>NW_023458563.1:12142664-12172409 GCF_013731165.1 Rhagoletis pomonella
TGTTTCTAGCTGCATATATGGAGAAGTTATAACAAAGAATCTCATATCTGAACAATAAGTTGTATGGACACAATAGGTTATAGCGATCCGATCTTCGCCATTGTCACTGTAAGTATTTTTTTGATAATGGGTGGAAATATTGCAAAATTTCATGTTGCCAGCTGCATGGATGGAGGAGTTATAACAAAAAATCGCAATCAGTTGTATGGGAGCTATATTTATGTAATTTTTACGATTATAATTGGTTATTTTCACTGTAAGTATTCTGTTAATGGATGGAAGTATGGCAAAATTTAATTTTCCTAGCGGCATAAATGGAGGAGTTGTAACGAAAATTCTCATAACTGAACAATCAGTTGTATCGGAGATATATGTTATAGTGACCCCATCTTTGTTATTTTCACTGTAAGCATTTTGTTAATAATGAGTGAAAACTGTGCGAATTTTGATGTTCCTAGCTGCTTAAATGAAGAAGTTATGGCAAAAAATCTCATATCTGAACAATCAGTTGTATTGGGGCTATAGGTTATAGCTACCCGATCTTGATAATGAGTGATAACCGTGTAAAATTGCATGTTCCTAGCTACTTAACTGGAGGAGTTATAACGAAAAATTTTATATCTGAACAATCAGTTGTATGGGAGCTATAGGTTGTAGTCACCCGATCTTTGTAATTTTCACTGTAAATATTCTGCTAATAATGGGTGGAAGTATTGCAAAATTTCGAGTTCTTAGCTGCATAAATGGGGAAGTTATAACGAAAAATCGCATATCTGAACAATCAGTTGTATGGGAGCTATAGGTTCTAGTGACCTGATCTTTTTAATTTTCCCTCTAAGAATTCTGTTGATAATGGGTGGAAGTATTGCTAAATTAAATGTTCCTAGCTGCATAAACGGAAGAGGTATAACAAAAAATCCCATATCTGAACAATCAGTCGTATGAAGGCTATAGGTTATAGCGACACGATCTTCGCCATTTTCACTGTAAGTATTCTTTCCATCGTGAGTAACAACAGTGTAAAATTTCATGTTCCTAGCTACGTAAATGGAGGAGTTATAACGAAAAATTTTATATCTGAACAATCAGTTGTATGGGAGCTATAGGTTATAGTCATCCGATCTTTGTAATTTTCACTGTAAATATTCTGCTCATAATGGGTGGAAGTATTGCAAAATTTCATGTTCTTAGCTGCATAAATGGGGAAGTTATAACGAAAAACCGCATATCTGAACAATCAGTTGTATGGGAGCTATATGTTATAGTGGTCCGATTCTTCCGGTTCCGACAAGTGATTAATACATTATAAAAATACACCCACCTACGAAATTTTATCTGGATATCTCGAAAACTGAGAGACTAGATTGCATACAAACAGACGGACAAACAGACAGACAGACAGACAGACAGACGGACAGGCGGACATGGCTAAATCGACTCAGATCGCCGTTCTGATCATTTAACTATACATTTTAATGGGTCTATCTCTTCTTATTCTGGCACTTACAAACATCGGACCAAAGTTATAATACCATTTCATGCTCATGAAAGGTATAATTAATTTAAAGGTGAGTAATATACCCAGAGCGGTGGCCGCTGTGGTGTAGTGGTTAGCAGTGCGCGCTTCCACTTCGCAGAGCCTGGGATCAAGCCCTACAGTTTGGCAGATATGCCTTCAGCAGAGATTCCTATCTTCATAAAACACTTAATTTTCACTTAATTCATATTATTCATAATAAAAATGCCAATGCTGCATTGTGACACATTTAATTTATATTTTAATCGATATATTTAGTCTCGAAAAACCCAAATAGTCCCTAGAATCTTAAAAATCTCGAAGCAGCCTCGAAAATCTCGAAATAGTAGCGAGAACCCCAAACATTCTAGAAACCTCGAATTAGTACCGAAAATCCCGAAATAGTCCATAGAATCTCGAAAATACTGAAATAGTTCCGAAAATCTCGAAGTAGTCCCGAAAACTCCGAAGAAGTCCCAGAATTCCAGAAATAGTCCCGGTAGTCCTAATAACCCGATGCAGTCGCGAAAATCCCGAAATAGTCCCAAGAATCCAGAAATACATAGTTGCCACTATCCCGTTAATCCTAAAAATCTCGAAAACCCTGAGAAAGTCCCAAAAATACCGAAGTCTCTATAATCTCAATATAGTCTCGAAAATCCCAGACATCCCAAAGCAGTCTAGAAAATTTTAAAACCTAATTTTTGCTTTCCCTGCAATGCATCAAACAGCGATCGGCATACCTAAATTCTTTTGCATTTAAATGCCAGTTTGGGTACTAAATACTCAAATACTTAGGTATGGGCCTAAGTTAAAACTCATTCTTGTTAAAATAAAGTTTTAAGTGTAGAATCGGTTTTTAAGTTGTGTCAATGATAGACATCTTAGAAACAGCTTTTTGTTAACATAAGAGAGAAGAGAGCTATCCTTATGAAGAGAAAAAATTTACTTGGCAATATAAAGAAATATGAGTACCCTGTGACCGCTGCAGGATTGCGGATTTAGCAAGCCGGAAAGTCGTGGGTTCGAACACCAGTGCCAGGAAACATTTTTTTACATCTTTTTTGTTCTTTTAAATGTTATTTAATTTTTTTTAACGTAATTATAGTTATGACCTTTTTATTTAAAAACATCGCCAAAAACTTTGATAAACTTGAAATAATTATGTGAAATTTCATTGTATTTATCGATTTTGATATAGATAAATTTATAGATTATACAACCGTTATTTGTAACAATATTTGCATCGATACATTTATCGACATATTTATCGATATTTTTATGGACATATTTATCGGTATTTTAATCGGGTTTTCTAGATATTTTAATCAATATTTTTATAGATATCTTTATGGATATTTTAATCGATATATATATCGTTAGATATATTTAGTCTCGAAAAACTCAAAATGCAGTATGCAGTATTTCGTTAGTGAAACTAACTATTTAAGAACTGTTAGTCTAAGTATTTAGCGCTATGAAAATAAGAAAAAAATTTGCATACTCGGTATTGAGTAACATCCAAAATATTTAAGTAAATTGTATTTTGGTATTTACCACAACATAAATACCTTAATACTTTTGTACTTAGTACTTAATACTTAGTAAATACAATACAGTTGGCACCTCTTCTAGTAAATGCAATGTAATTATGATAATATTCATAAATTATTTACTATATGCATTTTGTATTAACATTGTTTTCGACTTCTCTACATTGTTGCCACTAGTAACTTTATTAGCACAACCTCAAAAGTTTGCATACTTACATACTGATAGACATATGTATGTATTTCTACAAAGTACGCCAGCAGAGAAAAGTGGCGATAGTCTTCCGAAGAGGTAATTCTGGATTACACACTGGTGCGTATCGGATGCAAAGCTAAGATGTTGGCGGCCACTGTTGTATAAGTTGCCAGTGTTGTGTAAGTTTCCTATCCAGCTAAGAGCTTGGCCGACTTTCCCCTCCGATTTGTGGCGTGCGCCTTCATGTTGTTCCACGATTTTGCGCACCACCGAACGTCAAAGAAGCTTGTTCGGGGGTTTGTCATTGCCAGTCGAGAGACGACCGCTATTAGGACTTCCGCTAATTGCGCTGGAGGCCTTTTGCCATCTTCCGCTTTTCCGAAAGAAACTAGAGGCGGATCATAGATTTAATGCTGATACGTGCAGTTTCACCTACTGTATGCTTTAATTTTCTGCAGTACACTGAGGGAAAAAAATATTAAAATCAAATAGAAACGTAATTGATCTTACTATAAACGCCAACGAAAGTACTGTATATTGGTAAATATTCAATTCAATTACGCGCATATTAAAATGACCGCGTTCGTTCTGAAAAAGCATCCGTGCAGTGAATAATCAAGACAAAAACTAAAAAAAAAATATTTAACTTGCATGTAGCCTGCAGTGGAATTCGAGCCCTGACCATCTCCGGATATCAACAAATTGTGGGATGCATCTTTGCTCACTCAGCTACACCCAGGCATGTAAATTTGCTTTCAAATGTTGAATATCCATCAACACCACAGCACACGATTTGTACGGATAAACATGTACTATGTATGGATGTGAGTGTTGTCACCGCTCTCAGAGCGGCGCCCTGCATGCTTGGGGTGCGTATGTACACTCATATATATACTCAGATGTGAACAGTCAAATACGTGCGTAATAAATTTTGTATGAAAATATTATTTTTAAATGCGAACATTTTTAAACGATAATCAAATATAAAGTATTCATTTTTACTATGCATTATTTCCCTCAGTGTAGGAGAGCTCAGTGGTGCGTTAGCTTTTGTTAAGCTAGAGGGGGCTGCTTCTTTCAGCCCTTTTTGAAAATCGTTTTTCGTTTGGTATCTATCCATAATTGTGTTGTTGGCTTTAATCGGCCAAGGCTTAATAGATACGGAGGTCGCTCAGCAACCGAACCAACTGGGCTTTATGAATGGACCCAGCCTGCCTGATCCTCAGAACGGGTCAGTTGAGATAGACATGTAAGGTAACTTAAAATAATACAATAACAGGGCAATTCTGGCAACTGTCTTTCAGCTCACCACAGTCTTAATTTAAACAACTAAGAAAGTCTAAGTTCGGGCGGAGCCGAACATTAAATACCCGGCGCAAGTATTAAATATATGTTTTTTCACCCTTCCGAAAGCTACGGCTACATGGTAAGCCGGGGTGTATCAATTTTGAGTAAATTAGTGTCCTTAAATTTCGAAATATTGTATTTTCAAGCATTTCTCAAATTTACCGTTATATGAAAAGCGGCCGTAATTTAAGTCCGATTTCAATAATTTTCAGCATTTTGCTTTTATGTGGCAAGCACAAAAACCATACCGAGTTTGGTACAAATTGGTATAACGGTTACTGAGATACATATACGTGATCATAAGTGGGCGGTGCCACACCCATTTTCCAAAATTTTATCATAAACGTATTTCTTGGAAAAGAGTTGTTGCAAGCATCAATTTTGAATAAATTAGCTTTAATATTTACTGATTTATCGAAGATTTCGTATTTCTCTAAATTACCGTTATGTGGGATGTGGGCGTGGTTATTGTCCGATTTTTTAAATTTTCGGCCATTTGGTATGCTGTACCAAGGCTAATAAATGTGCCAAGTCTGGAAGAAATTGGTGCAGCGGTTACCAAGATACATGTAACCATAAGTGGGCGTGGCTACGCCCATTTTCCAAAAATGTATAACATTCTTATTTTTCGTCTAAAAATTGTTGTAAATATCAATTTTGAGTGAATAATCTTCAGTAGTTACTAAAATATCGCAGTTTCCGTATTTCCGAAAATTACCGTTATATGGGATGTGGGCGTGGTTATTGTCCGATTTTTAAAATTTTCGGCCATTTAGTATGCTGTATCAAGTCCAACAACTGTGCCAAGTTTGGAAGAAATTGGTGCTGCGGTTACCAAGGTATACACATGTAACCATAAGTGGGTGTGGCTACGCCCATTTTCCAAAAATTTATAATATTTTAATTTTTCATCTGAAAATTATTCTAAATATCAATTTTGAGTGAATTATCGCCAGTACTTACTAAAATATCGCAGTTTTCGTATTTCTGGAAATTACCGTTATATGGGAAGTGGGCGTAGTTACTGTCCGATTTCGCCCATTTTCAATACCAACCTACCTTGGATTAAGGGAAATCTACATGCCAAATTTCGTTGAGATATCTCAATTTTTGCTCGAGTTATCGTGTACACGGACGGACGGACAGACGGAGAGACGGACGGACAGACAGACATGGCTTAATCGATTTCTCTATTCATTCTGAGCATTTATGTATACATTTGTCTATATCTATCTCGATTCGTTTTGGCTGTTACAAACAACCGTTATGTGAACAAAATTAATATACCCTTGTGCACAAGTGCGCTCGGGTATAAAAAGAAAAAAATAATCCGCTGCCCGAGACTCGAACTCTGATATTTCGAACGGCCCTTCTGTATTCTGTTCACTCGACCATAGTGCTTTCTCTCAAAATAGCTTTTCACCACGGGTGGTGAATGAGAAACCTTTTATTCTAAGACTTTTGTGCGGGAATAACAAAAGTCTTTCGAACTATCTTGCTATCTGTAATTCATTTGTCTTACGAAAGACTTTTTACTATCTTAGCCAGAATTGCCCTGTAAGACTTTATAAGAGTATGTGCCTTTGAAGATAAGTAAAATATAAATAAGATAAATATAACAAATATTGGCTGGATATGTCTTTGCGAAAGAAGAAAGTAAGAAAATACTACATCCATAAAATAATTTTTGTCTAAAGTAAGAATTTCAGATCTTCGGGCAGTGCGGGTAAAATATTTTTAAATATTTACTCAAATATGATATTTACATACAATGAATCTTAAGCAAAAATTGGTTTTTCGTAAAACTTTTGGAAATTGGGCGAGACCTACTTATGTCAAGTATGTGTGTATCGAAAACCACTTCACTAAGCTATACAAAATTTGATACACCCATTTCGCCTAAGCACAAACCACGCCGTCTAGAAATATGGCTTTGAGTTTTCGAAAATAATTGTTTCTTAATAATAAATCTTTTAGAATTTAAGGAAAGTGAAGCACACAAGAATAAATTGCTTCCCCAAGGTATTTCGGCCGCTGTGGCTGAAAGGTTAGAGGTGCGTCCTACTACACCGTAGAACCTAGGCTCGATCCCTGATCCGGGAAACGTATAAATTAGAACAAGTTTTTCGATCAGCGGTCGCCCCTCGGCAGGCATGCTAAAGCTTTTCATAAAATCCATTTAACGCTCAGAAGCGACGTAATACTGTAGGTCCCTCGATTTGTGCAATGACAACAAGACGCACACAATTAAAAATATTTTCTTAATGTTTTACTGCCGGTACAAAAATAAATAACACATGAATTTTAAAAGGAATTTTTGAGGAAAAATATCATGTTTGACTATTTTAATAAAAAAAAATTAGCAAAACGAAGAAAAGTTTAACATTTTAACAGGCAGGAAAAGCTTGAACAATTTTGCTTAAATTTAAGCAAAACAACAACGCTGGAAACGACTGCCTTTAACCTCGAATATAAAATACCGCTGGGATGTTGGTAAGTTGGTACATCTTCACAATGTAGTCTATTATTTTGACTAGAGAAAAAAGCAGTCCAAGGCTCAAGAGTGTGATAGTTATCACTTCGTAGGTCATCGTCGTGTTATAAACGTTAGCCAGTACCGTACTCTAATGCGCCAGCTCCCCGTGAGTTTAGAGTTAAAGCGTTTTAGTACTGAATGCGAAAAACATTGTTGTACAGTGAAACCCGCATAAGAACCTAACCCGCTTAAGTAACCAACATTTTTGGGCACCGTGAATATTTTAATGTAATCTGAAGAAAATCCTGAGTACCTCCCCGCTTATTTACCCAACCCGCCTAAGTACCTAAATTTTTCGTACCCCATTTACCGTTTTATTTATAATTTTCTCCTTTTAAGTGCTCCCGCAACACGTTCGGCAAAAAATCTAAAAACTCAACGGTAACTTTTAGCCACTTGAAGCTTTCACATTATTACACTAAAATTGAATGGGCTATAAACACTTCTGAGAAAAAAGTTTGATATTTTGATGAAAATTTGATGAATTTTTTTACAGTGTTCTAAAACATTTTAAGTTAAGGTTTATACGGTATTTGTTAGGGAATGAACTGTGTTTTGATTGAAAAATCTTAAAAATTAATAAATAAACATAAGTGGCAAACATCTTTTTGAATTTGGTCCGAAATGATAGATATGTCCAACACTGTATGTATGTATAAATATGCATTATCAATGACTTTAAAGAACTGAATTCTTGTAAAAATTACATAACATTACTTTATCAATTTTTTTATCAAGCTTTTGTTGATGTATTTATGTGTTTAAATAACGCTACGATCTTGGTTTTAAACTGCGTAAAGTTCATTAAATGTTCATTTTTATTCAAGAACTTATTTACATATGTACGTTAACAAGAAGTGTAACTACATCAATAATTATGTTCGCTAAGTACTCGCATCGAGGTACTTAAGCGGGTTTTTCCCCGGTTAGTAGTACCCAACCCGTTTAAGTACCTCAAAAAGTTGGCATTTTTCGTGAGGTACTTAAGTGAGTTTTACTGTATCTGTATCTTTTTTATGTAATTTTTATATTGCTTAGCACAATAATTACTGTATAATAATATTGGCTTTGTGGTAGTTTTAACTGAACAATTACATTTGCTATTTCAGTTGGTGATAAGACAACACCGAGCAAAAGGAAGCAAAAACTTATCAACAACACGTGACGCACATATTTATGCATCCATATATGTACAAATATACATATCGCATGTTTGATAATATAGAGATGTAACTCAAAATTTACGTTTTTGGAGATTTCATTATGCAATTAATAAGCTTGATAAGTAGACTATTTTCAGTCTAACAGATAGCCAAACTTTTCAAATATGACAAAGATATGTGTCTTTCCATCTGTCTTTTTGTATACCAACTGTATGAATTGATAAAACTTTGATTGCTTTGTCCCACAAAATTGAAATTTGGAAATACTTCGTTGTATTATTAAACGTATGATATGTACATTCATAAATATATTTACTACATAGACATACAAACATACATATGTGCATAAGTAGGTCCAATAAGGTGGTCCAAAAATGCATGTGAAAACGTAAATTCCGAATTTTAATGCACCCACCCTTTAGGATTGTTCTATATCGAAAAATATATACACTTCCGCGCAAACAAGCATTTTAATAAAAAACAAACTTAATCATCGTAACATTTATGACTTTTTCTTGGCTTTCATACGAGGATTACGAGAAGTCGATACAATTATTTTTAATACAAAAAATTGGATATTAAAAAATAATAACAGGTACATTTTTTTTTTTCAAACTCAAAACTCAGTGAGAGGGGAGACCAGTATGTTTGCATGTATGTATTTATATAAAAAAAATATTTATTGGTTCAAAAATGGTGGGTAGGCACTGTGGCCAATGGCAAAGTTCGTTTGCCACCTCTGCATGGTTGTAAGCCATGCAGAGTCCGCAAAATGCTCCGGAAGCAGTGAGCGGAGGATGCATCAGACTAGGCCGACCATACTTTGAAGTGCCATGTAATTAAAACTTAAGAAAGTTCAATTACATGGCAGTTGAGAAGAGCATGTGCAAAAATTTCATAAATTGCATAAAGGAAATTTTTGCACATGAAGCAGTACATAGCATGCATTTAGGCGCCCAGTATTAGCAGTCGCGCCTAACCAAAAACTGTTCTTCAAATACTTAAGTAAAACCTGCAAAAATTTCAGAATGGGTACTTCAAAATTACGCTTGTAATCAAATTTTAAACAATTGCGGAAGCGCTAGAAACTCGCGCACTCCTGCACCATCCATCTATGTACTCATATAACAGGCTGCATGCTTGCAACTGAATTTCTTCGGCATTACATAAAAGACAAGTTCTGAATGTAGTTTTTTATTTTTTATTAGGATTCTAATTACGCCCTTCTACAATAATGAATATGAATATCTACTTTTTATTTGCAGAGGCACGCCTTTTTTCCGGTTTTACAAAGCTTTCTATTTTGAAATCGTTACCAAAAGAATAAGTCTCGACTTTCAGTCTGTTATTTTCTTCAGGCTCAACGCTGTGAATTTCGTGCGTGCCTGATATAGTCTTGCACTTTTAAATTGATTTTTTTTTCTGCTTCTTCCTAGTCCTGAACATTGTTATATAAAAACGAGATATTGGGTAGTGATATTTCCAATAGCCACATATATCTGTGGTCATACACAATAACCGCATAAGTAGAACTGTAGTCGAGAAAAACGTTTTAAATATTTGGATTGTAATGTTAACCTAATGGGGAAACCAAAATATGTTCGTCCATACCTTTTTAAATAGCCTAGCTGGCGGGATGGGGATTACACATACACATAAAAGAGTATTTGCAGAATACGATAACATATAAAACTCAATTCTTTCTTAAGTCGACTTAAGCGGTTATTGCTTATCACCACAGATAATATATCCATACCAAGTTCCAGTACTCTACTATGAACACTTCCAGAGATATGTCAAATTCGGTTGGTCGAATTTGATTTTCAATTCTGTTAGCAATACAATCGGGAATTGTTCTTCATCTATTGATGATAAAGTAATAGCAAAGCAAATAAAGCAAATAAAAAGTAGATATTCATAATCATTATTGCAAGGGCGTAATTAGAACCCTAATAGAAAAAAACTACATTCAGAACTTGTCTTTTATGTAATGCCGAAGAAATTCAGCTGCGAGCATGCAGCCTGTTATATGAGTACATAATAGATGGTGCAGGAGAGCGCGCGTTTTTAGCGCTTCCGCAATTGTTTAAAATTTGATTACAAGCGTAATTTTGAACTACCCATTCTGAAATTTTTGCAGGTTTTACTGAAGTATTTGAAGAACAGTTTTAAATAAAAAAATAAAATAAAAATCATTACTAAATTTCAAAAAAAAATTATTTCTTATTATTTTTTTAATATCCAATTTTTTTTATTAAAAAATAATTGTATCGACTTCTCGTTATTATCGTATGAAAGCCAAGAAAAAGTCATAAATGGTACGATGATTAAGTTTGTTTTTTACTAAAATGCTTGTTTGCGCGGAAGCATATATTAAAAAGTCCTTTTTTGGCATGCTTAAAGTTCAAAAAAATATATCTCGGAAACTGTATGTGTCAAATGAAAATAAAAAAGTACGTGTATCATATTTTTACCCAAAGAATGCAAAGAAAAATAATTTGAGAGGAAACAAATTTTTAGTGTAAATTTTTCATGGATTGACCCATATGTATATAGGGAAAACTAGAAAGTAAGGCGGGGATGGCTCGAGCACCCCCCCTGCCCCTACCTGGCTGCGCCCATGTATGATAATAATAATAATAATAGATTGGCGCTTACACATATGTTAGTGTTTGGCCGAGCTTCTCCTCCGATTTGTGGCGTGCGCCTTGATGTTGTCACACAAAGAGGAGGGACCTACAGTTTAACGCCGACTCCGAACGGCGATTGTATTTTTATGAGAAGCTGTTTTTCATGGCAGAAATACACTCGGAGGTTTGCCATTGCCTGCCGAGGGGCGACCGCTGTTAAGAAAACACCTTTTTTTCTATTATTTTTTTTTCGATGTTGCTTTTACCAGGGGTTGAACCCAGGCATTGCGGAGTGGAAGCGCGCACTGATTACCACTACACCACAGCGGACATTCGCAATCGCTTAAAATTATACGAATGTTTTGCGAATGCGAATATGTACATGGGCAGAGAGTCCACTCTAATGCTGTTGAAATGGCTCTATGTCTGTCTAACCAGGGTGCGGACAATAACCGGCTTTTAGCTTCAGGCGCTAAACGGTTAAGTAATATATTAAGCAGCATTGATAGAAATAATTTTAGAATCTGGAGACATTAAAAAATTTGAAACTAAAGCCCAATTGAAGGCCTGTCTTAAAGAAAAACGAGCTCATCTCGGTGAAAATCCTCTAGGTTGGAGGAAAACTAAACTACAATACGACAAATTGACAGATCTGGCAGGCAAATATTTGAGCGCTCCACCTGCCAGCGTTCCCGTCTTATAAACGATCCTCTAAGAAATCGCCTCTGGGAGAAAAGGCAGCAAACTTACTTTTATTTTAATATAATATGCTCCTTTTGAACTTTGACTATTAGATTAAAACTCTGTATAGGTTAAGCCGTCCTTACCTGTTCTAATAATTTACAAAATTTTTTAATGAATAAAAACCATGACTTAAGTTGATTATAGCTTTCGCATTCGCAAAATATGACATTCGGAACATCCCTAATATGTACATAAATAGCTGTCGGCAACCATCTTGTCAAGGACCAAACAAATTTGCCTTTTTCTTATTTATGGTCCTGTCTATCCGAAAAAACGTATTTTTAGTCCGATTTAGTACATAGGAATTGCCTAGATTAGCATATAGAGTCCGTTTCTTCCGGTAAGTGGACTAGAGACCGATCTATTCAAAAAAATCGTATATGCTAGAAATGTGGCACCCAGGTAGCTTTCTGCCTAGATTTGCATATCGGATAATCTTCTCCGGCAGGCGGACCGATCTATTCGAAAAAATCGTATTTTTGGTTGGTTTGGTTGTTTTTTCAGTTCGAAAGGTTTTTAAAGGCGCCGCAAATAAAGTGGGAACTGGCTATTTATCTATACCAATTATATAAAGAGAAGTCTCATATTTTTATAAGAGGTGATCTCGCGAACGGCTGTACCGATTTTTTTTAATTTGGTCGCCTTGTTGGAACAAGCAAACAACACCTTGGTGAAGTTACCATGCACGTGGCCATCCCGAAATATGCAGCTAATCGTACTAAATTATGATGAAAATGATTGCATAAACAAATAGATTATCTATGTGCATTATGCAATGCAATAGGAGTATTTTACTTGCCTTCCGTTTTATAATTAATTTTAGAAATAAACCACTAAAAGTTCGCTATAAAATTATGCTTAAAATATATTTCTTGAAATAATTTTTTTTAAGTAAAAAAACCCTTTTTAGTTTCTTCAAAGAATATGGTAGCTTCAATTTAAAAGAAAACGTCAAAAGCACAGTTTACGTCAAATGTGAGCAATGGCGGATAAGAAGAAGTGAAACTACCTTTAAATATTTGTATCATGCAGGCGCTAATAAATTATTTTATATACATGTATATGACATTTTTGAATAGCTGTAATGAGATCAATTCCACTTAAAAGGTTTAAATAGTCAAAGAATTCTATACATTTCAGTTTAATATTACTTTTAATTTGAAGTTCACTTTCAGGAATTTTAATTAGAAGCCGGTTTCTCTCTTTTCGCCAGGAAGCAAACTTTGTACTGAGATTCTCTCAGTTGCTTCGTTTGAGTGTGGTATTGAAAAAAATATTTTTTCAAACGTGCCACTATTTGAGGACTTCATCCATATTTCCCCGTGGCGTAAATTACTTTTTTCAACTACGCAAAAGTTGGAAAGACTAAGAATTCGCTAACAAGAGCATCTAACTGGATGTCTTGTATGCACAACTCTTTAACAACATCAGTAAATGGAGAAAAAAGAATTGTAAGTTGTAGCCAAAGCCATTCAATTATTCAAATTTGATGTTATTAAACTGAATGTTATTTTCGAGATAACTAGCAACCCATGATACAAAAAAAGAAGGTAGTTTCACATCAAAGCACATAAATATAGGTAGAAGCCAAAATGACGTTGCTCTCATGAGAACCAAACTTTTAAACTTCAACTTGTTTTTCTTTTATTTCCTATATTTCGTTAGGCTTTGAATGTCATATCGTTGTTTTTTTTTTGATTTTTCGTTAATAACAAATTTTAATTAACATTTGAATTTCACTGTGGAACAAATTCAGGTTAGCAACAGTTAGGTCGATTCTGAGTGTGTGGGGTGAAAATAGACGCTAAATTAGAAGACCCGTATCGCGGCGTTTGTTTATGTTAGTTCGAATTTTTTTTTAATCGACCTTCAAACTTTGCAGTCAAATGCCGATTTTCAGCATATTGTTTATATGGTTTTTTGGCTATAACTCGTCGACTAATTGATATTTTTGCAATCTGTTAAAGCCAAATTATTGCTAGAGACCTGTGCAACAACTAAAAAAAATAAAAATTGATTTAGAATGATTGTTGTAGTGCTTATGAAGCAAAATGTAGGATTTTTTTCATGCTTTTTGAATATATTTTCCACAAAACTAAGCCTTTTTTGCTTTCTGTTTGATCTATAATATGCTTCTCAGTTTCTTCAATAAATTTCATTTGAAAAGAAAACAATCATGATACAAAACTTGCGTTTTCCAGCTTAATATTAATTTACTTCTCATTTCTTATGTACCAATTTTTTCAGTGTTGGCTTTGAAGAAACATTGAAAAAGAAATTATAAAAATATGGAAAAAAATATAATTTTGAATATTAGTTATGAAAAGTTTTGAGTAAAAAAATTAAACAAATTAAATTAATGATTTGGCCAGTTGCCGTTTAGCAGGCGGCTGTGGATCAACATCACTGCTCTCTCTAATATCTTGGTCATCGTCATCATCATCAGAAAGGTCGATAATTTCGTCCAACAGATATTCTGGAATTTCATCTTTGTCTTCCCCTTCTTCCCCTTTTCCCTCGTCTTCCTCTGCTTAAAAGGTGTTTTTATAGCACCAACAAATTTCAGCGAGTATTGCATCTGGAGATTTCTTTCCTCTGTACCTGAAACGAAAATAGTTTTCAATCGTTAACATGTTTAAATTGTGCACTCTGACAAAGATATTAGAAAAATCTAGGAATTCAAAATATGCACACTCTATAGATACCTTATTTCAAATGGAAGCGCAGTTTGGTGATAACGTTCGCCTTGCTCATCAGATTCAGTTGGCAACTGTTGAGCGAGTTGATCAAGATGCTGGTGCAAGAGATGAATTTTGTACGACATATTAACCCCAATTTCATCGAAAGCTGCCAACATGTTTGCAACAGATTGCCTGTAGTTGTCTTTGCGTTCTTTACCCAAAAGTCCTTTAATGACTGCTTTCAATGCGAGCCATGTATTTAATTCTCGGTTTGTCAGAACTTGGTCAAAATCTTGACGACTCATTAGTTTCCGTATGTCGGGACCACTAACAACCCCTTTCTGAATTTTGGCGTTACTTAGTCTTGGGAAAATGTCTTTTAAGCGGTTGAATGCTGCTGGTCTTTTTGCGATACATTTTCAAATATTTTTAGCAATGCCAAGTTTAATGTGGAGCACCGGCAACAAAATTTTAATTTCAGGAACAAGACTTTCGTGTAGCCTATTGTCTTTAGGCCATTTCTGTCCAATGCGACTATTCCAGTTATGCTGTTTGTACTGGTTTCTTCCTTTAATACCTTCTCCGCATCGTGCATCCCAATCGCACAATCGAGGAAAAAGAGGAAGAAGGGGAAGACAAAGATGAAATTCCAGAATATCTGTTGGACGAAATTATCAACCTTTCTGATGATGATGACGATGACCAAGATATTAGAGAGAGCAGTGATGTTGATCCACAGCCGCCTGCTAAACGGCAACTGGCCAAATCATTAATTTAATTTATTTAATTTTTTACTTAAAACTTTTCATAACTAACATTTCAAAATTATATTTTTTTCCATATTTTTATAATTTCTTTTTCAATGTTTCTTCAAAACCAACACTGAAAAAATTGGTACATAAGAAATGAGAAGTAAATTAATATTAAGCTGGAAAACGCAAGTTTTGTATTATGATTGTTTTCTTTTCAAATGAAATTTATTTAAGAAACTGAGAAGCATATTATAGGTCAAACAGAAAGCAAAAAAGACTTAGTTTTGCGAAAAAAATTTCTAACATTTTGCTTCATACGCACTACAAAAATTTTCTAAATAAATTTTTTTAAAAACTTTAATTATTGCACAGGTCTCTAGCAATAATTTGACTTTAACAGATTGAAAAAATATCAATTAGTCGACGAGTTATAGCCAAAAAACCATATAAACAATATGCTGAAAATCGGCATTTGACTGCAAAGTTTGAAGGTCGATTAAAAAAAAATTCGAACTAACATAAACAAACGCCGCGATACGGGTCTTCTAATTTAGCCTCTACTTTCACCCCTCACTCTCAGAATCGACCTAACTTTTGCTAACCTGAATTTGTTCCACAGTGTTTTTGTAGTGTTGTGTGGTTTATACTTAGTGTATGTGTTAAAAATGCAACAGCTGAAACGTTTTTTTTTTATGTGGTGTTAAATATAAAGCAGATACCACTAATTTTTTAACGTGCCTCAATGTCCTTCGCGCAAGGAGCGTTGTGAAAGCAGCTGTGGGGCAGAGCTGCAGCAAAATGCCTTGCTGTGCGTTAATCATTTTAAAGGCGCAAATTTCACAAATACACCGGGAGGTACAGGATTCCAAGTGCTGTTCCTATGAGCCTTATGCCGAAAAGTCCCTCCGACAACACTGCAACTCATAAATCAAAAACAGAAAACAACATACAAGTTAACAAATTTGAACTAAAGAAAATAAATAAATAAAAATAAACTTCAAATTTACTTAAAAACGTCAACCAGTGAAATGTAATTTTTTATTTTTCCTTACACACACTCCCGAAAACTTTGACTTTTGTAGGTTTGACGTCAAATTGGCTTCTACCTGTTTTTATTGTACCAGGTTTCACATTGAAATTTTTTGACATAAACTGTGCTTATGACGTTTACACTTTTCGTAAAATGGTCAAGTAGCACTGCCACCTCAACAAATTATTGTTTTGGAAATTTTAATATTTTTTTAGGGAATTTTTATGCATTAAAAAATAATAACACGCAAGGTAAATTTACCTATTTTGTCGTATTAGCAGAGCTGTTAATAAGTGTGTATTGTGGCAAATGGAAAATGTGGCATTATCTGCAGTGTTACATGAAATATTACATATTATATCTGATTCTAAGAAATTAAGATATTAGATGTTGTTTTAATTTGGATCCTCTTTAGTGGAAATATGAACAATGGAATGGTTAAAAAGTAGCTTATCGTTAAGGAAAGCACCATGGAAGCATACAATTAGTTGTGATAACGCATGAGGTAACAAATTGCCTAATTCTTAGAGCTCCTTGTTATAATTTATATACAGATAAACTACTCGCTCTACTGCTGCTGGTGTCGCGTTTCGCTTGTTATGGCGTTTTCTTTTCTATCGCAAAATGTTACCTTCTCATTGCCCTCTTACTACAAATACTAAGGCGAAGGCCTTGAAGAGGCAAAATTTTTTGTTTGGAAAAAATTACGCACTTAAATTGGGTACATCAGTCCCGAGGCTGAAATACATAAATAACTAAAAGTTCGCGTAAAAATGATGCCCAAAATATATTTTTGAAATATTTTTTTTTGGTAGCTTCAATTTAAAAGAAAATGTCATAAGCACAGTTTATGTCAAATGGGAGCAATGGCGAATAAGAAGTGAAACTACCTTTAAATATTTGTATCATGTAACAACCATGGTACAATAAAGACAGGTAGAAGCCAATTTGACGTCAAACCTACAAAAGTCAAAGTTTTCGGGAGAGTAAAAAGAAAAATTAGCGTGTGTAAGAAAAAATAAAAAAATACATTTCACTGGTTGACGTTGTTAAGTAAATTTGAAGCAAGGCGAATTTATATAAGGTGGTGTTGTTTAATCAGCTGTGAGTAGCGTTTGATTGTCAGAATTTTATATTTTGTTAGTGAGTGAGTGAAAACGTGAGAGTGTTTGCATTTTCTGTCGCCCTTTTTCATTCGGAGAAGAATAGCTGAAATTTGACAATGACCAGCTAAAAGCAAAAACAAAATACTAGTAATTCTTGTATTTGTTGAATCGATACCACCTTATATGAATTCGCCTTGATTTGAAGTTTATTTTTATTTATTTATTTATTTTCTTTAGTTAAAATTTGTTAATTTATATGTTGCTTTCTGTTTTTGATTTATGAGTTGCAGTGTTGTTGGAGGGACTTTCCGGCATAAGGGTCATAGGAACAGCACTTGGCATCAAACGTGCCTTTCCTGTACCTCCTGGTGCATTCATGAAATCTGCTGATTTAAAATGTTTAACGCACAGCAAGGCTCTGCCCCACAGCTGCTTTCGCAACACTCCTTACGAGAAGGACATTGAGGCACGTTAAAACAAGTTAGTGGTATTTGCATTATATTTAACACCACATAAAAAACAACGCTTCAGGTGTTGCATTTTTAACACATACACCAGTGGCGGACCCCGAGACTGTGTAACAGGTATTTTCATAATATTCAAATGAATATGGTGAAATATCATTATAAGAATATATAAAGGTTTGTCCCACAAGCTACTTGTGTCGAATTTCTGGCTAGTATATTTCAGGACGAATGGATAAAGATTGAGCCAAGAGCTCAACACAAACAGTGAATCTTTAGTTATAAAATATTTTTCAATGAAATACATATATGTATTCAAAATAACAAATTTATTGAAAACAAGTAAAGAAGTATAACCGAACTTTATATACCCGGCGCAGGTATCATATATCGTCGTTTCAACTTTCTCTAAACAACCTTTGCATAATCAGAACTGTTTGTCCCGATTTCATACGTTTTCGATAATATGCTGTGTTAGACTTAATGATATAATTGAACCTGGTAGAAATCGATTAAGTGCCACGCCCAATTCCTTAAAGTCTATAGCAGCCTTATTTATTGTTAAGCTAAGTGTACCCGGTAGAGAAAAAACGCGAGATTTAGACAAAACTCTCGCTAGAGAGGTGTAAACACTCAACAGAGCTCTACGAGAGACTCACTTACAAAGTTTACGTCAGAGTTATTTAGCGAGACTTTTTCGCAAGATTAATAGACTTTTTGCTCTACGGAGACGTATGGTAAAGTCTTGACAGTGAATTTTATTCCAGATTGTTAAATTTTTGAATGGCTACGACATTAAATCGTATATTCGATACAAGGACACCATTTTAGGTACATTTAGAACGTAGCCAAATAATGTATCGGAAATCAGTCTCTTATTTTCATTGGCATTTCAATAGCTTTTCCAATAGCCTGCGGCCTTTTCAAAGGGGCATAATTATTGGTTAAAACAAAAAGGGTATTCACAAATTGAGCAGCACTCTGGCAACAGTCGATGCTTGAGTGATCTTCTGTTTTGTCAGAGTTTCAGGCCACTTATCAACTTGGTGAATACCTACATATGTTTATATTCATTTCGCGATTTTCGCGAAGAAAAGCCTTGAATGTACCAAACGTGTGCTCGACGTAAGTTGATACAAGTGGCGCCCAATTTAAATGTGGAACGTCTAAAACCTTCATATTATCAGGAATAAGGGATTTTTCCATGCCCTTTACAATTAAAGTTAGTAAGGGCGAATATCTTAAAAAAGGCAAAAAAAGGCAACTTCAGATGTGTACTCTATTTGGAATCAGGGGAAGCTAAATCATGGTAATTCTTAATCGAATCTACTCTATCTCTTTAGCAAACAAAAGGCAATTTCCATAAAATCCGTTCCCTGATTATTAAAAAAACATGGGCAAAATTTCGAAGTTATATATGCGGTGGTGCAGTTTTTATTGCATTTTTAAGACGTTTTTGAAGTTAGGTTTATATGGGAGGTATGCTTCAAAATAAAACGATCTCGCCAATATTTTGTTTTTTTTTTTTCTTGATTTATCTCCTTAACTGTTGCACACGGAACATTGAGGGTATATGCCGATACCTTCTATTTTTCAAAAAAAATGTATGGGGCTGTACCACTGTGCGAAGTTGAACACTTAAACAATCACAATAAAAAAACTATTAGACATACAATTTACATAATTATGGTTGACTGATGGCGCTAGAACCATACAGTTGCGTGAGAACTCCAAAAAAGTGGACTTAATCAGATTGTTTTAACACATACCAAGCTTATCCTAAAAATGCCTTAAAAACACCATAAATGCCATCATTATTATATAAGGTTATGTTAAAAGTCGCAAATATGACCCAGTTGTTAGTTGCTGCTTTCTAGTGAACACGTTGCGCGCATAGGCGGAGAGCGTGCATGGTCCACGATGCGTACGCGCTGTGACAAATGTTGCTGTAAGTGATAAATAGGAAAGATCTAAACAATTTTTTTACATATATTTTCTTCAATAAATGCAGTTTTCAAAAATATAAACGAAATGGAAAACACTCATTTAGAACATATTTTTAATGCAACTTGAATATTTATAATGTTTAAATTAAAAAAAAAAAATCTGAATTATAAAAATAAAACTTTCATTAAATACTTTAAGAGAAAATGAGTTTTGAAAAAAGATTGCTTAAAAATGTTATTGCTTATAAAAACTTTGAAATTAAAATTTTTCAAAAAAATTCTCAGAATCCCTTTCACATTTATAAACCTCTCTACTCAAAAAATTTCCAGCAAAAATTCCAACTTGACTGATATCCGAGGTCCAGTTGAGAAATTTTCACCCATATAGTAATTTGGCTGGGACTGCTCGGAGAAACTCCTTTCAAGGGAATTTTAAATATTAAAGATTGTTTGATCTGATTCCAAAACTACACATAGTACCGAAGAGAGAGGTTGCCACGAATAATTTTTAGGTACATTTGCCTACTTTTAGGTAAACTTTTTTTCGGCAAATAAGTACATTTGAAAATTGAATTTTTGTCCATATTGCAAAAATGTATTTTATGACGACAGCAAATAGGTGAATGCTGTCAAATAGACGAGGGTTAGCGCTCCGCTGATTAGAGCTGGGATACATCGATAGTAATATCGATAGTATCGATAGTTGAAAACTGTCGCCACTATCGATAGTTTTTGAAAACTATCGATGTCGGCTTTAGCGAAACTTCTCTATTCTTTACATCTCTTAACATTACATTTGGGGTATTCTATTGTTTGGGTATTATATTGTTGTATGTCGTCAATTAAACGTGTAATAATGTATTAACTGGGTTCGAAAAGTACCATCAAAGTCATATTATGCATTTCCGCAGTGTTAAAAATAGTTGGCTGTGGTTTCAAGTTCTCTAAACATTTATATAAGCTTTTAAAGTTTACAACATACAACAATACGACACTTACGACACCGTTGTGAATTCCTCAATTATTGTCTTTTTTATCCAGGAAAATTAACAATACAGTCGCCAAAAAAAATTTTGGTTATTGGAATTTTTAGCAACTATAAGCTTACACTGAGTTATAGTAAAATTTAATAAGCTATAAAGCCGCTTACACAAAATTTTTATAGAAATTCGAATTAAAAAGCTTAAAATTTTAATGATTTTGTATATTTTTATGTTTTGTACAACTTTTATAAAAAATTAGAAGACACTAAACCAACAACAAAATAGTCAAGACTGCTAAAAATGTTGTGGTGCTGTTATTTTGACCAGTTCTTTATTCGTTTTCTTATAATATGGTAAAATGTTAAAATTTTTCTTTGTCCGGATTTGGATATGCGCCTCCGTATTTGATCTCAGTTGAACTTTTTTAAGTATGAGTTATTAATTTAAACGAATACATTTTGTTTTGTTTGTTTTGTAGTACTAGAAATATATTATTATAGCCAATTTCTCTTCTCTGCACTTCAAAAGGGACAAATAAAATCCGAAATTAATTTTTCCATATAAAAAATAAATTCAGATTTTGCCTGTCGCTATTCAAGTGGATGCAAGTATATGTATATAAGTATATACATATATAATTCAGACGCATAAATTAATAAGTTTATTTTATTATATAAGAAGTTCGTTTTGATGCACTCAAATTTAAACAATTTTATATAATCTCTTTAATTTACAAAGTAATTTATAAATTTTATAAATTTATTAATTATTTAATTTTCAAGCAATTTAGTATTTCAATTCAATACCTCTCACGACGATAGTACTATCGATACTATCGATGTTTTCAACTATCGTTTCGAAATCTATCGAGTGGCGGTACTATCGATAGTATCCCAGCTCTACCGCTGATGGCGCCAACTATATTTTCTACATCGTGGCTTTGATATAAATACATATGTGACACGTAAAGTTAAAAGGGAAAAAATCGGTTTCACTTTTTCATCGACTCTTATAGTAAATGGGCCACTCTTTCCAATGCAAGAAATCGCAGCTTTCTAGCTGCATTAGTTTTTTCACAATTTCACTTCAAAGTTAGGTACTTTCACAAAAAAAAAAAGAAAGAAAAAATCAAATCTGACAAACTATTCTAGAATTAATCAAATTCGCTTGAAACTCGTTACTCGGCGGTTTTCGAACATCGGATTCGTAATCACTGACCCCGTTTTCTGTGTCAACGACATTTTTGAGTTTCACATGAATCCCAACAAATTTTAAATTTTTTCCGCCAAATTGGAGCCGCCATTTTCAATTTTGAAAAACGAACATCGGATTCGTAATCAGCGACACCAAAAACACCCGAGTAACGAGTTTCAAGCAATTCCGATCAATTTTTTAAAAAGTCATCCGCCATATTGGATCCGCCATTTTGAATTTTGGAAAACTAAAATCTGATTCGTAATCAGCGACGCCGAAAACCCCCAAGTAACGATTTTCAATCCATTAAAACGTTCAGAAGCACTAAAATCAATTTGGTAAACTTCAAAGTCGTTTTTCTCGATATTTTTTTTCTGAGCGTAGGTCCCTTTTAACTTTACGTGTCACACATATACATACAACAAGCGTTGACAACAATTCGAGAGAGAAAACTAACTTTAGGCGAGGGGTAACTATTGTCTACCGTGTACACAGCTTGTAGAGTACGTGATAGAGAAAAGTTGAGATTTCTCTATTTTGTCTCTAGATAGAGTGAATATCTCCTAGAGTTGCTCTACCGTGTAAACTTAATTGAGAGAGGAAATTTTTATTTCAGTAAAACTCTAGAGGGATTTCTCTACCGTGTACGCTTAAAGCTCAGTCAGTCTAGACTTCACTTAACTTAACTTACCGTAAGAAATCATCAATAATTACTCAACACGTCAACTTAAGCCAAGAGCGGAAATATTTTGTATTTGTATTTTCTCTTTTAGCTGTTTAACAGTTTGCCGCCTAAACGTTTGCTTTCATTTATTTTTAAGAAATACCAAAACGAGAGTCTGGCAAGCCTGATTCTCTCACCGCTCTCAATTTCCGTAAGGCCGTAACTTAAGAACCTAAAATCTACAGGTTCTTAAGTTGCTTACGGTAAGTTAAGTTTTAACTAACCGCCAACGCAGTTTCTCATATAACGGTTGGCCAAAATATTAAGTTAGGTTAAGTTGCGGGAATTAAGTCTAGACTAACTGAGCTTTTAGCTTTAAGAGATTTTTGTAACTACTAACTTTTAATAAATTAGCGTGCTCAGATATAGATATCGGAGTTTTCGTATTTTTTGAAGTTTACCGTTATACGGGTAGAGCCTGTAATTTTAGTCCGATTTGAATAGTGCCCAACGAATTGCTTTTCCGTACCAATGTTATTAAGAGCACCGAGTTTGGTAGAATTTGATAAATGTGTGGCTGGTATAGAACGTTTATACCAAGTTTGGCTGCCACTGCCGCCCCATGACAGATTGTCTGCGAAAGGGAAAATCGTTCGAAATGACGGAGAAAGCAATCGAGGCGTTCAAGGAACTGAAGGAGGCGCTTACTTCCACGGATGTATTGGTCAACCCGGATTTCAGTACGCACTTCTACATCTAGTGCGACGCGTCAACGCAAGGAATAGGGAGTGTCTCATTTCATGAAGGACGAAGAAGGGAATGAGAGACCCATCGTCTTCATGCCTCAAAAGCTTAACTCCGCCCAGCGCAATTACACCATTACAGAGCTGGAGTGCTTGGATGCTGTCGTGAGCGTCAAAAGGTTCCGCGCGTATATCGAAGGGCTTCCACTCACGGTTATTACAGACCATATGAGTCTCAAGTCCGGACGCTTGGCCAGATGGAGTCTAAAATTGCAAGCCTTTGATTTCAAAGTAGAACATCGGAAGGGGTCCTAAAATGTCGTCCCAGATGCGCTAAGTCGAATGCACATGGAGGAGTTAAGCGAAAGGGAACGTTCAGGGGAGATTGTCCTTTCTTCACCGAAGTTCTCCAGCGACGGCAATGAGTCACTTAAACGACATGTAAGCGAAAATTCAGAAAGATTACCGGATTTGCGAGTGGTGGATGGAAGGGTGTTCAAAACAGTGTGTTTCCGGTGGGCGAATTAGGGGAAAGAAGCAGCGTGGAGATTGTGGGCACCGGAGGGTCCAAGGCCGCACCTCCAGCATGGAGGAACCGCAAAAACCCTGTGGCGATTGCGAAATCATTTCTATTGGCCAGGCATGGCAGGTGATGTGAGAAATTTCGTGGCGGTATGCGAACCCTGCAAGTGCGCCAAGGCTCCAAACATAACCTCCAGACCTCACATGGCAGATAGGTTTAGGTCCGAAAGAGAGGGCAGGTAATACGCACGTGTTTGTTTTTCTAGACCATTTATCCAAGTTCTTCTTCTTTAGATCGATAAGACAAGCGACCGCGCACGAGGTCATAAAGTATCTGGAGAATGACATTTTTCATGTATTCGGCGTTCCCGAAGCGATACACTCCGATAATGGCTAACAATTTATATCGGAATCGTTGGGAAAGTTTCTGCAAGAATATGGGGTAAAACATATCAAGAGTGCGCACACACACACACACAGGCAAATGCGTCGGAGCAATTAAATCGGTTGTTGCTGGCCATGATCCGCACATATCTGTCGGAAGAGGATCAACGAACTTGGGATCAACATGTATCCCCCGCAGCTTATGCGTTGCGAAGTGCGGTTCACAAAGCGATAGGATTGGAACCATATAAGGCCATATTTGGGCAAACAATGTTTCAACACGAGAGCACTTATGAGCTGCTCCGTAAACTCGATGCGCTCAAGGAAGGCGATTTGGAAGTGGTTTCCAGAAATGAACGCATGGAATTAATTAGAGAAAAATTGATTTGTGGCCTCGAGGGAGCGTGCAAGAATGGACAGCGGTCGTACAATACGAGGGCGCGGGCCGTGAGTTTCCTCGTGGGACAGCTCGTCTACCGCAAAAACTTCAAGTTGAGCAACGCGGCGGAGGGGTTTAACGCGAAGCTAGCGCCCAAGTATTTAAGATCGGTGGTGCGGGGAGTGAAAGGGAATTCTCTTTACGAACTCGAAGACTCGTCAGGTCGGCCCGTGGGTGTTTATCACACCAAGGATTTACGCGTTTGAACAGCTTCGCACATATATTAACAAGGACCGGCTTTTCGAGCGCTTCATCACGGTAGGCTTTGCTGAATCGTTCGCCCTGTTGCGGTTACACTAATTTCAAACCGGTTGGTGTTCGCAAATGCGACCCTGAACTGCTTTTCCGAACGCACCCCAATCAGATGGAGTTTGACGTTTAGCTTTGTGAGGAGAATTCGCTTAGGACGAAAGTTGGCCGAGCGAGTATTTCTTTCTGGGAGTCGGCGGCAGTGGCTGCCGAAACTTTAAGTTTTTGGCGTGGGACATCACGTTGTTGGTTCCGCAGGTGAGAACTTTTCCCAGCGTCCAGTTTCGTGACCGGCGACCAAATTTTAGTGAGGGTTTCCAGCGGGCGAACACTGGCCATCCCACCTTCGCATCCTATACAACAGGTCAGGAGCGTGAGTGCATGAGCGTTATACCCTCGTTTCCAGGAATTATAAAAGGGTAGTTACAAGTTCCCACCCGAAGACTTATTGAGACTGCAGAAATGCAACAAATCTTAAGCAGAAGTCTCGCCGCTTTTAGTCTTAGACACTCAGACTAATCATTCTTTTTCGATTTTTATAACATCCATCAATATATTCGTTGTTCGGCGGACAATGATGTTTTGTACATTTTATCATGAAAGGACGAGAGTAGATATTTGTTGAGCACTGCATGTCACCATTAGTTTTAAATTTTGATAGGTAGAATTAAGACTTTGTAAGTCGCATAGTCTGGCACTGGTGTGCTGTTTTATCAGAACCGGAGCGCTGGGGAAAGGAACAGGTAGAGAGCTATAGTGGGGCGAACATATTCCCACAGCTCGGGTATTGCCGCGCAAGACGTCTTTTAGGTGGTAGGTTGAGGATTATAGCGGGTGACTTCATCTTCGGAAACCCTACAGTCTCCGAACAAGTTAACCTTATCATTTGGTGAATCTAATCAATTTGTAATTCTTGCGAGACAGGCCGAATTGGCGAAGAGAGCGAGATTAGGCGACAAAATTTTAGAAGCTTAGAGATCCATTTGATTGAATTAAATTTTTTTTAGTGTTCCGAAAAGCACACGAGCGATTGAACGCGGCCGTCTGAACAGGTCATATTAGTCGTAAGCATTAGTGTTACCATGTAAGTTAATTTTAAATAAAAAAATATGAATTGATTGCCTTACAGAAATGTGTCGTTACGGACATAGCATTGGAGGTTAGGATGGGAAACGGGCCGTGAACCGGAGAGTTACGGACTAGCTTCGAATAAGGAAGGTCTGCCATATTACATCTTTGGCGCGGGGGTCCTCATCTATAACAGAGGGTGTCGGACGACTGGGGAATGACTGGGCGGGAGCGTGATGGCCCCTGACGATTATGTAAGTGGGTACGGAATTTTTTGTATGGTGCGGACGGCATGCCAAGTGAGTCGCAAGAGCCACCCCATAGTCCGTCGAGCTAGCTCGTGCTTAAACACAAACGTACCCAGGCGGCTCGGGCATGCAGGATGCGGATGTGAGGGCAGAAGTGGAGGCGTTCGCTTTAGCTCCACAGAGGCAAGCATCCGGCGACCCGTACGCAACAAGGTAATAACAGATGTTGTAGACTTGCCAGAATCTAAGATAACGGCTATACAGAGTTTAAAGTTTTGAGTTTATGAACAACTGGCAAGTGTTCTAATTGTGGTGTTTAAGAAACTGAGAATTTAATTTGACGTTTTTTTTTTTTTTTACTTTTTCTTATTTACATTTAGCCTGTTCCCGTACTCAGGGTTTAGACAGAAATAGTCCGATGTAGCCGTGGTGTAGAATACCATCCGATTAGGCAAAAAAAATAAAAAAATGTGACTCGATAGAACTTTTCATGTCGATTTCAACCATGCCAAGATTATTTGTCACAAATAAAAACCAAAGCCAATAAAAGAGGTTAAAGTTAAACTTTTATATTTTTTATATATATAATATCTCGGAAACTATTTGACCGATCACAAAAGTATTGATGAAAAACTATTAATCTAAAATATCTGCATTTTAAAGAATAAAATACGTTTTGAATTTCAAATTTGTGGGGCTGTTCTTGCTAATTCTCTTCCGATGTGAACATTGTCAACTTGTTCCAAGTGTTGCATTTTAAAGCGCAGCGTCGTGGAAACAATTTATTAACGCCTGCCAGCAACACCTATTTCGTCTTTTAAATATTGCCACTGTTTTTATTGAAATATGTGTATATATATATATAGATATTAGTCTTTAATTTTATCTGGACAAACTTTAAAAAATCTGGACTCGACCTGAAAGCAAATATCTGGACAGTGCAGCCGAATCCTGCCAAGCTGGCAAGCCTAGCGCCATAGGATATCTTTGATGTTTTTTCAATTACTTCTGAAAATATAATAGCCAGAAATTCGATTGCTTTATAAAAAAACAGAATCATTTTAAATAATTAGTGTTTTTACTCTAAAAAATAATTTAAGCAGCCTCACATACGCGGTTTTGCATTATCTTGATAGGCGGTTGCGCATTTTGTTGAAACGCGGTTTTGTACTTTAAACGACGATATGTTTATACTGTGAGCGTAAAAAGCAACTTTTTTACAGTATTCAGAGAAAAAAATTTCTTAAATCCCTTATTATGACAAACATTGTGAATATTGTAAAAACCTCACTGTGTACTCTCTTTTGCCGCTACAGGTATTTAAATATATGCCAATTAAATTTTTTTTTTTAACTTAGGTTTTCCCAGAAAATCTTGTTTGGTATCCATCCGAAGCAATATCTTTCGGCTTTCTAACACAACTGCGATAATTCCTTCAGGGTTTTTATTAATTCAACGTTTAGCTACGGAAGGTGAAAAGATGAGTAACGTGAACCGATTTCGCTGAAACTTTACATGTGCTCTATTTTTTATAAAGATGAATTTCTTATGAAATAAAATGAGGAAGACCTTTCGCAGCAAAATGTCAAAAAATCAATTTTCATAAATTGCTCTTTTATATAAAAATAAAATAGTGTAAAAAAAAATGTTTTTTAAAAACAAGCTTTTATTTAGCAACGTTTAGCTATTGGAAGGTGAAAAGATGAGTAACGTGAACCGATTTCGCTGAAACTTTACATGTGCTCTATTTTTTATAAGTAACTAGCAGAGCACCCGACGTCGTTCGGGGTAAACAAATCAAAATATAAAACAGTAGTACAAATATTCAGTTCAGCATAAATTAAAGGAGACAAATTATTTTCTGCCTGTTTAAAATAAGGCATCCTTATGAACCAAACTTTTAGTTTTATCGTGCTTCAACTACTATATATTTGTCATCATTTTCTGTACTACAAATCTTGTTTCATTATTAATAGACAGAGTTTTTAAATTAAAATCAGTCTACTACGGTACATTCCGTTTATCTGCCTATTCGCTTAGCTGTTTTAGTATAGCAACACCTTTCCGGTAGAATGCTTATTTCGGAAGGAGATTTATTGATTATGAATGAACATTTTTCATTTAACAGCATCGCGGGATCAAAAATAACGATTAAATCTTTCCGTTTCGAAATGGTTTAAAGACTGTAAGACACTGTTTTATATATTCGAGTGATATTCGTAATTGATGAATACATATGTATCCCCCTTTTACAAACTCATTTATATATATTTTACTCTAAACAACTGCCATATATAAATATGTATGTCTGCATACCAAATTTCAAGTTCATGTTAATTATGGTTTCCAATTTATAGCTCATTAAAAATTCCACGCCTATGCTCCACGTTCTCTTTTACAAACTCATGTATACAAACCATACTATAAGCACCTACCATGGATATGTATTCGTACCAAAGTTCATCATATTTCAAGCCCCCTTTCAAAAACTCATTTATATATACCTTGCTATAAGCACCTACCGGCATCTACGGTACGCATACTAAATTTAAATTTCATGCGACATATAGTTCCGAAGTTATAGCTGATAAAAATGTCCACGACTATGGGATGTGCCACGCCCCCTTTTATAAAATAATTAATATATACCTGACTATAAGCCCCTGCTGTAGATATGTCTGCACTCCAAATTTCAAGTTGATGTGACTTATAGTTCCGAGTTATAGTTGGTAAAATATTCCACGCCTATGGGATGTGCCGCGCCCCCTTTTATAAACTCATTTATATATACCTTACTATAAGCGCCTACCATTGGTATACCCGCATACCAAATTTCAAGTTCTTGGGACTTATGTTTCCGAAGTTGTAGCTGATAAAAAGGTCCACGCCTGTGGGATGTGCCACACCCCTTTTTGCAAACTCATGTATAAGCACCTACCGTAAATATGTCTGCATACCAAAATTTCAATTTCATGTGACTTATGGTTTTGAAGATATAGCTGATAAAATTTCCACGCCTATGGCATGAGCCACGCTCCCTTTCGCACTCATTTATATATACCTTACTATAAGCACCTACCATAGGTACGTCTGCGTACCAAATTTCAACTTCTTGTGACTTATGGGTTTGAAGTTATAGTTGTTAAAATTCCACGCCTATGGGATGTGCCTCGCCTTTTTATACAAACTCATGTATATATAGCCTACTATAAGCACTTACCATAGATATGTCTGCATACCAAATTTCAACTTCATGTGACTTATGGTTCCGAAGTTATAGCTGATAAAAAATTTCACGCCTATGGGAGGTGCTACGCTCCCTTGTCGAATCCCAATTTTGTTCTTCCTATTATAAGCCCAGGTGTGATAGCAATACTCTGCCAAAATTTCATTCGATTCTGTCCATCCGTTTAGGCTGCAACCTGGCACATACATACATACATATGTACGTACATACATACTTCTACAAATATATAGTAAAAGATCTATCATTATCCCATTGTATAAGAATTTTAGGAATATCTTGCCCACAATGCCACCTATCGTGTACATTTTTAGTCCCAATATTTATTTTCAATTGGCTAACATAT
>NW_023458563.1:12172809-12188423 GCF_013731165.1 Rhagoletis pomonella
ATATGTTCTAAATATCAGCCAAATCGGCAAATAAATGCAATTTTTATGAATACCCCACCCCAGCGCCACCTAGCGATTAAATTTTTAGTCGAATATTTCCCTTCAAGGTCGGTCGCTCCAGCCGTTTAGTAGTTTAGTGACATTCAATATACGGAAAACTCTATGAAATTGTGAAGTCGTGACGTCTCAGCTTTCTTCATTTTTCGGCAACAACGACAAAAAATTTCAAAATTTTTTAAATCGAAAAACCTTTCACACAGAAGGTCCAAAAATGTGCTTTTATCAGAATTGAAATTGGTTCAGCCGTTTGGTTAGGCATCGCGGTCATACGAAAAACATTTCATTTTTATATATATTGATAGGGAGTTAAGAATATGGGCACATTGCCATTGCATTGGATGTTTGCACTTTTTTCTATACAAACATGAATTTCTTATGAAATAAAATTAGGAAGACCTTTCGCAGCAAAATGTCAAAAAATCAACGCCAGTTTTCATAAATTACGCTTTTATATAAAAACAAAATAGTGTACAACAAGTAAGAAAGTCTAAGTTCGGGCGGAGCCGAACATTAAATACCCGGCGCAAGTATTAAATATATGTTTTTTCACCTTTCCGAAAGTTACGGCTACATGGTAAGCCGGGGTGTATCAATTTTGAGTAAATTAGCGTCCTTAAATTTCGAAATATTGAAGTTTCAAGCATATCTCAAATTTACCGTTATATGAAAAGCGGCAGTATGTTTAGTCCGATTTCAATAATTTTCAACATTTTGCTTTTACGTGGCAAGCACAATAACCATACCGAGGTTGGTATAACGGTTACCGATATACTTATATGTGATCATAAGTGGGCGGTGCCACGCCCATTTTCCAAAATGTTATCATAAACGTATTTCCTGGAAAAGAATTGTTGCAAGAATCAATTTTAAATAAATTAGCTTTAATAATTACTGATTTATCTAAGATTTTGTATTTCTCTAAATTACCGTTATATGGGATGTGGGCGTGGTTATTGTCCGATTTTTTAAATTTTCGGCCATTTAGTATGCTGTACCAAAGCCAATAACTGTGCCAAGTTTGGAAGAAGTTGGTGCAGCGGTTACCAAGATATACACATACCATAAGTGGGCGTGGCTACGCCCATTTTCCAAAAATTTATAATATTCTTATTTTTGGTCTGAAAATTATTGTAAATATCAATTTTGAGTGAATTATCTTCAGTAGTTACTAAAATATCGCAGTTTTCGTATTTCTGGAAATTACCATTATATGGGAAGTGGGCGTGGTCACAGTCCCATTTCGCCCATTTTCAATACCAACCTACCTTGGATTAACGGATACCTACATACCAAATTTCGTTGAGATATCTCAATTTTTGCTCGAGTTATCGTGTACACGGACGGACGGACAGACGGACGGACAGACAGACATGGCTTAATCGATTTCTCTATTCATTCTGAGCATTTATGTATACATTTGTCTATATCTATCTCGGTTCGTTTTAGCTGTTACAAACAACCGTTATGTGAACAAAATTAATATACCCTTGTGCACAAGTGCGCTCGGGTATAAAAAATATTTTTTAAATGTGTGCATGTACAATCAATGGAATGAAAAAAGTAGTGTGAGAAAAGATTTTTAAGCAAGAAAATTTTGTGAAAACTGCACTAAAATGAATAATATAAAATAAGTTAAGGTCTCGTTAAATTTACTAAAAGCCATTTAGTGAAAGGAATTCCTCAAACTCTAATGAAAATTACTAACAATTTGTACTAATTTACTTCGCCTTATAAAGGTTTTATTTTGTTGCTTTAAATAGAATAGTTCTTTATATGTAAAGGCTGTCTAAAACTGAAGCATTTTCATCTAAGCTAAGGGCTCTTTGTTGATTTTGAAATTTTAGCAAAAGTCATTATAAACCAATTATGAGATTGAAAACGAAAAACGTGGAGCACATGCAATACAAAGCAGAAGATTTAATTGACAATAGTCAAACTGCATAACATAGACCTAAAATGTCTACAGAGAAAGTACAAATTTGAGATCGATTTTAAGCGGTCGTTATTCATATATCCACATTCATACATATATAACCCTTCATATCAATTCAGGTCTATTACATGCGCCCCACGCTTTTCATTTCCAATCTCATAAACGGTTTGTAATGACTTCTGCTAAAATTTCAAAATCGAAAGTTATCTATACAAATTCTATGGGACTAAGAAGTACTATTTTCTAATTTTTAGTCCATTTATAAAAGCGTTGTATATTAAACAGTTTTATTTTATTTTATTTATTTTCTACTTTTTAGTCTTGCCTGTACAAAATTTTGCAATAGATATTAAAATAATTCAACTTGCAGTGAAAGAGAACAGAAGACTATGCAAGCAAAATGTTTGCTCACGTTTAGTATAAACATACATATGTATGTACATATGTACATACATTATAGCAGCAGTTAATTTCATTTAAAGAAATGGCGTGTCGTCCATTTCCGCTGTAGCGTATGGAAATAGTGCATATATTTAGGCGCAATATTTAACTGCTTCAGGCGGGCGACATCTAGAGTCTTCTAATTGTATCTCCTTGATATGATGCCTACAACGAAGTTCCTATCTAGACTAGGTTGATATCTAGAATTTGCCATAAATAGCTTTGCTACATTTATAGTATAAATGGTGGTCTGGACATACAACACTGCAAGTTGAGAAAAGCGTTGTAAAAAGCTGTTAATTGAAGATCTCACGATTTGTAAATTTGTACGGATTTGTACATTTTGGCAGTGAAAGAGTGGTGATGTTTAGAAATTTGAGTTCAGCTCAATATAATAATTTCCGAACAACACCACTCTGTACCTGCCAAAATGTACAAATCGAGTGATCCCTGCTTAAGATGAAGGCAAATATAGGGAGCTGCGCAAACATTAAAATTAAAAGCTAACATAAGTGCATAGCATGCATACATATCGTCGATGGTTTTGCAAAACTGGCCATCGACGAGTTGCAAAACCGCCTAAATAGCCATTGCGACAAAATCGAGATTTGGTAACCCTGAACTCCAGGCATCGAGATTTATGCATAAGACTCGTAAAATCGTTACTAAAACAACAGATTTGTAAAATAATAGCTAGAGAAAATACCGCATATCAAGGCAATGCCTTCAAAGAAAACCCGTTTTTTCGCTCTAATAAAAAATTTGAGTGCCTAAAATATGCGGTTTCGCAATTGGTCGATGGGCGGTTTTGCAAAAACATCGCCGATGTGTATGTCTGTACATATGTGCATTCGCAAGGGGAAATTTAAATTTTTGTAACGTTGCTAGAGCACTTTTCAGATTTATGTCTTTAACACCAAATTATTTGATTAACAAATTTTTGCGTAGAACGCTGAAACCGAATCGCAAACGCACTGCAGGGTTTCACGCTGTCAAACGACAACAATTGACTAAGGGCCGTTCAATATCCGGTTAACACAAACCGGAGGTAAAATGTCTATAATGTCGTCTAGTAACTTTGACGAAAACTTAACTTATTTTATTTTATTCATTTTAGTGCAGTTTTAAAAATCTTTTGCTAAAAAAACCTTTGTTACTCTATATTTTATTTTATTCCTTTGATTGTACATGCTAAATAAAAGCTTGTTTTAAAAAATATTTTTTTTTTTACATTATGTATTTTATTTTTATTTATAAATTGGCAGCACTGCTGCTTGTTCCTTGAAATTGTTCTTGCATTTGCTTGTTTGTTTACATTTTGTGCTGAACAGCTGATCGTTTTTTGGTGGGATTTGGTGGGATTGATTAAACAACCTACCAATCAATCTTGTTTGTTTGGTACAACCTCAGGGTTGCATATCTCATATTTAAATAGCCAATATTGGCCATTTAAGTTCAGATTAAATGTATGATCTGAAATGAATAGTGAAAGTTAATCAACAAGCTCTACTTTTTGACCACTTCGGTATGTTAGTTATAGACAATTATTTTCCGTTTACCTTTACCATCCCATGGCACACGACTATGCAGCATTATCCACATCGCCTTAACAGTATTCAGAAGAAACACGTCGTACACAGGGCTGCCAACTTGGCTCAAACCGTGCCATTTTTGGCCGTATTTTACTTCAAATGGCACTAAATTTTTCAATTTGGCACTTAATTTTTCAATTTGGCACTTTTGAAAAATTATAATATTTCAATTCATTTTGGTGAAATCCTTTGCGTGTACTTCTATTTGTCAACTAAAATTTTCTAACTTCTTTAGTGTATACAACTGGTTTATCTTACTTTACATTGTACTTTTGTTTTAGGAATGTGTTTGTAATTCTAATGCTAAATGAGAAGAACTAAAAAGAATGACAGCTTTTTTGGCACTTTTATTTTTCCATTTGGCACTGTTTTATCCTCAATATGGCACTGCATAGCTAAGTATAGTTGGCAGCCCTGATCGTACTAACTGAAATTTTTTCGCCTGCGCGATAGTAGAAGTACCTATGTACGCATATGAATTATGCGTGGCTTTTATTGTATCTCTGTATTTCCATAACTCCCTGTGCGAGGAAACCAAATAATGCAATTCTTAACAGAAGTGCGTAAAACTTAACAGTTTTGCAATTTAAACACTGTTGAAGTTGATTTCCTTACTAGCGCCTGCAACTATACTTCTTATTTACTACCGCCGGCAGCCGGAAACAATTTTGTAATGGTTTTACGTTCTTTGGCAAATTACGATCTGTTAGCCATATATTTTACCATGTTTTGACCGCCTTTGTATCAAGAACACTGGACCATATAGGGAATTTATTTATATTTTAAATTGCATTGTCATCGTGACTGGAACTATGCTGAAAATTTCAAGTCTCTACCTTGTCGGGAAGTTAGTTTAAAAACGATTGGAAATTTCCGCGGGATGACCAAGTTAAATAAAAGCTGGACAAAACGCAAAAGCGTCACTGAAAAAAAAAACATACTAAAAATCAACACAAAATTTTAGCCCAAAAGCTGCAATCACAACAGACAGCCAATGCATTCGCTACTCGACTCCCTCACATGCTCTCAGAGAGCACTCTTCAACAAACCGATATATGCGAGCAGTGGAACCACATCTCCCGCTCATTAAGTACCGCCGTCGAAGAAGTGGTCCGATTTCAGCGAGCCCGAAATAACAACTGGTAGGATAAGGAGTGTCAGCAAGCTGCAGAGAAAAAAAGTGCCACATACAGGGCCACGCTGCGATCGGGCGCAAGAGAACTGAACTGAACTGAACTGAACTGGGAAGCGAGACGTATTTACCGCAATAAGAAGAGAGAAGCCGAAATACGTGAGTGCGAATGGCTTGAAATGCTGGCCAACAGGAAGAATGCCCGAAAATTTTACCAGCGAGTTAGGCGACTTACGGAAGGTTTCAAGACCAGGGCTACTACTGTAAGAACAACAATGACGACATAGCTATAGATGTTCAGAACTTACTTAAATTATGGAGGGAACACTTTTCCACCCTACTGAATGGTATCAGCAGGGAAAGTTGTGGAGAAGAAGAACCCGAGCCCGCAGTCCATGATGATGGACTCGATGTGCCACCGCCTGACTATGACGAGGAACGAATAGCAATAACGCGGCTGAGAAACAACAAAGCTGCTGGAGCTGACAGCCTGCCAGTTGAGCTATTCAAGTACGGTGGCGAGGAGTTGACAAGACGCATACATCAACCCTTATGCAGAATATGGCCAGATGAAAGCATGCCCGACTACTGGAATTTAAGTGTGCTCTGCCCAATCCACAATAAAGGCGACCCCGCCATTCGCGCCAACTACCGCGGGATCAGTATTCTAAGCATAGATTATAAGGTTTTATCGAGTTTATTGTGCGAAAGACTAAAGCCTACCGTCAACGAACTGATTGGACCTTATCAGCGTGGCTTTAGACCTGGCAAATCCTCTATAGACCATGTATTCACAAAACGACAAATCTTGGAAAAGACCCGTGAGAAAATGACCGACGCTCACCACCTATTTGTCGACTTTAAAGCCGCTTTCGACAGCACTAAAAGCAGTTGCCTATACGCCGCTATGTCTGAATTTGGCATCCCCACCAAATTGATACGGCTGTGTAAAATGACGTTGAGCAATACCACCAGCTCCATCAGAATTGGAAAAGACCTCTCCAGCCGTTCGCCACAAAATGGGGTTTCAGACAAGACGACTGCTTCTCATGTGGATTCTTTAATCTGATATTCGAGAAGATAATAAGAGCTGCAAAACTGAACCCCTCAGGAACAATCTACTACAAAAGCGCGCAATTGCTGGCTCATGCCGATGATATCGACATCAGCGGTAACAAAAACCGCGAAGTCTGTTCTGCCTTTTCCAAGCTGGATAAGGAAGCAAAGCGAATGGGTCTGGTGGTAAACGAGGACAAGACGATGTATCTCGTGTCATTAAACAAACAGTCAGCATATTCGCGCCTTGGCACCCACGTCACTGTTCACAGTTATAATTTCGAGGAAGAAGAGAATTTCGGTTACTTGGAAACCAGCATTAACACCGATAATAAGTGGTGTGCTGAATTGTCGGTACCCAATACTCGGTACCCAATACTTAAAAAAGATACTTCTTTTCGGTACCCGACATCGATTCTTTACATTGAACCTTCGCCATTATATGCATTTCAAGTTTAGAAAAAACTTTCATTACTAATTTATAAGATATCGGCTAAAACACTTGAACTTATCGCAACAGAGAAATATTATTTTATCAGTTTTAACCTTAGTCGATCCAAGGTTAAAGAAAGATCCTTTTACGGATGAAGAAGCATTTAGGCCTACAAAAATGCTGTTGTCCGATTCAGCTGGAACAAAAATGCTTCAAACGAGTAGGAGTTTCTCTAAATTATGGCCTCGAACCGACATATACACATCTTTCATTTGAATCAGTATTAAAAATTCTATTGGTTCCTACATTCGGGTTTTGATAGGCGATTCTCCCCTGAACCGTTTTTTTCATATTTTTGGCCTACGTGCGCTCTTATTTGAAACCTAATTGTTTCGGTACCGAGTATCGAGAGTATTGGATACTTTTTAAATCGGTACCGAATATCGATCAATACTTAAAATAATAATGTCAGCATGGAAATCCAACGTAGAATCACTCTTGCCAACAAGTGCTACGTTGGACTGAGTAGGCAATTCAGGAGTAAAGTCATCTCTCGACGAACGAAAACTACACTATATAAGTCACTCATCATGTCCGCGCTGGTATATGGCGCAGAAGCATGGACAATGACAATAACCGATGAGGTGAGGTGGAGTATTCGATAGAAAAATTTTACGGAAAATTTACGGGCCTTTATGCGTTGGAGACGGCGATGGACGATGGAACGATGAGCTGTATGAGCTTTACAACGACATGGACATAGTGCAGCGAATTAAAATGTTGTTCCATGTTGTTCAAATAGACACCGACGCTCCAGCTCTGAAAGCATTCAACTCGGAACCCGCAGGAGGTAGCAGAGGAAGAAGGAGGCCCCCACTGCGATGGAAAGACCAGGTGCAGAAGGACTTGGCTCCACTAGGCATTTCCAATTGGCGTCAGTTGGCGCATAAGAGAAACGACTGGCGTGCTTTGTTGAACTCGGCCAAAATCGCTTAGGCGGTTACAGAGCCAAATAAGAAGAAGAAAAACTTTTCCTAAAATTTTATGGGCTATAAAACTGCACACCCACAAATGTTGTAAAGGGTCAGGTTAAAAAGCCCGTAATTTTGATGCAAATTTGTGGAATTTCCTATATTTTGCATAAAGTTTCAAACTGTGATTCATATGGTTTCCGCTAAAGCTTGGACACCATTTTTATAGAAAAATAACATAAAACAAGTAAGAAAGTCTAAGTTCGGGCGGAGCCGAAAATTAAATACCCGGCGCAAGTATTAAATATATGGTTTTCACCTTTCCGAAAGCTACCGCTACATGTTAAGCCGGGCTGTACCAAATTTGAGTAAATTAGCGTCCTTAAAAATCGAAATATTGAAGTTTCAAGAATTTCTGAAATTTACCGTTATATGAAAAGCCGCGTCACGCCCATTTTCCAAAATTTTATCTTTAACGTATTTCTTCGTAAAGAATTGTTGCAATATCAATTTTGAATAAATTACTGACTTATCCAAGATTTCGTATTTCTCCAAATTACCGTTATATATACGGTGACCATATTAACCAACGTAAAATAAAGGACATTTGTTTCATAATGAGTTGGGAATACGTACATACAACTTGTATGATAAAAGTACCTTACCTTGTATGATAAAAGTACCTTACCCATATCGTAATTTAAATCAGATATTTACCAGTTAATTAACCGATTCCGAAAAATGAAGCCAAATTATTTTCCAGGACTTCGCCATCCTTTGCTGCCAAAATGCGTTTACCATAATTCATAATGCACGCCGAAGCCAGGACACAGTGGTTCAAAATTGGAATTTAATGTTCATAATTCACCGGAGTCTTCATTTTTCAACCAATTTTTACTATAAAAAAAAAATATTTTGGTGAACATTTTTTTTGTTTGTAATTCTTTCGTTTTGAGAGAACCATACAATTGTTTTCAACTAGTCTTTGTTATGCAATATTTATTAACTGGAACGAGAGAATACATTTAATTTAAAATTGCCACTTTTTCTGCATTTTTCACTAAAAAATTTAATATAACCAAATAAAAATTCCAAATCAGGCTCAACTGGTCTCTTGCAAATATTATAAGAAGGCTCCAGTGAATTACGAACACTAAATGCCAGTTTTGGGCCACTGAGCGATAGAGGGTTTATTGTTCCCCTTCAATGGAACTGGAAACTCAGCGTGCAACACGTTCCTGAGCACAACTTTCCCTGTGCTTTATAGATTGTACAAAGATTACCGATTAAATAAAAGCCCGTAAGTGGGGTGCGAAACAAGCTGACGAAGGTTTTCAATATATTTTATAAGGGACATTTTTGTTTTTCATTATCTGTGTCTAAAAATTTACTTCTCAAAAATTCAGAGTTGATTTAAAGGACAGTTCAAGAAATAAAGGACAGGGGGTTAAAATAAAGGACTGTCCTTCAAAATAAAGGACGGATGGTCACCGTAGTTATATAGGATATTGGTATGCTGTAGTAAGGCTAACAACTTTGCCAAGTTTGGAAGACATTGGTGCAGCGGTTACCAAGATATACACATGTAACCATAAGTGGGCGTGGCTACGCCCAATTTCTAAAAATTTATAATATTCTTATTTTTCGTCTAAAAGGTATTGTACATATCAATTTTGAGTGAATAATCTTCATTAGCTACTAAAATATCGCAGTTTTCGTATTTCTGATATATGGGAGGTAGGCGTGGTTATTGTCCGATTTTGCTCATTTTCAATACCATCCGTCCTACGCCCGAAAGAAGTACACGTACCGAGTTTCGTTAAGGTATCCCAATTTTTACTCGAGTTATCGTGTGCACAGACGGACGGACGGACAGACAGTCACCGCTTAATCGATTACTGTTTTCATTCTGATCATTTATGTATACATCTATCTCGATTCGTTTTGCCTGTTACAAACAACCGTTATGTGAACAAAGTTATAATACCCTTCTGCACAAGTGCGCTCGGGTATAAAAAAAACTTGAAAACCGCTGTGAATATTAAACAAGTAAGAAAGTCTAAGTTCGGGCGGAGCCGAACATTAAATACCCGGCGCAAGTATTAAATATATGTTTTTTCACCCTTCCGAAACCTTCCGCTAGATGGTAAGCCGGGGTGTATCAATGTTGAGTAAATTAGCGTCCTTAAATTTCGAAATATTGCAGTTTCAAGCATTTATGAAAATTACCGTCTGCTTTTATGTGGCAAGCGCAACAAAAACACCGAGTTTGGTACAAATTGATGGAACGGTTACCGATATACATATATGTGGTCATAAGTGGGCGGTGCCACGCCCATTTTCCAAAATTTCCCCATAAACGCATTTCTTGGTAAAGAATTGTTGCGAGCATCAATTTTGAATAAGTTATCTCTAAATTACAGTTATATGGGATATGGGCGTGGTTATTGTCCGATTTTAAAAAGTTTCGGCGATTTTTTATGCTGTACCAAGGCCCAACAACTGTGCCAAGTTTGGAAGAAATTGGTGCAGCGGTTACCAAGATATACACATGTAACCATAAGTGGGTGTGGCTACGCCTATTTTCCAAAAATTTATAATATTCTTATTTTTCGTCTAAAAATTATTGTAAATATCAATTTTGAGTGAATTATCTTCAGTAGTTACTAAAATATCGCAGTTTTCGTATTTCTGGAAATTACCGTTATATGGGAAGTGGGCGTGGTTAAAGTCCGATTTCGCTCATTTTCAATACCAACCTACCTTGGATTAAGGGAAACATACATACCAAATTTCGTTGAGATATCTCAATTTTTGCTCGCGTTATCGTGTACACGGGCGGACGGACAGACGGACAGACGGACGGACAGACAGACATGGCTTAATCGATTTCTTTTTTCATCCTGATCATTTATGTATACATTTGTCTATATCTATCTCGATTCGTTTTGGCTGTTACAAACAACCGTTATGTGAACAAAATTAATATACCCTTGTGCACAAGTGCGCTCGGGTATAAATATACTTCACTTTTTACTGCAGACTGCATATGTATGTGTACGATAGAATGAACATACGTACATACATAGTACATACCCTATGGGAAACGCACTAGTGCCGAACAGGTTCGGTCCTAGAGAATTTTATGCCATGACTAATGCGAGTTCATTCTCTTTTGCATGCTAGCAACTGGCGAATTTAAATTGCCCCCCGCTGCATCCCTTTTCGATTGTTCCGAACCTATCCTAAATTCGATAGATGAAAAAAGTAACATGATTTTTTCAAACAGACCATTTCCGGTTTTCCGGTGGTAGCGCTTTTAAATTACTTTCAAAGAAATGATTTCAACCTGAAATCAAATTTGTTTGTGTGAATGTAATTCAAACTGAGCATTTGTAAACAAATTTACATACCTTTGGCAGTAGCTGAGTGTGCAGAGGTGCTTGATGTTATTGGTTACATTTCCAAAGGTCCCAAGATGTTGAAACGCTAATACAAATGTTTGGTTTGTATTACTAAACTATGAGGAAGCATCTGTGAAGTGTAGAATGAAAGTGTGTTTATGCGAAAAAACTGCCAAACAAATATCTGTTTATAGTAAACAAGCCTCCGCTGCATCCCCTTTTCGATAGTTCTGAATTAGTTTTAAATTGGCATCCCTTTTCTATAGTTCTTTTCTAAATTCGTCACCTTAGTTATAGATTTCAAATGAAAAGATTTTTTATTCTTTGGCAGTTATCACATTTTCTGTGATTATTTTGGACTTAGCAAATATGCGTGTCACTGAACAGAAATAGTTAGAGATAAAATAGGTAGATCGGTCTATTAGAAAATGATGCATTTCTAGTTGCTTTTGCTTCCTGCATCAAAATATAATGTTTTAGAAAAAGTGGATTTAGCAGCCACTTTCCCGTCTTTGCTAGCGAAATGTAGTTTTAAAATTACAATAAAATAGCTATTTGAAAGTAAAACATTTCGCTGCTTTTGAACTGGTGTAGACCTAGTTATTATTGGACTGGTTCGTTTCTGGCGATAAGATCTAGTACGGAACTAGAAATTTTGTTCGCCAGTTCCGGGTTTCCCTGCAGGGTATGTACATTTGGGTAGCCCTTAGCCATATGTACGGTTGCCAGACGTACTGATTTTATCAGTACAGTCCTGTTTTTCAACTCTTGTACTGATTTTATTAATTTCTTCAATCAGTACGCTAATGTCCTGATTTTTCAGAAATTGTACTGATTTGTACTGAATTTTCAATTCAGACAAAATACTGTAGTATTTTCTTAATGTTTTTACATAACGTTGGAACTTCCTTAAACTGTACTGTAAAAAGTAAGAAAAAGTAATTTAATTATAGTTGAAAGAAATTAATACAACAAAAAGATCAATCGTTTTATGGGCATATCGCTGGGTCATTACGTACCATTTGCGATAGTAGTCGAGTGTTGCTAGTTATCTCGAAAATAGGTTTCAGTTTAATAAAAACAAATTTGAATATTCGAATGCCTTTTGCCCAAAACTTACAATGCTTATTTTACAATTTACGGACATTGTAAAAGAGTTTTGCAGACAAGACGGTTTGCCGTTTTGGGCTTTTCCTACCAAAATTGGTAGGTTTTTTCTCGTTGGTAGGATGGTAGGACGTTTAAAATTTTAGAAGGTTTCTTTGCTCATAAAACAGAAAACATCTCTGGTTTGTAATAGTGTGTCACTTTGGCTTGCCAAATTGGGACAATATCAGTTTTTCTCTAATTCTGTTTCTTGGATGGGTCCAACTGTTGCCAAATACCTTAAAAAACTCGTTTCTTATTGGCGTAGGCAGAATTTCACCAATTACTTTCGGCGATTCTCTGAACTCCGTATACGCTATAAAAATTTGTATCCACTATAGAGGTGGAGAAACATCGATGTTTGCTACCATCGATGTTTTCGATGTATTAAAAGAAAACATCGATGTAACATCGATTGTTGTGAAAAAATAGGTGGTTTAAAGGCAAAATTAAGTTGGTACTTGAAGTTAAATGTAGCGCTTTTGACAGATAACCCATTAAAAATTACGTCAAAAAGCCGCAAGTAGCTTTAGGTATGAATTTAATTTTGACTATGAATACGCCCTAATAAGTTATTACAAATAAAATAAAACAAAGGTACCTATTTCCTTCCATGAAAGTAATATATATGCATTCCAAATATTAACCATATCGGACCATAAATACGGGTTTTCGAACATCTCTAGACCTGTGCCACCTAGTGGATTAATTCGTCCTTCATATTACATTGTCATCGGGGTTTGAGCTAAGTTTAAAGTCCCAAGTCTCTAGCTCATCGGGAAGTTGGTTAGAATTGAGAATAAAATTCAAGGAGATATACATATGTAAGGGAAGTTAAATAAAAGCTTGTAAAATCGTAACATTTTTATTCACTGAGATTAACATAAAAGTATTAAAGAGAGAACGGCGGCCGCTGAGGTGTAGTGGCTCTGCAGTACCTAGGTTCAAGCCCTGGTCATAGCAACATCACAAAAAAATATAGAGAAGGGTTTTTCTTAACTGTTTTCGCCCCTCGGCAGGCAATGACAAACCTCCGAGTGCATTTCTGCCAAGAACTTTTTCTTCTTCTCATCAAAATACAATCGCCGTTCGGAGTCGGTGTAAAACTCTAGGTCCACAAATCGGTGAGAAGCTCGGCCAAACACTAACATATGTGTAAGCGCTAACCTATTATTATTATTATTATATTTTTAAAGAGATAAATAATTGTTTTTTGAAAGTTTTAAAAAATATTTTGGTTTTTGTTTTGAAAGGTTATAAGCTACAAACTAATCAGCCTTATCATGAGTTTCATTTTCGCCGAACCGGTTCACGTTTCACTCTTGGTTTCCATAGTTTTACTATGATCAGCTGATTTTGTGTATGTGTTTCGCCTTACGGCTTCTAATGTCAAATTGAAAAATTTTGTTTGAATTTCCAAACACACACTTATAGATTTTGACAGTTTATGCCGCCAAAGCAAAAACAAAATACATGTAAACTTTTGTTTTTGCTCTCCTGCTACCACCTTATTATTATTCGCCTTGCTCAGGATAAGGCAGAATATTTCATTTTATATGCGCAGGGGTGTAAATAAGAAACATCGATAGTCGCCATCAACCATCGATGTTTTAGCAAAAATGCAAAAACATCGATAAATCGAGAGTGCCACGATGTTTTCTCCACCTCTAATCCACTAGGTATCTAAAGGGATATCAAGCAACTAAGTTGACGAACGTAAAGGCAAGTTTATAAATCAGATATTTTTCTTTGAAATGCAGTGCCGAATCGATAATAGATTCAACAATGACAAGGTTGTTATAATACATAATAATAATAATAGATTGGCGCTTACACATATGTTAGTGTTTGGCCGAGCTTCTCCTCCGATTTGTGGCGTGCGCCTTGATGTTGTCACATAAAGCGGAGGGACCTACAGTTTTACGCCGCCTCCGAACGGCGATTGTATTTTTATGAGAAGCTGTTTTTCATGGCAGAAATACACTCGGAGGTTTGCCATTGCCTGCCGAGGGACGACCGCTGTTAAGAAAAAACCTTTTTTCTATATTTTTGCGATGTTGCTTTGACCAGGGTTTGAACCCAGGCATTGTGGAGTGGAAGCGCGCACTGCTTACCACTACACCACAACGGCCGACATACATACATAATAAATGTACGTGTTTAGAGAATGTCTTAATTTTTATCATACATGAAAATTAAAAAGAAAACAACTTATTGTTTCCAGTAAATCGGGGGATCTCAAAGTTTTTAACCGCAACTCAAAGAAATTAATGGCAAGCCTGCAGCGCGCAGATTTTTCTCCCAGCCCGGCGGCTCCTAGACCGGGACATTTGGCAAGCCTAACCGTGCGATCACGTCATTTACTCTGAAAGCTTTATTAAAACAATAAACTATGCAAATTTTTGCCATTCTTGCGGTTTTTCGTAACTTATTCGAAATTTTGAGGGCGTAGAAGTCAAACGGACGCCAGATTCGGGTTCAGAGGGTCGAATTACATGTCCGTACGTGGGTCTGGTCAAAAGCACACACCTTTTTTTGTGTGTTATGTATATTAGGCTGGGTCGATTTTGTATGGGGGAAAATAAAAGTCAGTAATATTAATATTATGATGTCTTAGGTCTCAGCCAATTGTTATTGGCCACGAAAGATTAATTTAAAACTTATCTTTAGCCCGCGCAATTGAATCAAAGTGTATGAATTTTGAAAATGAAACTTTGGCTTGTAATATCTATGGAATGCGTTATTGTTATGAACATGACGATATATCAAATTAAGGGCTATTTAATTTAGAACCTCACGTTCATTTATCATTTTTCAATAAGTCTACACGTTTTTAAGATATTAAAATAAAAAATAAGAAAACTATGATTTTCCTTTATGAATTTTCAATTCTTCATTACTTCAGCAACCAAGTGAAAAATACAAAAAAGTGAGACGAGATTTATTTCAAACCTTTTAATGTTTATATAATATTAAAATGACCATGGACTTGGTCACGCCGATTTGGTCAGTTTTCAAGATCGTGGTGAATGAATGTATTGTCAAAGATTAGGAATCGTTCGACAAGTTAATAGTAGTTTCAAACATATAAGTATTTACACCTACCGCGTTTTGCGCATTCTTTAAACTTAATTATTCAAGATGCTTTATCACAAGGATGCATAAAACGCGTGTTAATGAACGCTTTCGCCTGTAATCTTTCACAAGTCTGTAGACACAATGAAGGCTCTCATCCTTCCAATATTTCAATACCCCGCAGTAGCCCCACCACATCTCCGCTTCCTTTTAAAAGGAAAGATTTAATTAACACATTCAGAAGAATAAAGCGCCTGGTTACGATAGGATTACAGGTGAATTGGTAAAGGAGCTTCCACTAACTGCCGTACGTTTTTTGTTACATATTTTTATACCCGAGCGCACTTGTGCACAAGGGTATTATAACTTTG
>NW_023458563.1:12193423-12198997 GCF_013731165.1 Rhagoletis pomonella
TTTTTTTTTTCACAAATGCAATTACAAATACACGGTTGCCGTGCTCGATGATCTGTTTAGTTGGTTCATGTATAAGACCATCATGCCAGACTTTGTCAAAAGCTTGAGAGATGTCCAAAAATACACCGGTGCAGTATTGCTTCCCTTTGAAGGCTTTTCTAATACAAGAAACAATTCTAAGAACTTGTTCTACAGTGCCATGCTTTTCATGAAAACCCAACTGATGTGGTGGTATTATTTATTTGGTTACTTGTTAGAGAAGATTCTGATTTTTTTCAATAGAAGTTTTTCAAATATTTTGGAAAGTACAGAAATCAAGCTAATGGGCCGATATGAATTTACTACCGTCGGATCTTTGCCTGGCTTTGGCACCATCATTATTTCTGAAAGTTGTCATAAGTCGGGGAAGAGCCCCAACTTAAGCATGTTATTAAAAATATGTAACAAAAAACGTACGGAAGTTAGTGGAAGCTCCTTTACCAATTCACCTGTAATCCTATCGTAACCAGGCGCTTTGTTCTTCTGAATGTGTTAATTAAATCTTTCCTTTTAAAAGGAAGCGGATTTGTGGTGGGGCTACTGCGGGGTATTGAAATATTGGAAGGATGAGAGCCTTCATTGTGTCTACAGACTTGCGAAAGATTACAGGCGAAAGCGTTCATTAACACGCGTTTTATGCATCCTTGTGATAAAGCATCTGTTTAAATAAAAAAATAATTTTGGGCGGGACGAAGTCCGCAAAGTCTGCTTGTAATAACATAAAAACCGATTTAGTTTTTGTTTTAACTCGCAGCTTCAATTCCAGTTCTGCTTAGATAAAAAAATTTAAAACCAAAGGTTTGTCTCTACGGGAGTGGATTGGTGTTATTTAAGACACTAAAAATAATTAACTCAAATGGAGGATAACAAATATTTGAAAAGAATTAAATTCAGTCTCGAAAAGAAATTAAGGATTCATATTTTAGTGTAATATAATCCGCAAGTGAAAAAATAAGGTCGGATTTTTAATGCCGCCACCCCCTGGGATTGTTCTATACCGAAAGAAAATATACCCCTATTTTTTATTTTGAAAAAAAAAAACATAGGGAGTGCTCAAAGCGCTCAAAGTTTTGCATGTATTTTATATGGGGAAAAATAAACTTTTTGTATAAATAGTGTAGAATTCTGGAAAATCAATATTTTTTCAAACGGCAAACTTTGCTTATCTTCAGAAGATTCCCAGTAATAATGCCCAGTTGTTTCTTTAACCATATTTTCATGGTAACTATATTTTATAGGTCCTCAAAAACCCCAAAGAAAATTCAATGGGGGGACGTAAAAAAAAATATTTAATATTAAAACATGGTTAAATAAACAATTGGATATTAATATTGGAAGTCTCCTGAAGAGAACCACAGTTTTCCGACCGAAAATATTGATTTTCAAGAATTTTATATCATTTCTACGAAAAGTTTTTTTTTCCGCATATAAAATACATGGAAAACTTTGAGCGCTGTGAGGACTCCCTAAATATTTTTTGATTTCAAAGAAAAATAAATAGGGATATATTTTTTCGGTTCAGAACAATCCTAGGGGGTGGCGGCATTAAAATTCCGACTGTATTGTTTTTGGACCACTCTACTGAACATATAAAAAGAAATTCCAAAGAATCGGCGAAAAAAGGCCGATGCCGATGCCGATGCTCAATTTTGTGCCGATACTAGCCGATGCCGATTAATCGGTTGGACTCTAATCCACACATTGTATTGGTACGTTTTGGAAGTCTGCCACGCCTCCAAAATTAAACAGGCTGAACGAATATAATCATTGCTCACATTATTATATTTCTAAATAAATACCTTTAGTAATATGAGCAACTTGAATAAGACGATATGCAAAAGCATCTTATATTAAAATTTTTGAGGGCGGTTTTAACATTCTCCGATTGACCTAAAATTGTAGATAACACATTTTTTCATGAATACTCACCAATCTGGAGGGTGCGACCTAACAAACATTCAAATTAAAATTGTGCCATATGGCTAGTGTTGCCAGATTTTTTATGCGCTAAATCAGTACGTTAGACTTTTTCAAGCTAAAAAAATCAGTACTTTTCGGTACATTTTTATTCAAAGCAAAATTATGAATGTAAGTATCAGATAATACTTTAAAACGCCAGAGTAGTTGTTTCTAACAATATATTGGTATATAAATGAAATATAGTTCATAAAAAATAAAAGTGTTATTATTTTAACATGAGTGTATACTAGGGCGTGATTGCATGTACTATTTAAAAAAAAAACACAAGATGTTAAGTTATACTTTGGGTTTATTTATGCAATATACACATATAAACACTTATTTTGTGCTTACAATATTGGTAAAATTAATGATGTTATTAGGTAACTTAACAACTTATTCAGAATTTTTATTGTAATAATTTAAATTGCAAATTCAATTTTGCGCTTTCCTTTTGCGAATCTTTCTATTATCCTTTCACTCTCAATTTCAATATCTAAGTGTACGTGTAAAAGTGCTAGACCTATCAGTCTTTCTTCATTCATGATACTACGCAACTATGTTTTTAACCGGCGAAGGGTTGAAAAACTTCTTTCGGAAGTAGCGTTACTAGCTGAAAGTGTGACCAGAATGCGGCGAAGTTTGTTAATTATTGGAAAAGCATGCGACCAAGAACTTCTGCTGCTGAGTTTGGGAATGGCTTTTCGCTTTCCTTATTTGTCCATCGGTCCAACCACATTTTATACTCTCCTTACAAATTGATACTGTCTTTTTCTAAGAAAACTGATGAAAGCGTTCTAGGAAGCGGATGAGACTCTAAATTTGATCACATTATTAATATTAACTTTAAAAAACGATTTTATAAAATAAGAGATGCAAAATAAGATCTTAGATCCATAAAAGTCTATTCCTTTTCAAAGTACATATGTACACTCATACAGTCATGTAAAAACTAATAGGGACACGGTATTTTAACCAGTTTCGGCTTTTTTCCGTTGTTTGTTTATTGTTTATTATTTTTTTATTAAAAAAAAACAGCTCATTATTCAAACTTTGCAGAATTATTAGAAAAATTCAGCAAACAATTTTTACAACAAACTTTTTATTAAGATTTCTAGAAAAATGCTATGCAGTTTTATGGCGCATTAAATTCTAGCTTAAGGAAGTGCAATTTTCAAGTAGCTAAAAATTCGCGTTGATTTTTGATTGCTTTTTTTGCGAATAGTGTTATTATTTTATTCCATACAAAACAAATTTCGAACACACTTTGTATGGAAGAAAATGCTTGACACCGTCAATAGTCTTAATAAAAAGTTTGCCCTAATTTTGTTGAATTTCTCTAATTTTTGTACAAAGTTTGAAATTTGGACTTATATTGTTTTTGTTAGATAATAAGCTGTTTTTTATAAAAAAAAATAATAGACAGTAAACAAACAATGGAAAAATAGTAGTAACTGGTAAAAATGTCGTGTCTTTATTGTTACTGTAGGTAACAAAGACAAATATCGAAATAACGAAACTTTATTTGTACTTAATCGTAATGAACCGCGACTCGAATTTACACAATAGAAATATTATACTTCGTATACTCAAACATTTTCTACCAATAATATTAGGCATGTTTTATTCAACCATCACAAGCAAATAGCTAAATCTTGGTCAAATAAAACGAATATTAGCTTATTTCCTATGTTAGCCTAATTTTGACAGTTGTTTGACTGCAAATAGTGTCAAAGTAAGTTTTTGCCTCTTTCTGATTGGCTGAAGGAGAAAATTTCTGATGCTGAATGGCAATGCCTCTTGTTCAATATACAAGCCAAGATAGCTTTTCATAAGCCAATATAATTATGTTGGGTAAGTCCTCCATACAAAATAAGCTAATAGCTTAAATTTCTGGACAAATAAAACGCGGCTATTATAGTTCAAAAGACTAAAACCTCGCTATTATAATTTCCATTCGTACTGTCATCAAGTATGTAACTTGAGAATAGAAATCGCTGCATCTTTTAGGCGCATCAATATTTCATAGTTACATCCCGAGCTAATAAAATAATAATAACAAGTAAAAAAGTCTAAGTTCGGGCGGAGCCGAACATTAAATACCCGGCGCAAGTATTAAATATATGTTTTTTCACCTTTCCGAAACCTACCGCTAGATGGTAAGCCGGGGTGTATCAATTTTGAGTAAATTATTGTCCTTACATTCCGAAATGTTGCAGTTTCAAGCATTTCTGAAATTTACCGTTATATGAAAAGCGGCCGTAATTTTAGTCCGATTTCAATAATTTTCAAGGTTTTGCTTTTATGTGGCAAGCACAATAAAAATACCGAGTTTGGTACAAATTGCTAGAACGGTTACCGATATACATATATGTGATCATAAGTGGGCGGTGCCACGCCCATTTTCCAAAATTTTACCATAAACGTATTTCTTGGCAAAGAATTGTTGCAAGCATCAATTTTGAATAAATTAGCTTTATCATTTACTAATCTATCGAAGATTTTGTATTTCTCTAGATAACCGTTATATGGGATGTGGGCGTGGTTATTTTCCGATTTTTTAAATTTTCGGCCATTTAGTACGCTGTGCCAGGGGCCAACAACTGTGCCAAGTTTGGAAGAAATTGGTGAATCGGTTACCAAGATATACACATGTAACCATAAGTGGGCGTGGCTATGCCCATTTTCCAAAAATGTATAATATTCTTATTTTTTGCCTAAAAATTATTGTAAATATCTATTGTGAGTGAATTATTTTCAGTAGTTGCTAAAATATCACAGTTTTCGTATTTCTGGAAATTACCGTTATATGGGAAGTGGGCGTGGTTAAAGTCCGATTTCGCTCATTTTATACCAACCTACCTTGGATTAAGGGAAACCTACATACCAAATTTCGTTGAGAAATCTCAATTTTTGCTCGAGTTATCGTGTACACGGACGGACGGACAGACAGACAGACATGGCTTAATCGATTTCTTTTTTCATCCTGATCATTTATGTATACATTTGTCTATATCTATCTCGATTCGTTTTGCCTGTTACAAACAACCGTTATGTGAACAAAATTAATATACCCTTGCGCACAAGTGCGCTCGGGTATAAAAAATGAGCTACGCCAACGAGGCAGACAAGTGTGCACGCTAGAATCAGCTATTTGCGTGCCGTCAACAGAAATGCTTTGTTCTCGTACAGTAGTTATGATAATTGTAATAGTAAAATTTGTTTGCTCTCAAAACAAGCAGAAGGACTTGGCGTAAAATAGTTACTGCTGATTTCAACTAGCTTGGCGGGACTTTGTTCATCTTTATAAAATACGCTCTTATAATATAAATTTATTAAAACGGTAATGAACGGCTATGAAAATGTTTTTAATTCTTATTATATTTTTCAAGTCATTAATATTTTTATGCGTATACAAATGTCAGAAAGTTCGATTTGACATTAGACTTAAAAATACGATTTTTCGAAATTTGTGTGCGATGCATCAAAATCTTTGAAAGCATCAAGAAAGAAAATGATGAAAGTGAAATTTTCTACATACGTGCACCGCGGAAATAGACAAAAAGTAGTATCAGA
>NW_023458563.1:12199007-12213561 GCF_013731165.1 Rhagoletis pomonella
TTTTCTACATACGTGCACCGCGGAAATAGACAAAAAGTAGTATCAGAGAGTTCGATTTGTACATTAGACTAAAAAAAAAACGATTTTTCGAAATTTGTGTGCGATGCATCAAAATCTTTGAAAGCATCAAGAAAAAAATATGGTGCTGAAAATTTAAGAGAAATCGGTGGTCGTTTAGGGGTTGCACAACGCGATTTTAAATTTTTACCAAGTCGAAATACATCTTCGTCAAAAATATCGTCTATTTACCACAAATATTGAGCTAAATGTCTGAAATTTCGCACATACCATTGCTAAAGACCATGAAATCGACTAGTGTAAAATTTTGCTTAAAAAATTGTTCATGTTAATAAATAATTAATGGCTAACTAGCGAAAATTAGGTAGTCGATAACTAATGATCCCAATAACTTTTTGAGCTGAAAATTTAGAAGAACCTATAGCACACCTTCAGAAACTATAATACAACAACAAAAATATCCGCACTCATAATTTGTTAGAGGTAAACAACTTTTTTAACTTTTGGGGCTATGTGGGTGGGTTAAGATCTGTCCAATTAACGTTTAATAACGGCTAGCACTGTAACATGAAACACTGAAGGGAATAACATAAAGCAACCCGGATCACATTGAAATGAAAAAAATAAAATAAAAAAAGACGAAGATGTATTTCAGGTGCGCGACTTGGTAAAAATTGATTCAAATTTTCAACATCATGAAGTAACTCGCAAACTTTAATCATACTTGTCGCATTAAGCTCTGAACACATCGAAAACGACATCACCACACGACACGACATTATGGTTTTATCTACATAATCTAAGCGCCTTGTCGACGGCGACATGAAATTTTTGAACGCGGCAGCGACACATGAATTTGTTTGAGTTTGCCATAAAGGAAGAGGAAGAATCTTATCTGTCTAGAAAAATAGAAATAGATCCAATCTGGCCAAAGCTACATTTTTGGCTAGTCGCAGTGTTGCCGTGTCGTCACCAAAATAATTATCTACGTAAGAGTACGTGCTAAAATAATTTGACGGATATGGTTCGCAGCCGGTCCTTTCCCATGTGTTTCAAGCTTTATCCGTCACAACTGAAGTTACTTATTCCAGAACGCCCCACTCCGATAAAATATTGCGTAACGAGTTCGTTATATTTTCAGCGGAATGAGTAGTTGTAGTTGTTAGTTGTAGTTGTTAATAAAGTTGTGATCGATAATGGTGCTGTCGTTAATTTAATTTTTTACCTCCCTTTTATTAGCTCGGGATGTAACTATGTAATATTGATGCGCCTAAAAGATGCAGCGATTTCTATTCTCAAGTTACATACCTAATGTGACCAACTATTTCACAGATCAAAGAAGTACAGGTTAGGTTGTGTTAAGTTAACGTCGCGAGTCGATTCGATTCCTGCGAGCTCAGTGTTTGTTCAGAAGTGCGAGACAAAATGCTTCCATCTTAGCCTCGCGAAGGTTGGACATTTTAAAAGAAAGTGTGGAGATGATTCCACTTCATTTACCTCTTGACAACTGATAAAAAAGGATCAGCTGAAATTCCTGGTCTCCCCGCATGAATACCAATCGCACAATTGCCTGTCAGAACCTTCCTCACTAGCCCTTGAAAGGGTAACGTGTTTTAAAGTGGCCTATAAAAATATTTGCTGCAGCAGAGAAACGTCTTCTGTTCCATTTTTAAGTCACAAAAGAACCCGGTTTTCCTTAGCCCAATAGCCGCAGGCGCCGTGTTCGACATATGAATGTTAAGCGCCAGTATAGGTGTGGTTCCTAATGCTCCACTAATTCCTATTTTACAAGTGTAGCTTTCTCTAGTGAGTTCCACCAGACAAGGCCTCCTTGAAACAATATAGGCTTAAATCTGCTTTCCTAGAGCTATTGAATTAATTTGGGCGAGAGGCCTCACCTTTTACCGATAGCTCCCCTACAGCAGTACCAGGCAACCGACACCTTTCTTACCTTTTCCTCAAGGTTAGGCTCCCACGACAGCCGCCGTTGATCGCCGACCTAGTTATCTGGTTCGGGTAACCTTGAGCCAGATCAAAAAGGGTGTCTAGAAAACGTCCCCTAACCAAAAGTTGCACATCATCAACATAGGCGATCACCCGACAGCCCAGTTTCTCTAGAAGGTCGTTTACAACCGCAATCCAGAGCAGGGGAGAGAGAACACCACCTTGTGGAGTGTTCGTATTGTAGGGCTGCCCTAATCCTGAACCCATCGACCCCATCCAAGTAAACATCGAAGAAAAGTGCGATAGCGATCCGAAAATTGTCACCAACTAGTTACAAATTCTCCCTCCTGAAGTACAAAGTAACGCAAAGAAGTACATTTGACTGTACTTCGAAGTACGAAGTAGAAGAGCGAAAAAAGAAGTACTGTACTTCCGAAAGAAGTACGGTTGGTCACATTATACATACCTGATGACAGTACGAATGGAAATTTTAATAGCGAGGTTTTAGTTTCTGAAACTATAATTTTATTCCGCAACAAAGTGGCATGTGACTAGGGTTGCCAGATTTTTTATACGCGAAATCAGTACGTTATACTTTTTCATGCTAAAAAAATCAGTACTTTTCAGTACATTTTTATTCAAAGCAAAATTATGTAAGTAACAGATAATACTTTAAAACGCCAGAGCACTTGTTTTTAACAATATTTTTGTATATAAATAAAATATAGTCAATAAAAGATAAAAGTGTTATTCTCTTGATTGTACACAGAAGCCAATAAATTATTTTATATTTATGATATGAAGGTCTATCTATAATTCCTCATGGCTTAAATAAATTTTTTGAACTGCGCAAAAACTTTTAAAGACTAATAATTCGCTAAAAAGAGTATCTAACTCTATGTCTTGTATGCAAAACTCGTTAACAATGTCAGTAAATTGTGAAAAAATTGTAAGTTATAGGCAACAGCCATTCGAATATTCAAATTTGTTGTTATTAAACTGAAAGTCAGTTTCGACAAAAACACGTCAGTCTTATTTTTAAAAAATTTAAGCTCCATCCTATTATCGCAACTGGTACGTAACGACCCGTCGGTATGCCCATAAAACGATTGATCTTTTTGTTGTATTAATTTCTTGGGAAATACCAACATTATTTGAAACATTTCAACTATAATTTAATTATTTTCTTTTTACTTTTTACAGTACAATTACAGTAAAAGCCTTAAGAAAATCCTAAAGTATTTTGTTTGAATTGAAAATTCAGTACAAATTTTGAAAAATCAGGACATTAACGTACTTATTGAAGAAATGAATAAAATCAGTAGAAGAGTTGAAAAATCAGTACTGTACTGATAAAATCAGTACGTCTGGCAACCGTACATGTGACAGTTAAGTAACCAACATTTGCCCGCAACGTCAACAATCGTTCGTTATTGCTCAATGTTCCACCGTATTTAAAATTTCTTGTAATTTGCTTTTAGCTGCATTGTACATGTTCTTTAACAACACATTCTGTAGAGTTGTGCGACCATGCAACACGTATCGGGGATCTAGACATTTAACAAAATTTCCGAAACCTACATCTTCCACAATTAGAAAGGGCTGCACATCTAATGTGATTATTTTCATGAACGATACATCAAGCTCTTTTTTACGCGTCGAAATTTGGTCGTAATTTTCAGATTTAGTAAAATGTGCTTATATGGTATTAATCAAGAATGATAGAATACAAGATTCCGATTGATTGAGAGAAGATTTGAGTGGTGCAATTGCGAGAAAGAAATGCCAAAACGCATAGGAAAATATGTAAACAACGCGGAAAAATGTGTTAATATCAGTATTAAATGGCTCAATTTTGCAGGAATTAATAAATATACGAAGTCTAATTAAATAGGAACACGTAGCAATGATTTTGGACATGTACCCCTTTAGGTAAGTACGATTTTCAGCACATGCCGGATGTTGGAAAAATGCATAAAGTTATATGTATGTAGATATGTACAGAAAAAAAACGCACTGACATCGCACGCTTGGCTTTCATCTTCACTTTTCCAATTTGCCAATGCAGACTTCATTTTGCCTTGTAATGTTTCAATACCTGTAAAACTACGCAGAAATATTAACGCACAAATAGTTAAATTAGAAATGTTTAGTTATTTGCCCACTGCTTTTGGGTTAGTAGCGGTACCGCGATGGGCGCAATCTCTATTTCTCTAAATCGTGGGTATTAATCGGCTTTACACAATTATTGAGGTTACGATGCATCGTACATCGCAGATCGCGATGTGCGCTATTCAAATGATCCACTAGTTTTGTACTCTCGGCCACAGTGGAGACATTTCGCCAATTTGGATGAGCCCACTCTCCTCCTTTTAAAACTTTTTTTTTTCAGTATCGGATTCACTACAAGTATCAATATTTATTGAGGTATCTTCACGTGATGCTGTACAAAAATACAAATATCTGATAAAAGAATTACACTACATATTACACAATTAATGTACTCTTACTTTTAGCAGATTGCACTAATTTATCCATTACGTCAATCAAAACCCGTCTACATCACCAACCTAAATAAGAATACATCTGGATGTGTGTTATTAAAAATATTGAATTTTTATTTTATATTGAAATTAAAAATATTTTCACTTTATGCCACTTTTTCGCACCTTTATTTTAGACAATTTGATAATTATAGCGATTGGTAATTAGTAAACCGCAAAACCACCGACAGCTCTGGAAAATAAAAACTATCGATACTATCGATAGTATCATCGAAGGTTTTGCAGCTCTATTGCTAATGCCTATGTTATTCTACAATAATTTGTGTTTCGTATGGCGATAACTGCGCAATTTTTAGTCATTTTTGTGTCCAGATCGTGCTGTAAAATGTGGATTAGTGTGGAGAAAAAAATCTTTTTTTTTATATATTCGCTTTTGCATTTTAAAGCGCAATTTTATTGTGTAGTAATTTCCACAATATTGAGCTGTACAAGGCTCGGGTTGCGCAATGATTTCGTATTGTTTACGGACCCTATTACGCGAAGTGCATCAAACACGTTTTTGAAATTCTGACCATCCACTCCTCTTCTCCAAATGAAAGCGTATTTTTTAAATAATTCAGAACATTTTCATAAAATTCATAATGTTTCTGCATTTATCGAAGTTGTGCCCATTTTTGGGAGGGGGTGGGGAGACACGGAAGTTTTCAGAAACACATTTTCTTTTGATAATAGGACCAAATAACGGAGATAATAAGAAGGAGGGACAGCACGTTATAATTGTAGCGAGTGTGAGTAACAGCAGCGGGCGTTTTTTGATTGGATGAAAAAAGAAAGTACGCCCCTGTTACTCACACCCGCTACAATTATAACGTGTTGTCCCTTCTTATTATCTACGATCTTTGCTTGGACCATATTGTTAGTTGAGTCAAATCATTGATGAGAGAAAACCAAATAGTGCTTGTTTGTTACAAGCAGGGCTTGAACAAAGGTTTTTTCATCGCTCTGCTCCTATATTTTATTTCGCTCCTTTATAGTTTGCGTATAAGTTAATTAGATTCGACTTTTTGAAACCCTCTTTAAAAGTGGTTTAAAGCTAAAACCTACTTAAACAACCTTTGTCTGACATTGTGATACATACTTTAATTAACTGTTGAATTAAGTTGAATTTGACTTTTTGAACATGTGGCAACGCTCTTAATATGGTTCGAAAGTAAAGCCTTGTCAAACTCATTTCGATTGATACCAATATTTTAGTAATACATATCACTTATTAAATAATTTGAATTTAACTTTTTAAACGGGTGGAGACCCTCTTTAAACACCTCAAAAATATTCTAAGTTTTGGCACTAAAAATTTCTCAACACTTTTGTTTAGCATATTTTATTGTGTATAAGTTAATTTAATTCGACTTTTCAAACAGGCAACCTTCTTCAAAATATTTACAAACTACTACGTTCTTAAATTTTTTCATCTGGCGCCCATACATATTTCTATTACCTGATTCCTTTAATTCAAATTAAATTTTAATTTTTTAAAAAGGGCGCAAGCCTCCTACAGTTAAATTATGAAACAAAGCTTTTCAAAACCATTTCGACTGATACCCATTTTGTAATATTTAGTTTGATCTTCAAAATAATTTGAACTTAATTTTTTTAAATTTCAAAAAAGATAAACCCTATTGCACTTCTACAGCTCAGCCCTTTAATTTGACAACTCACTTTTGAAAATCGAACGAACGGTACGCATCGACGTATTGATTATTAAATAATGTGAATTTAATTGATCAACACGTGGCAACTCTTTTCGGAAAAATAAAACAAGTTTGCACATCTAGAGGCCAAGCGCTTTAATTTGACACCCCATTTTTGAAAATCCAGCGAACCGTGCAGTTATTTTGTCCTGGGCTCGAATCGTAACATCCGTTCACGGATCGAAAACGATACGAAAGAAAATTCCGTGATACGTCAGGCAGTATAAGCTGAATGGGACAAAGACTACGTTCACGTACATATGTCATAATCCGAAAAATGTGTTTATACGTGACGAGTATCACGATATCGTGACGATTCGCCTTGGTAGAGAATGGTTACAGAAACGAGCTACTGGACAAATATATATATATATATATGGTGACCATCCGTTCTGTTTTTTGCAGGACCGTACTGTTTTTCAAAGGTCTGTCCTCCGTAGTTTTTCAAACCTGAAAACCCTGAAGATGTACTGATTTTTTCCAAGTGTCCTGCATTTGTCCCGCATTTTATTCGTTATTTTAAAATTATCGGACAATGGATGGATTTTTTCAAAAATGTGTTTTTTGGTACTTTTCGTAGCTTTTCTTCAATATCTCATGAAAAAATCTCCAAATCAACGTAAGCGACTTACAGCTCGAAGGGTATTGATGTGCCTCTTACCAAAATACATAAATTGTGGCGACTTCAATGAAAATTATTAGTGCTACAGGCGACCATTTGCATTTTGTCGACAAAGGCGAAAAAAGTGAGATTTTCAATCAAATACGCAGTTTCATTTGATTATTTTTTTTCCTTATTTTAAAAAACCGATAAAGAATTTTGAACCAAAGATAATGAAAATCGGATTAGAAATGTAGATGCTATGGAGCGCAATCTGCACAAATTATATATTTTTGTAAATGGCACTTTGTAACTCGTCGTTTACGTCGATTCATGACGTCGATTTTTGACAAATAACTGCGAAAAGTACCAAAAAACAAAAAAAGAAGGGTATTGTTTTCGTTTTGAACGACTCAAAATTTGCCTATAAAATAATCTTTTAAAGATTTTCACTTTTCGTGTAAGCTATTTTAATTATAATATGTTTTACTATACTTTTATAAATATTCATGTAAAAAAGATTAATATCGATGAAGAAAACGTGATTCATTTTTAAAGTTTAAAATGTATTAAGAATTTAGAATCATAAATACTCTTTTAATATTTTTCATGGCGGCAATCCACTGTTTCTTCAATTTAATAGTGTTTGCTTTATTTTTGTGGAAACGGAACTTGTTTTGCAAGTTCGGGATCATTTCTACATTCTTTCTTCAAATATTTCTCTTATTCCAGCTCATTTGCGTTTTTTTTTCGTATCGTTTTTTTATTATATTCGTAATTTTAAGTTTTGTTAATAAAATCAATTGTTGGTGGTTCATAATTGTGTGTTGATTAATAGCACACTGGGGATTTGGGAATAACCTCTTTCATCAATGGACACAACACTTACGAGGCAATGTTTATTGTAACAATATTCATATCTCACGTATGATGCAAGAACACCATTTTTTTCTTTGAATCGACATACTTTAAGCATTGTTGACACCATTTTCATTTCAATAAGGAAATAGCATCATTCACTTTATTTCCAAATTTTTGTTGACTTTATTTCACTTTTGAAAAGGTAATAATGTCAATTGACTTTATTTCGCACCAGTATGCTCTGCCAAATCCACAGGAAAGGCGACCCCGCCATATCCACTAACTACCGCGGGATCAGCCTTGTAAGCATAGGATTTTTTAACTTTTTTATAAAAATTAAAGACCTGTTTTTTACAAATGCAAAAGTTGGGTTATGAAGTTTAAAATTTTTGATTTGCTTCAACATTTTTTAATTTTTGGAAAAGTTTCAGGTTTAAAGAGCAAGTAGGTCCAAAGTTAAAACTATATTATTTAAGAAACCCACGAACGCGCATTCACCTCTAGAAGACAAATATTTTTACATAGCCCTTGTGTAAGTAATTTTGGAAGTAATATTAAGTGAAATGTTGAAATTCATGAACTTTACAGTGTTATAGAATTTATTAAAGCTCTTTATTATAAACTTAATATATATATGAAACCAAAAAGTCGCCCTGCGACGATATGCGCAGAGAGAGGCAATTTTTATTTCGCGCATTGCGTGACCTTCTATGTATAGATCTTGTACTCGGACCATTATCTTGTTGCAGCCACGATACACATCCAAAAAATGCTCGCCCAACAATGCAAGGAAAGCTTAACGTCGAAAAGTTGAAATCACAACAGACCGCTAATTTTTTCACCACTCTACTCTCACACCTGATCTCTGAGAGCACTCTTCAACAAACCAACATATGCGAGCAGTGTGACTACATTTCCCGCTCGTTAGGTAACCAGTGTTGCCATTTTTTTACTTATGGAGCTAGATATAGCTCTTTATTTTTCTAATTAGCTTCGAAAATTGGGCTTTAGCTCCTAGCAATGTTTTTAGCTCTTTTCAATATTATCTAGCACCTTTTTAGCTCCAGAAAGTCTTAGTTGTATTTGGTAATATATTAAAATTAAAAATATGTAATTTCATTGTACAAGTTTTGACCAAAAATTTATTTGGCTTTGCTTTTGGCTAAAAATTTGTAAAATTCATAGAAAAATCATGTGAACGCCAAATTTCATTTGTCATTTATCAGAAAAGCCAAATATTTGCCTTCTTATGACAAATCAAAAACAACCCTGGTGGCCAAATCGTGTGAACTCGATGCTGCTACATAAGCCAAATAAAAAATTACGCAAATTACCAAATATCTGATTTTCCACTTGATGACAAATGCCAGTGACAAATATACAAATATTGTTGAGCGGTATTGCCATTTTGGTAAATTGTTCATGCTTGTGAAGCTTTGTGTTTTCCAATTTTGGTTAAATTTTAATATTTAATTTACTTTTCGCAACCGAAAAACTTTCGAAAAATATCACGTTATTTTAAAATAATAATTTCAAAATATTTGTTCAAACTGAACATTTGAAAACATGTACATGGCAGTAGCTGAGTGTCCAGCGAAGCGTGCGACTATTTGTAACCTTTCATGAGGTCCCAGATATTAAAAAGTATTTATAAAAATATAATTAATTGCTGAGTATGAAAAAGCATATATGACGTTCAGAATGAAAAATTTCAGAAAAACAACCGGAAAGGTATTCCTTTCACAACCATTCGTGGCACTTTTCTCATCCTTTCTTTTAGTTTTCGGATCCATTTCCGCATTTTTTTCTGGCTATACACATATACATTAGACTGCATCACCAAAGAAAGTTGCGGTTTTTCCGCCAGGATTACAAAATTTATAATATTTTAAGACGTCCGCCAAAATACTTCGGAAAAATATTAAGATTTAAGTGAGCTGGACCGATTTGAAAATACCTCCAAAAATGGAGTTTTTTATGAATAAGAATAGTTTATTAAAGAACTTTTTGAAAAAAGTCCCCTCAGATGACAAAGCAGATTAAGCTTAAAAAATCTGCGTAAAAATATTTAAAAATCTTTTCAACGGAATCGTAAGAATGAGATTTTTGATGCTATTTTTTTTACTTTTTTCAAAGATTGATTTACAAAACACTTGAATAACTGGGCCAAAACTATTCTTATTTAGACTTATGGGTATTTTCACTCTGTTTTTATTTCTGTCCAAAAAAAAAGTCATTCGTGTCCCTTTTTTTCAAATACCAACACATCTTAATTCAACTTTGATTGACGTTCGTCCATCCTACCTTTCTCTTTCATCCTTTTAATGAGTTTATTCTCAAAGAAACAAAACGGGTGAGAAAATACCTTTCCAATGACACCTCTTAAGTCTAAATCGGAAGAGCTTAGGTTCAGTTATTCAAGTTTTTCTTATACCAATCTTTGAAAAAAGTTAAAAAACAGCATAAAAAATCTCATCATTACGATTCCGTTTAAATTTTTTTTTAATTTTTTTAAAATATTTTCATGCACATTTTTTAAGCTTTAAACCGTTTTGTCATTGAGGGCATTTTTTCAAAAAAAATCTTTAAGAAACTATATTCATGAAAAACTCAATTTTTTGAGGTATTTTCAAATCGGTCCAGCTCTTAATATTTTCCGGAAATATTTTGGTGGACGTCTTAAAATCTGATAGATTTTATTATTCTAATGGAGTACCGATTTTCTTTGTATGGGGAGCGATGCAGTCTAATATATGTACATGAATGCATATACAGATTATTAAATTACACTGTTTGACAAAAAAAATTAATATGCTTTTTCGAGGTTCACACGTGTTGCAGGTATAATCAAGCAGAAAAATCTGCATGCTCAGAAAAACCGGGTATTTCATAGGGTGAAGCATAGGTGTACTTGCTGGTAGCTTTATTTCTGTATACCTGCAACGTATATATGTCTGTGATTTAAGATAGGAAATTTACTCCGAAAGACGAGTGCATTTTTATGAGAAGCTGTCTTTCATGGCAGAAATAGTACAGTCGGAGGTTTGCCATTGTCTACCGAGGGGCGACCGCTGTTAACCCTTAATTAGGCGCATAAAGAAAATCACACAATTAGTCGTTGAAAAAAGAGTTTTCAAAATAAAACAAACCAAGTGTGTATTAACAAAAATATTAAAGTACTCTATTATCTTTAACTTAAAAAAACAAAGACATATTTCGACTTCAAACTAAAAAAAAAAATAAAAAAATGTAACTCTCCCAAAAAATGTTTCGTTAGTGGTCGCATGGGGTCAGCACTCAAGCGAGTAGCGACACATATGTACGCGACGATGTTCTAGGCATGACTAACTAAATAAAACGAAATGTGTTTGCCAATGTTATTGTGGCTTATTAACATTTTATTTTTAATATTTTCATTGAGCTTTGTACCACCATTGTTTATTAGGAAAAATTGAAAAAGCAACAAGGTCTGAGCGGTAGAAGAAATAGCTGCTATAACTTCTACCGCTTAGACTTTGTTGCTTTTTCAATTTTTCCTAATGAACCATCGTGGTACAAAGCTCAATAAAAATATTAAAAATAAAACGAAATGTGTATTGTCATAAATATTAAAGCTCTTTATTATAGTTATCTTTAAGAAAGAAAAGCATAACTTTGACTTCAAACTTAGATACAAAAATAAAAACTTATCTCCGCCAAAAAATGTTACGTAAGTGGTCGCATGGGGTCAGGACTTAAAAGAGTAGCGACAAATGCGTACACGCCGATGTTCTGTCAGTGACTTATTTAAGTACCCCGCCTGGAGTTAGGAAGCTAGAAAGAGCGCGAGCATGCTCCAAGTACTCCAAGACATATTTTTTTAATTAAGGGTTAAGAAAAAACCGTTTCTCAAATTTTTTTTGCGCGGTTGCTTTGACCCAGGGTGGGGGTGGTGTTGAACCCAGGCCCTGCAGGGTGGAAGCGCGCACTGCTTACCACTGCATCACACATATAATATTCTTTCGAAATTCAAAGGTCCGTAGATTACTCACTATAATAATAATAATAATCCCAACGGTTTTTACCCTCCATTCCCGCCCATCCGCACGAGGGGCGCAGTCCGCATGACGTACGGAACCAATATTTTAAATAAGGGCCTAAAAGGATTTAAAAACATCTACTACATTCATAAATTAGCTTCAGTGTTTATTAAAACCCAAGATTTTGACGAAATTTTTATACCCGAGCGCACTTGTGCACAAGGGTATATTAATTTTGTTCACATAACGGTTGTTTGTAACAGGCAAAACGAATCGAGATAGATATAGACAAATGTATACATAAATGATCAGGATGAAAAAAGAAATCGATTAAGCCATGTCTGTCTGTCCGTCCGTCCGTGTACACGATAACTTGAGCAAAAATTGAGATATCTAAACGAAATTTGGTATGTAGGTTTCCCTTAATCCAAGGTAGGTTGGTATTGAAAATGGGCGAAATCGGACCGTAACCACGCCCACTTCCCATATAACGGTAATTTCCAGAAATACGAAAACTTGGATATTTTAGTAACTACTGAAGATAATTCACTCAAAATTGATATTTACAATAACTTTTAGACGAAAAATAAGAATATTATAAATTTTTGGAAAATGGGCGTAGCCACGCCCACTTATGGTTACATGTGTATATTTTGGTAACCGCTGCACCAATTTCTTCCAATCTTGGCACAGTTGTTGGCCTTGATACAGCATACTAAATGGCCGAAAATTTAAAAAATCGGACAATAACCACGCCCACTTCCCATATAACGGTAATTTAGAGAAATACAAAATCTTCGATAAATCAGTAAGTATTGAAGCTAATTTATTCAAAATTTGTGCTTGCAACATTTCTTTACCAAGAAATACGCTAATGGTAAAATTTTGAAAAATGGGCGTGGCACCGCCCACTTATGATCACATATATGTATATCGGTAACCGTTCTACCAATTTCTACCAAACTCGGTATGGTTATTGTGCTTGCCACATATAAGCAGAAGGTTGAAAATTATTGAAATCGGACTTAAATTACGGCCGCTTTTCATATAACGGTATATTTCAGAAATGCTTGAAACTGCAATATTTCGAAATTTAAGGACGCTCATTTACTCAAAATTGATACACCCCGGCTTACCATCTAGTGGTAGGTTTCGTAAAGGTGAAAAAAACATATATTTAATACTTGCGCCGGGTATTTAATGTTCGGCTCCGCCCGAACTTAGACTTTCTTACTTGTTTTCCTTATTAAGGTAACTAATGCATACATACATTTGTGTTTTTTATTGTTCTATACTTACTGGCAATTCTTAAAACTATCATTGTTATAAATTATTTGCATTGTGTAAGCGAATATGATTTTTTTGTGACTTTAAAATTGAAGCACTTTCATGTGATATTTAACATTTCATCGGATAATTTGTTCCGCTTTCTACATGAAACACCTATTACAATTGAAAATATTCTTTCTTACTCAGCGCTGCAATTGGTTAACGTGAGAAAATTTTCAAAATTGTCCCTCTACTTTTTAATAATTATATATCATTTCAGTCCACATCACATCTTCAGAACGATTATTTACGTAAGAGTGTCGAATATTCTTCAATTTTGATCAATTATGCAACGATAACAGTGTCAAAAGAAAATCCCTTTTTTATCTGAAATGTCCCTTTTTAAAAATTTGTGTTGCAAAATATCCCTCAAATAGGGAAATTACCCATAATCTGGCATCACTGGTCTGACAATAGATTATTATATATAATTTTAAAGGCCTATAAATCCTCTTCTCACAACTCACTTTAAAATTTAATGAAAAATAGTCATTCAAAAACTGATAAATGTACAAAACCGCGTTTTATAGCCAAAAATGAGGTGCTACCCCCTGAAATGTTTACATGTAAGGAGAAAATATTTATTATTTAATATTGCCTCAATTGACCCTGATTAACCCGTGTCACAAACGTGTTGGAATAATGAACCATGTATCGTGGTTCTGTGCGTTATCATCTACTTACTCGTACATGTAAAAAATCCTAAATATACATATTTTAAAGGAACAAAATCAAACTTATTTTTAACCGACTTCACAAAAAGGAGAAAGTTATCAATCATCAATTCGTCAATACGTTTTTTTACGTATGTTACCGCATATAACGTTAACCGATTTCTATAATATTTTAAAGGAAAGGTGTAAATTGGTTTAAATCCGATCATTGGATAATGAAGAAATTAACGATAGCCTTAAATTTTTGTATGAGAATTAAAGTTGGTTTTGTTTTTTGCTTAAAAATTATTTGTGTACATATGTACAAATCGTGTGATCCCTGCTTCACGCTATTCTCGATACCTTCATGTTATTCTATTTTGATTAATGCTTATACGATGCTTCCACGATTCGTAATTCGCTCTCTAAGTAATTCGCTACGTAATTCGTGAAATACCCTGTTTCCACGACACACATTAGTAATTCGTTTGGCAGCTCTAGTTCTTGTTCTTGTTCTGCGCTATTTATTTTTATTTTTGTTTACTGCAAATATCGAAGATGGAGCTAAAATTTAAGTTATCATCAACAATTTTAATTTATATAGAGAACTAGCAATTACCCGGCGTGCTTCGCTGCGCCTTAAATGTATTTTTGTGTTGTAACTCTCCCCCTAAGCTCTTATGGCCTCATTTACAAAATATTTTTAAAGAACTTTATGAAGTTAGATTTAAAAAAAATCGATCTATGAAGCATTGTTTATTTTTTTTTGAGTTAATATATTTTCGAAGGTAATTAGAAAATATGTAAAGAACCGACTTTCTCTTGGAAATTTAATTTATAATCTTATAACTGGAGTCTACTATCGCACCCTTTC
>NW_023458563.1:12223561-12259202 GCF_013731165.1 Rhagoletis pomonella
TAACTCAATTTCCAATTTTTGTTCTGCGTGACATTTTGATTTGACGTTTCGCTCAATGAAATCAAATGCAAACGCATGCAAGTCAATTTCGGGTGACGCAAAAAAACAAATTCAACGGCATGCGTACCAAAACGCAAGCCGCGAATATTAGGTTAGCCTGTAAGCCTTAAACCAAAGAGTAACATCGGATGAATATGAATGAATTAACTGGAAAATGTGTTTGTGTTTTTATTTTGTTTTTGAATATTTTTCATGCTGCCAACCCACAACCAATTCGTCGTCATCGTGCCCTTGTGTGCGTGTTATGTTCTTCAGCTTTTTATGCACAAAAGCGCCATGCAACAGATACAGCAGATACCCCGAGTCGGCCTGGGTACTCCTGGTAGTATGGGGACCGAGAGTAAACCGCACCAATGTCAACAATGTATGAAGAGTTTCTCCAGTAATCATCAATTGGTGCAGCACATCCGCGTCCACACCGGAGAAAAACCTTACAAATGCTCATATTGTGATCGTAGATTTAAGCAGCTTTCTCACGTGCAACAGCACACGCGATTACATACCGGTGAGTATAAAAACAACAAATTTCATGTATTCAATTTCTTTAACATTACATTTAAGAATTAGTTAACTAGTATGCGACTCCTTTTCTGAAGGAAACTTTATCTACACAATTGTGCCTTTAGTGAAATAAGAACTATTATTGACATCTTTAAAACCTTTAGACCCTATTAAGCTGGCATTTCAGGGTACTATTTTATATATATATAAGGAAAATTTAAAAGTTAGGGGGGGGGAGGGGGCTCGAGCACCCCCTTGCCCCTACCTGGCTACGCCCATGGTCTACCGAAAGATCTTTTCTTACAGACCAATCAAATTTCATAAAAATTCAGTACTTTTTTTAAATTCTTTCTCTTTTGGATTTGTTAAAATTGACGTCAGGTTGGTTAAGAGACATCTTAATACGTGAAGGGATTTCTTGTCCAGGACAAAAGATCTGTACCGTTCACCCGATTTTCAAAAATGCTAAAGCGCTTGGTCCGTAGATGTGGAAACTGGTTTTAGTTTTTCGAAAAGAGTTGCCAACTGTTCAACAATTAAACTCAAACTATTTAATAATCAATACCATCATGTTCGCACCATTCGTTCGATCTTCCGAAATGAGGTGTCAAATTAAAAGGCTTGAACTATATGTGCAATAAGGATTTACTTTTTTAAAGAGTTGCCACCTTTAAAAAAACTATACATGTTCAAATTATTTAAAAAAATTATTAGAAATGGGTATCAATCAACCTGGTTCTTTAAAGCTTTGTTTCTTATGTGAACTATAGGAGGGTTAAATTTAAATCTATATGTGTAAAAATGTTGTGTTCGTATGTCACGGTCGTCAAAACTCGAGAACGGCTGAACCGATTTGAATATTTTTTTTTTTATTGTTCGGTATAATACCAGGATCAATGACATCACAAAAAATTGGAGGGTTGCCACCTATTTGAAAATTTTTAAACCCAATTGTATTGATAAAATAAATGGATAATAAAAATATGGGTATCAAATAAAAGAGGCTTAAGAAATATAACTGTAGGAAATGTCTTTGAGGAGGGTTGCCACCTATTTGCAAATTTTAACTCAGTAAAATTGATAAAATAAATGAAATATTGGCATGTGGGTGTCAAGCTAAAGAGTTGTAAGAAGGCTTACAGCCGAAAATATGTTTGAAGAGGGTTGCCCCCTGTTTGAAAATTTAACTAAAGTACATCGATAAAATAAATGAAATATTACAATATGGGTATCAAATTAAATAGGTTTAAGAAAGATAATTGTTGGAAATATTTTCGAGAAGGGTTGCCAGCAATTCTAAATTTTAACTCAGTTAAATTGATAAAGTAAATGAAATATTGCTATGTGGGTATCAAACTAAAGAGTTTTAAGAAGGCTTACAGTCGAAAATATTTTAAAGGAGGGTTGCCACCTGTTAAAAAAATTTAGCGCAATTTAATTGATAAACTAAATGATATATCCCAATATAGATATTAAATTTAAGAGGTTTAAAAGAGATAACTGCTGGAAAAATGTTTGAGTAAAATTGCCTCATCTTTGAAAATTTAAACTTAGTTATTTTGATAAAATAAATGAAATACGTTAATTTGGGTATCAAACTTTAGATTTTCAAGAAGGCTTACAGCCGAAAATATGTTTGAGGAGGGTTTGAAAATTTAACTCAATTTAATTTAGTTAGGTATCGAATTAAAGAGGTTCAGGAAAGAAGACTTTTGGAAATACTTTTGAGAAGGGCTGCCACCTATTTGAAAATTTTAACTCAGTCAAATTGATTAAAATGAAATATTGCAATGTGGATAGCAAACTAAAGAGTTTTTAAAAGACCTACTGTAGAAAATATGTTTGTGGAGGCTTGCCACCTGTTTGAAAATTTAACTCAATTAAATTGGTAAAATAAAGGAAATGTTACAATGTCACGTCATGGTCATCAAAACTCGAGAACCGCTGAACTGATTTAAATAATTTTTTTTGTATTGTTCGGTATAATACCAGGATCATTTATATTACAAAAATTTGGAGAGTTGCCACCAGTTTGAGAGTTTTTAAATCCAGTTATATTGATTTAAGAGTGATAACTGCTGGAAATATTTTTGAGGACGGCTGCCAACTATTTGAAAATATTAGATCTGTTAAATTGATAAAATAAATGAAATATTGCAATGTGGGTATAAAATTAAATAGGGCCAAATAAGATATCTACTAGAATACTTTTGAGGAGGGTTGCCGCCAATTTGGAAATTATAACTCAGTTAAATTGATAAAGTAAATGAAATATTGCAATGTGGGCATAAAATTAAATAGAATTAAGAAAGATATCTGGTGGAATACTTTTGAAGAGGGTTGCCATCTGTTTGAAAATTCAACTCAATTTTAAGGTAAAATTAATGACCTATTACAATATAGGTATCAAATTAAAGGGGTCTAGGAAGTATGCCTGTTGGAAATATCTTTGAGGAGGATTGCCACCTATTTGAAAATTTTAGTTCAGTTAAATTGATAAAATAAATAAAGTATTTCAATATGGGTATCAAACTTTAGATTTTTCAGAAGGCTTACAGACGAAAATATGTTTGAGGAGGGTTGTTATCCCTTTGAAAATTTAACTCAATTTAATTGATAAAATAAATAACTTATTATATACATAGGTGTCAAATTAAAGAGGTTTAAGAAGTATGACTGTTGGAGACATATTTGAAGAGGTTTTCCACCTATTAAAAAATTCTAACTCAGTTAAATTGATAAATAAATGTAATATTGCAATGTGGGTATACAACTAAAAAGGTTTTAGAAAGATAACTCTTTCAAATATTTTTGAGGAGGAATGCCACCTATTTGAAAATTTAGCTTGGTTAAAGTGGTAAAATAAAAGAAATATTGCCATGTGGGTATCAAATAAAATAAGTTTCAGAAAGATTAATCTTGGAAATATTTTTGAGGAGGGTTAAATTGATAAAGTAAATGAAATATTGCAATGTCGGTAACAAGCTTTAGATTCTTATTAAGTTTTACGGCCGAAAATATATTTAAGGAGCGTTGCCACCTGTTTGAAAATTTAACTCAATTTGCATAATTGATCAAATAAATGACTTATTAAAATATAGGTATTAAATTAAGGAGGTTTAAGATAGATAACTGTTGGAAATATTTTTGAGAGTTGCCACCTTTTTGAAAATTTGAACTCGAAAACTTAGTACCAATGTATTTTTCAATATAAAGGGATAAAATAAACCAACGAAAAATTAGTCCTTTGTCAAATATGTTGAATTTATTATTATTTATGTAGGGATATGTACAAATGTTAAGCGGATACGGACGATGGGTGGTGGCTGACGGTCGTTCCTAGTTGAACACGGGAAAATTAGTGCCCGCGCTCTTTCCAATAGAATTGAGTTCAACTTCAAAGCAGTAAAACTGTTTGGAGGGGAAGTTAAAAGATAGTTAATTTGGCGGGAAAAATGTATGACAGTTTCTAATAAATACATGTGTACATGTGTGCGTCTATACGTATATTATTAAGCATTAAGGTGGGCCATGTTGGATTGATTAAATAAATGAAATATTGCAATGTGGGTATCAAACTAAAGAGTTTTAAGAAGACTTAAAATCGAAAATATGTTTGAGGTACAATATTGGTGCCAAACGAAAGGTATTTGAAAAATCTTGATTTGGAAATATTTTTAATAGGATTATCACTTATCTAAATGTAAAGACCGAAAATATTGAAATTAAGTGAAATATTTCATAACTGGTTCCAAACGAAAATTGTTTGGGAAAGCTTTACTAGAGAATTTTTTAAATCTTTCCACTTATCCAAAATCCGAACAGTTTAAATTACTTAATGTAAAAAATTAATAAAAAAGTAATTTTTAAGCAAAAACCACACCGACTCCAATTCTCACATACAAATTTAATGGTACCGTTAATTTTTTTATGATCCAATGATCGGATCTAAACCAAATCAGTATGGGATCACCTGGAAATCGGTTGACGTGGTCCAAAGTTATGCGGCAACATACATAAAAAAAAGATATTCCGACGAATTGATAACCTTCTCCTTTGTTTCGAAATCGGCTAAAAACTACTGAAACAAATAAAAAATTATAAAAGAGTAACGAAAACAAAAAACTTTCGTTTGAAAGCTGTTTAAAAATACTTAATGAAAATTTAAAATTGTTTACATCATTCCCTAGCATTGTAAATCAGTTAACTTTTATTCGTAAACAATTTCGTTCGCGGTCGCCATAGCCTACTACGTATATTGCGAGTAAAGTAATTTTGAATAACATGAGATAATATTATTAAGATTATGATTATCACTACTATTGTGAACTCGTATTCCCGATCAAGGATTCCCAAATTACGATCGCATGTTCCTGCATCAAAAAATATTAAACATTAAAAAATATTTTTTTTGATGTGTGTATGTGTGATTTTATCGATAAAAACGTTTTAATTGCGTATGCATGTTCACTTTGAGCAAATTGTGAGCACTGGTTGGGGAAATCTTCGGTAGATTGGGCAAATCGCTAATTGGGCCCAATTGGGCCAAAATTAGAGCCCAATTGTGAAAAACTTTTGGCTCTGATCGGGCAACCTCAAAAAATTTCCAGCAAGGAAATTTTGTCATAATGGGCAACAATTTTTGTGCCCTCAACTGGCACGAAAATCTGCTAGCATCATATAAGTGCATTTTCAGAAAAAAAATCATAACTCGAAAATGACGAATTTTAGCATATTGCTACTCGTACTGAAAATAGTTTATACTATTCCCCAATAGACAAAAAAGTTTGAGAGAAAAAAAAGATGTGGCAATTTCAAAAAAATCAATTTGAAAAAAATTTTGTTTGTTTGTTTATAAACAATAATTAATTATTAATAAACAATTACTGATGTTTAGTTCACTAGATCGATTCAGTAGATCAATATCTGCAATTAAAAAGAAAAAATCGTTAAAATCCTTGCTTTTTTGCGACAGTTATAAACGATTTCATCAAAAGTTGCTATTAAGAGAGGAAAAAAAGAAGCGTTCGTACTCAAAAAGAATAAAATTCATTATTCGAAAAATTCGCATTTCTGAGCAAAAAGAAAAAATACGTGTCTCCTTAAATTGTTCAAGGAACAATCCCTGTGAGTTTTATCGCAAACTTAAATTCACTTTCCGCCGGCCTGGGTGATTTGAGATGGAATGAGCCACTCTATAAGTCACTCACCATGCCCGAGCTGTTATATGGCGCAGAAGCTTAGACAATGACAACATTCGATGAGACGGCTCTTGGAGTATTCGAAAGAAAGATCTTACGGAAGTTTTACAGGCTTCTACACGTGGGCGACGGGGATTACCGTAGATGATGTAACAATGAGTTGTATGAGATTTACAGCGAAATGTACATAGTGCAGGGAATGAAAATGCAGCGGCTCCGCTGGCTTAGACATGTCGTTCCAATAGGAACCGAAGTTCCAGGTATAAAAGAAATCAACTCGCAGTCCGCTAGTGTTAGCAGAGGAATATGGGCTACTTATTACCAATGGAATGGAGAGGCCAAGTTGGCACAGAGAGGAATGACTGGCGTTCTTTGTCGAGCTCGGCCAAAATGGCTTAGGCGGTTACAAAGCCAAAGTAGAAGAAGAATATGCAAATAATAAATGATGGAGTTGGGGACCATCTTCTTGGATGCGCCAGGAGGAACTAGGAAAATATTCCTTATCAGATGGATTCTGGCAACGGTTCGATCAAAAAATTACATTACCTTAGCTATCGCTTCGTCTGGAATTGCTGCGGCATTGTTACCAGGTGGAAGCATTGCCAATTCAGCTCTTGAGCTGCCATTGAACATATAAGACAACGAAACTCCCACGTGCAATATTTCCAGAGCATCCGGTACGGAAAATGTATTACAAAAATTTAAACCCATTGTTTGGGATGAGTGCACCATGGCACATTAAAAATCGCTTGAGGTTCTTGATCGATTGTTACGAGATTTACGTGGAAACGTTTAACCATTCGGGAATGCATTGATATTGCTCGCAGGAGATTTTACGCAAACATTGTCTGTAGTTTCTCGATTAAAAGCGCCGTTAACCACGGACGTAAAAACGTGTTAACAAAAACTCACCACCGAATGACCGTGACGTAGACGTTGCTTCTCTCTCTTTCTATCAACAGCATACCTGATATCTTTCTACGTACTTCTACGCTACGCTACGTACACGTTTGTGGGTAACCGCCCTCTAACACTAGTGGACGAGATAAATGCTTGCCTGAAATAGTCAACATTGCGACAAGACGAACATACATACACTGCATCCGAAGTATTCTCGTGACAATTACTGGACACTGGGAACGGAAAGCTGCCAGTCAATGAGAGATTAAGAGGAGTTTTATGGCCTGATAATTTTTGTAACTTCAAAACATTGAAAGGAGAACTGACCGAAAGAATGTTTCTTTATTAAGAAAATTAATTATAGGAATCACGATTGGCTCTGTGAACGGGTTATTCTTGCTGCGAAGAATAAGGACGTCTATCAACTAAATAATAGTGGTATTGACAACAGTCATTGCTTGAGCGGATCTGCTCTTTTACCAGACTGTCAGGTCACTTGCTCACTTTGGTGAATACCACTAACGTTATTCAATCCAGCATTCAACGTGAGGAAATAGCATATACGTCGATAAACACCGTTGTGGAAAAAGACGATCCAACCGAACTTTTTAACTCGATTGATCTTCCAGGGAGACCGCACACACTGAAATCGAAAATAGGTGTGACAATTATCATGTTGCGGAATATTAATCAGCCAAAACTTTGCAACAGCACGCGACTCGCATTTATGAAATTGATGAAGAAAGTAGTGTAAGTAAAGATTTTAACGTGACCTTTTAAAGATGAAGAGTTCCCATGATTCGAGTGATACACCATTTTAATTTAAAAGATTGCAATTTCCAATTCGATTGACATTCGGAATCACAATCAATAATGCTCCAGCTCGAACTTTGGAAAAGTATGGTTTCGATTTATATGCGGATTGCTTCTCAGATGTTGCGTGTTCGTGTGTCGGCAAACCAGATATCCTTGATATCTATGCAGAGAATGGAAAAACAACAAATATTGTCTGCGCACAAGTACTTATTACATAACCAAACACATATGAAACGTATGCTTTCTTTCGTTAATAATTTATTATCTATATAACAGGAATATGCCACAGCAAAGCGTGGCAGGGTACAGCTAGTTATTTAATAAGTTAAATAAATTATTAAAATATCAATCGAAGTGAGTTAGAAAATTTTGTATTTCTGAACTGTATTAGGGGGGTTGCCGTATGTTTGAAAAATCAAATTCCGCTTAATTCATCAGTAAAGTATATATCGCAATGTCCGGCGAATGATTATTAACAAGGATTAAGCTTGAAAATACTTTTTGAAAGGTCTAACTAATACAAAAAGTATATGAAATATAAAAATACCGTAGTCAAACGAAAGAATGTTAAGAAATTTTTAGGGCGAACATATGCAATTTTTGAAGAGGGCTGCCACGAGTTTAAAAAGTTACATTCAGATTATTCAATAATTTGGATGAGTTACTAAAAGATAGGTATCAATCGAAATGGGTTTGAAAAGGCTTTATTCCTGGTCTTTATTCAGGAGGGTTGCCATTTGTTCGAACAACCAAATTCAAATTAATTCGAATTAAGACGAAAGAGATTTCAGATTTTAGTTGGAAATACTTTTGAGGAGGACTTTCAAAAGTGAGAGGTGAAATTAAAGACCTTAGCCTGTAGATGTGTGATGAAGTTTTATCACGCGAAGCTGCTCTTCACTGTCACTCGGATCTCTTATAACTCTGACTAACAATTGGAATATTTTTTAAGTTCTTAAAACTCTATTTTGGGCGTATTAACGCCATGCGAGTTCACTAGTAAATTATACGATGGTACATATATAAATTATATTAACTTTTAATGTTTTAATACACTTTATGTTATGTGAAACAACTGCTAAAGTTAATCTAGGGAAATAAAAATGGCCGTCATTCTTTTTGGCGTGGGTTTTCCTACTCGACCCTACTCATTAGTTATACCTAACGCACGTATCTATGCTTTTTTTTTGGCAGTATAATACTTTTTTTTATTCCAAAAATGTATACTGCGGGTTTTTCTGCTTAAAATTTTTACCGTTATCACATTTTTCAAAAATAAAAAAGTCAAGGACAAAATATTGTTGTAGACAGGATTTTTCAAAGTTATTGAGGTCCTCAGGACATTCTCTATAAGAATCCTTCGTGCCCTTTATTTTCCTAACTTTTTGAAAAAAGTCCAATATAAACGGTTAAAGGTTGACTTTTATTTTTTTAGTCAAATAATAACGGTTAAAATGTGACTTCTATTTTTTCCGGCAAAAATAAAAGGTTTGGCTAAATACCGAAAGAGCCTTCAGTCTAAATAAAGTAAATTGGGTACCAATCGATTCGTCTTGACTTCTAGATTTCAAAAATATATAATTTGTCGCTATTGGGCCTCTGCGAATAAACAAGCGACACAAAAACTAGATGAAGTCTGATTCACTTAGGTATATGTGCAAAGATTAAGCATACTCGTACAAACTTTTCATATAACAAAAAGCATTGCTAGAATATGAAATTACCATACGAATAACTGTATAACAATTCAATCGGTGTTGTTGGAATACTCGCACTTTTACTTAGGTACTATTTTCGTGACAAGTCTTTCAGGTGCGACAACAGCTCTTGGTTCCTCCTACAATTTGCACGGTATGTCAGACCAGGATATTCCGTAATGTGACATCAGTCAAGTGCAACACCTGCCTTGGCTGGTGCCACTTTAGGGCATGCTCAGGTCTGCGCACCACGCGAGATTGGACGGGGAACTTCGGGGCCCGTGTTGCGCTGCTCGGTCGCAGATCTCAACTGCGACGCCACCCACCACCACCACAGGGCGGCAACTACCTCAGCAGCGCACAAAGCCAATGGCGTCACGCCCACACACATCTCTCACACCCCGCATCACCACACGTCTTCCGTACCACACGAAGCTCCTTCAATTTAACTGTAACGGGCTACAAAGCAAGATCGAGGAGATAACCGTCTAGCTGCGGTCCAAGAGACGAAGTTGCACAGCAATTCAACATTGTTGAATTGTGCCGGGTACAACGCGCACCGTCGAGATCGCGAGCGAGATAATGGTGGGAGCGATTACATGTCTAAATAACACAGGTCAACTCAACACACACCAACTCAACACATATCAACTCAACACACACTTGTTCAACACATGTGTTGGGTGTTGTAATGATCGATATTTGACGTTCTTCTTTCTGCGTAGGCGGCCTTCGGCCGCACTTAGGGATTATAACCCTCACAAAGTAGAATTCTCTTTCTGTTTTACGAAGAAAAGGGGCTAACACCTTTTGCAGAGAACACCTTTCTGCGTAGGCGGCCTTCGGCCGCACTTAAGGATTATAACCCTCACAAAGTAGAAATCTCTTTATGTTTTGCGACGAAAAGAGGCTGAACACCTTTTGCAGAGAACACCTTTCTGCGTGGGCGGCCTTCGGTCTCGCTTAGGGATTATAATCCCCACAAAGTAGAAGTAAGTTAGTGTTGAACGAGATTTTTCAGCATTGAAACTTGTTTTAACGGACTTACGTTATAATTTGTCCGTCCAAAATTTGGAAACAATTTGCCTTTTAATGCTAAATAACAATATTTTATAAAATAAATTAACTGCTTGAATGAAAAGATTTTGTTTTTGAACGTTTTGAAATACAATCATTTGTTCTTTTTTTGAAAATTGGGAGTAAAAAAGTTTTAATTTCGATCCGCTTGAATTGCAAATTAAAGATGTCAATGCTGATACTGAAGTTTTCATATGTCCTATGTGTTTAAATGATTTAAATAATCAATTCCTCATTATATTTACTTACATAGAAAACATTCAAAGTAATACTCCACGGATCTTCATTAAGAATTGGCATTTAATATGTTGTTATCCCGGGCATCAAACGGCAGCTAGTTTTGGCCTCGTTTGCTGAGTCAGAACCCGAACATCAACATATTCGCATATTTTTGTAATCCAGAAGTCAAGACGAATCGATTGGTACCAAATTTACTTTATTTAGACCTAAGGTTTTTTTGTTATTTAGCTAAGCCTTTTATTTTTGCCGGAAAAAATAAAAGTCACATTTTAACCGTTATTTTTTGACAGAAAAAATAAATGTCAAATTATAATAGTAATATTTTTTCTCATAAAATAAAAGTCACAAAATAACTTTTTTCTCGAAACTTTTATTATAAAAGTCATAACCGGTTGGGTCCCTGTGTTAAAGTATTAACTATGTTTTTATAAAAAATAACTCAATTTAAATAACGAAAAAAATTTTTGTGAAAACTTGTCAAAATTTGGTGGGACTAAATTTTTTTCGACCACTGTATGTATGTTAATATTATATCGCTAGCTTTTGAGTGAAAAGTTGGTAAGTCCCAAATTAAAAATTGTAGAGAGAAAAAAACTTTGTATAACCATTTTCTTCAAGCATTTCGCAAAACTTTGAATACAACATTAATAATAATAATAATCCCAACGGTTTTTACCCTCCATTCCCGCCCATCCGTACGAGGGGCGCAGTCCGCATGACGTACGGAACCAGTATTTTCAATTTTCTAAAATCTAAGATCTAAAACTGTTCAGCTACAGAACTAAATTCATCAGCTGATTTTATGTCTTTATGTTGATAATTCATTTATTGAGAGAGGAGAGTACCGCTTTCTTAATACTGAAAAGCGGATCTGATATATCAAACGTGTTGGAATGAGAGTTAAAATCCTGGCATAAGCAACGGAGTGGGTCGTGTAATTCATAATTAGTTTTACAAGCTTTCAGAAATAGGGGACAAAAGTGTCTTGATACGAGGGAGGGAACATTAAAAGCATGATTATGGCAACTTATCTTAAATTAACGGAACGTAGAGCTTATAGAATCAAAATTAAACAGATTTCGACGTGGCATTAAGTTACGTTAAGTTTCGGCTGTTGAATTATAAGCAACACCCATTTAACAGAATTTTTAAGAGAGAGCCGTAAGTTACGTTAAGTTGGCATAATCAGACCATAAGGCTAACTTCACCCAGGAGAAGGGGACTTGAAATTGAGCCTCTCAGTAATTTAACTATAAAAATTGTACCAAGCATTTGCCTGCGACTGGCAAGTATAGGAATACTAATAAGTTTTATTTTTAATATTTTTATTGAGCTTTGTACCACGATTGTTTATTAGGAAAAATTTAAAAAGCAACAAAGTCTAAGCGGTAGAAGTTATAGCACTATTTCGGAGATCACCACATCTTAGACTTTGTTGCTTTTTCAATTTTCCCTAATAAACAATCGTGGTACAAAGCTCAATAAAAATATTAAAAATAAAATGTTAACAAGCCACAATAACATTGATTAAGAGGTATTCGATCTTTATAAAAAAAAGGTCGTACTATTTTCGCCTTATCGAAATTTTGGAGCTTTTTTTGGTCTTAGCAAATTTTCCTTTCAGTGAATATGACCGATAAAGCACAAAACAAGGACCTTATATATTCCAAACGATGCATTTTTAGTTTCTCTAGCCTCATGTGTCAAAATATGAGTTTTCATAAAAAGTGGACTTAGCAACTTTTCACTCTAAGCTAGCGATATGTACATTTTTTATTCTTTATTTGATAACTAACTTTATAAAAGTTTGGTTTGGTTTATTATTATTATTTTATTAAAAATAAAATAAAATTATAGTTATAAAACTAAACACACGCTTCTATTACAACAAGAACTAAAAAGTATAAAATAATTTATAGATATAGCGATTCCGTTTAAGAAGAATAGGAAGTTCCCTAACATGCTTTAATTTAACTTTTTTAAATTAGCTAAAAATAGTATTAAAGTGATTGGCCCGTAGTCATAGTCAATATAAAGTGCACTGTAATGTTAGTTGCAGCATATTGACATAATTTTCAATGCGATATCTGTAAAAAAATCTGATGAGGAAATGTGGTGATTACCGCAATAGCTATCACTTCTACCATTTTTCAAATTGTTGTTGCTTTTCCACAATAAGGTTTCACTAAAAACGGCCTCGAGCTCATAAAAATTGTTGAATATAATTTAAAAAAGTTAAATTAAATCAAGTTGGGGAACTTCCTATTCTTCTTAAACGGAATCGCTATATCTATAAATTATTTTATACTTTTTAGTTCTTGTTGTAATAGAAGCGTATTTTAACTATAATTTTATTTTCTACTTTCTAGTTTTTTGAAATCTTGCAATTAATATTATACTGTCTGTATATTTCTCATTCAGTCTATTTCTTTCAAAGCGAAGAAATTTTTCTGCACCCTGCTTTTTAGCTACACTTTTTACCTAACGTGCTAGATTTGACCCTAACAAACAAAATTTTCAATGTATTTCAATTAAATAGGTAATACACATATTCTGAATATAAACCAAATCGGAGCACAGATGCCGATTTTTTAATTATATAGACTCGCGCGCCACATAGCTGCCAAAATTTTTTGTGTAGTTATTTCTTTTCATGTAAGCAATATGCATTCGAAATGTGAACTTAATCGGATCATAAATACGGTTTTCCCAAATATCTCGACTCCTGCGCCACGTATCAGCAAAATTTTTGGCGGATTTATTTCTTTTCACGCAAGTAATATATTTTATAAATATGAACTAAATCAGACTATAAATGTGGGTTTTACAAATATCTCGACTCCTGCGCCACCTAGCGGATTAAGTCATCTTTTATATTGCATTGCCCTCGAGTACTCAGCTAAGTTTGAAGTTTCAAGTCTGTAGCTCATCGGGAAGCTTGTTAAATATTGACTGTAAAGTTCCAGGACATACAAAGATACATACATACATACATACATACAAGTGAAGTTAAATAAAAGCTTGTAATAAACAGAAAACACATGCTTTTTTTTTATAAGGGCACATCTATGGGTGGGGAATTATACGAAATTTCGGGCAAAATCGAGGAATTTCATTATCGGAATCGGGGAACTCTCAAAAATGATTTGGCTACCCTGGTTCTTATTCACACGGCCCAATGTGCTAGTGAGGCGCTTAAATGAAGCAAATCCGAACTCTGGCACGATTCACCGGGTGAGCAACTCCCCGCAGTTCTCTGGTACATATGTATATACATGTGTGTATATGTGATTATGCACATATCCATATACATATGTATGTAAATATATGCCTTTTGTGTCAATATCTCCTGGAGCAAAACTAACTCGTTTGCTATTGCCCGCCTATTTTCACTTTTCATTTTTTTTTGCTCTGTTTTAGAGCAAATTCTTTGGTTGAAGGTAAGCGGCAATCTAGGCGATTCGTATTTTGACACCACTTTTTTGCATAATTTTCGGATTTTTGCGTTCGAATAATTTTTGAATGTGACTTATTATGCCGAAAAAGAAACTCGTTTCTTCTATTTTTGTTTAATTTTGTAAATTTTTTCTGCAGTAATACGTAAAACTTTCCTGTTTCAATTTGCGTTCATCCTGCAGACGAGGCGCGTTTTCGTCATAATTTTTCCATCGCGTCGGGTGTTATTGTGTTAAGACATAAATTTTTTCTACTACTGCACAGATTGAAAAGAAAAAATTAATATATTTGCGTCTGAAAGCGGTCGAAACAGGAAGCACAGGATGTGCGCCGCCGAGAAAAGCACTTTAAGTTGATTTAATTACGAATTTTATTGCTTGCATTATAATTACTACGTCGTTGCTGATCAGGTATGTATGTATGTGTGTGTGTATAACAAACAAACATACGAGCATGCACATATTCACATACATATGTACTTACATAAATATGCAAGTTGAGGTATGGTGAGGCAATAACACTCGTCGCCAACTTGTCAGCCAGTTGATGAGTTAAAATACTCGTTAATCTACAACCCGCCTCATGGATATCCATAAAAATAAAGAGAACCAAAAATGAAAATGACCAAAGAAGAATATTAAAAAAAAAGTAATAATATGTAAAGAATTGTTTCTGTAAATGAGCGTAACTTGAATACAGCGCGGCACGATGTAATTTTAAATATTTGTCGAAATGAGCAAATCCACAAAAGTAAATCTGTATATGAATATGTAGCGCCAAGCGGGCATCTCGCCAAAACAGACAGAAAACTGTCAGCTAAAATGCAAAAAAAAAAACACAGAAAAAGTATGATTGCTTTCCCTATTAGAGTGTTAGAGTACCATCATAACAAATCAACAGGACACTTATGGAAGTCGCACATCCATTGATCGAGCGTTATTTTTACTAAAAAGCTGCTACTGCTGGGTGATTTCGGTCAGGCAGGAACTTTAAATTTGATTTCCTAGTTTTAAAAATTTCTCCAGTCGCATTGGTTCTGGTATGATGGCCATGTTATTAAAAAGGAAAGTCCTAAATGGCGCAAAAGGCCATTTGACAAGGGGATAATTGCGCGCACTGTGCACACAGGGACGAACGCCAACAACTTGCCGGCATACATACTTATACACGTACAGAGGATGCAGACGACAATTATGCTGAAACTCGAAGCACAATTTGACGGTCGAAATGAAAATTGTCCAAATATTATTACAGTTCACCTCCTCTTCTTCTACTACTTTTCTTTCACTATGCATCACTTTTTATGGCCCGCTATGCTCATATTTTAACTGATTGTTGTGTACAAAAAAGCTACTTCCCCTGTCTGAGATCACAACGTAAAATTGGCTTAATCGCATTTTTAAATAACGTTTATTTACGTGTTGGGCGTTATGGACGTTAGGATATCGCGCTATCCTCTTTAACAAAGAAATCCACTCCCCATGGGACTACCGCCAGGTATAACTTAATGGGGGGGCAGGAGGTACAGTGCCTACTTAAAAATGAGACTACAACGTCGCTGGTTAACGTCCATCATCGACGGCCTTTTGCATGTAGAAAACTATCGATATTGATGATAATTTATTATTAGTTGATGATTTCAGTCTAGTTCTGTGATTGTGGAACAAATGTTGTTAACGAAGCGATATTCTGCCGAAATCCGCAATAAAATCTGCGCAAATAAATCTGCGTTTAGTCCTACAATTGCCATGCCCATTTTTAAGTGTTTGTCGCCTTAAAGAAAAATCTTGCCTATTATTTCCGGATAGGTATCTTATTGGAATCCGCAATAAAATTTAATTTTAACACCTTGCTAGAAATATCTCATTATAAATTTTAGAAAACAAATTACAAAAAATCGGTGACTCACCAAATAAACCATCTCGTCATGAAAAAAAAAAATATTTCTTGAAAAACGCCCATATTTTTTAACCATGTTTTTTATAGGGCATCAAATAAGGATTACGATGATGTAATTTGAAATCCCTAATTTACTGATCTTTACTATGCAGATCAACTTCAAAAAGTTCAAATGTTAAAAGCTAATAGATTTAGGACAAGCATGACCATCTTATATTTATTATATACTAGAGTGCCAGTTACTGTCGAAATTCGACAGTTTTTCTAGTTTTAGAAGCCTTGGAGAGGCTTTCTAACTTAACACGTAGCAAAACTTATACGGTACGAATTAACTAACCGGAAAATCTTCTGCTTTGGAACTAAAACGTTACTACAATTTTTTTATCTGAAAAGGTCTTTGGAGGACTTCGGCAGGACTTGGAATTGACCCGATACATTCAAGTTTATCGATAAATTTCAATGATTTGATACATATAGATAGTTCGATGAATTTCAAGAGCACTAAAATCCGATAGCTCAACAAAATTCGTTAACTCGACCAATTTCGATATCTGTGAAATTCGAGGGCTCGATAAATTTCGATAACTCAAAAATGTAAATTCTTTGGATACCTTTATAAATTTTTACTTTTGACAGCTCCACATTTTTCAAAAACTATCTAAACATTTTTGTAACTCGTTAAGCAGTGATAAATCGATAAGCTTATATAAATTTGGACACAACACCTCGATAAATTTCGTTAATTCTATAAATAATGATAATTCAATAAATATCGATAACTTGATACATTTCCTTAACTTGACAAATTTCGTTAATCCCACACGTTTTTATAGCTCGATAACTATCCGTAAATTTGGACAACTAAGTTTCTGTGTCTATAAATTTCGACAACTCAATAAACATTGATTAATTTGAATAAGTCGATACGTTGCGATAACTTAATAAGCATGGATAAATTTCGATAACTAAAACTTCGATGATTCGATAAATTTCAGAAACCTTTATGCCTGATTTTATTTCGATTCCTATCGGAAAATTTCAGCTCTCTTACCCTAATTCTTATGTATTTCTCATTGTCTCCATTTTTGCCTTTATCTCCATTTTCGTCTTTATCTTCACTTTTGCCTTTTTTTTGTCTTCTTCATTATCACTTGTTTTTTTCATCTTCAAAGTTTAATTTCAAATCCGAAGTAAAACAAAATGCGAAACAGCTTAAATTGAACAGGTTGCAAAAACAACCATACTCAAATATGGAAATTTTGGATTGGTCTTCATCTTTGTTTTTAACTTTCACATCTTTGATTATATCCTTTTCTTTTTCTATTCACGTAGAGGAGATGACGTGATAAGATGTGACGTGATTTTATGTGGTGTGATAGGATGTCATGTCATGTGTTATCATATCCTTTGATGTCATATCATATGATGTCATACCATACAATGTCATATTATGTGATGCCACGTCATGTAATGCCATGTCATGTCATACGATGTCACATCATGTGATGTCAAGTCATGTGATGTCATGCCATATAATATGATGTCATATCATATGATGTCATGTCACGTGATATCGTGTGTTGTGATATCATATTATGTGATGTAATATCATGTGATGTCTCTTCATATCATGTAATATAATGTGATGTGATGCCATGTAATGTTCATAACTGTGTCGATAAAAATACCGATAACAATATCCATAAACATATAGAAAAATACAACGATTGCAAAATCGATCGATAAATATAACAATCATCAGTATCGATTATTGTACATATCGATAACAATATGAATTACTAAATCGATAACAAAATCAATTATTGAATCGATTATTATACCGATAACAATATTCATTATTATATCCATAACAATATCGATTATTTATTGATTGTTATATCGATTACAATAGTGGCTATTTAATCAATAACAGTATCGATAACAACATCGATTATTTTATCGACAGCAATATCGATTATTATATCGATAAAAATATTGAGTTTTATATCGATAACAATATCGATCTTCATCCTCATTCTTTTCTTCATATTTATCTTTATTTTTGCATATTCCTCTTCATCTTTACCTTAAAGTGTTGAAATTTGCCTTGATCTTCGTTTTTGCCTTTATCTCTAGGCATCTTTGTTTTTGTTTTTATTCTCAAACCGCTAAACCGCTAAGAACCATTTCCGTGTGCATTATTCCCCTTGAATTTGACAATTCACTCCCAACCAACCAACTGCCGCTAAAGATGTTGCACTTCATAAATTCAAGAAATGTTCTTACCCTTTCAGTTACACTACTTTTTATGTATCTATCATTGCGTCCATTTTCGTCTTTATCTTCACTTTTGCCTTCTGTTTTTGACTTCATCTTCACTCATTCATTCATTTCTTCATCTTCATATTCATCTTTATTTCAAAGCTTAATTTCAAATGCGAAGTGAAACGACATGCGAAACATGACAAATTGAACATGTTGCAGCAACATCTATACACAAATACCAAATGTTTAAACGACGGTTTTAGCCGTAATTTTCAACCAATTGTAAAACCATAAAAACTCTGCTCATCTACGGATAAATGCCTTTCAAATGGTGTTCTTGGTTTTCTCGGTTCGGTAGAATCGCCAAACGAACGGAGACAAAATTTATGTTAGCGTATTAATATATAGATGTTAAGCCCGTTTCTTAAGCTTTAAAACGATGTTAAGATGAAGCCCCTGCGATGAGCAGAACTCGAGATACAACGATTTGAAGAAGTACATGATTGGTCAGAATAACGAAAAAAATCCAAATTTTGACAGATATCTCCGAAGAAAAAAATGTAAAAAAAAATCTTCGAATACGTGGCTTATTTCATGTATAGAACCCATAAAAAAATGTTAAGCGAATCGGAGACGAGGTATTTTTTTTACGAAATCCGTCAGACTTAAAAAAGAATGGCTCATATGTATGATGTCAAAAACGTCGATAACGATGTTTAACCGAAAGTACTGACATTGAACAACCGGTCCTAAATTGCTACTTAGGGCCGGTTTCTCTATCTCCGGTTAACACTAATCCCCCGGTAAACATCGTTACCGACCTTATCGACTCCCTGTTATATGCATGGAGTTAGAACGTCGATAACAATGTTTAACCGGGGAGTTAGTGTTAACCATAGATGGAGAAACCGGCCCTTAAATGGAGAAAAAATCCTAAATCACTGGAAAGTGTCGGTAATGCAGTTAATAGCAACAATTTATATATTTTTTCGAGGATACTTTTCAACCTTAATTTAACTGTCAAATATATTTGGGCGAGCGATTAAGCGAACAATGATTTTTTAGAAGTTTTAATTAATGTTAAATTTCAATATACATAAATATCTTTAATTTTGGGACAAGTAAATTTTGTGCAGCAAATTAAAAGCGGCGGTGCTAAACGTGGAATTTTTAATATTTCCGAAAGCTTATTTTTCGAAAATTACTGAACCGGTTTTCAAAATATGGATAAGGTGGAAAGGTAATTGAATTAGCTTTCATTAATATGTATATCTATGTATATAATATGAACATGTTTCCAGAAAAACGAAGTTATAAAAATGTATGTTTTTCTTAAAAAAATACGAAATAAATTATAAGATATGTATGTTTAACAGAGCAAAACAAATATTTAAAAAAATATTGAAAATTTTGAAAACATATACCTTTTAAATATAGTTAATGACGTATGTTTTTAAGAAAAACATAAATTTTTATTAAAAAATAGCTATAATTTCGTTTTGCTGGCTTGCTTTGCGACGCCTTATAAGAACTTTTGCGTTGACCAATACAAAAATAGTGTTGCTATGCAAAAAATGGTTTGTAATATAAACATTATTATTTGAGGTTGAAAGGACTGAAGAGCAGAACCTTGCATACGCATAGGCCAAGAATAATAGCGCTGAATTAACATTTGGGTTAAGTACTAATCTCCTTCGAAGCTATGAACTCTTATTTCCACCAGTGAGATATTTGCAAGTATTGCAAGGTTTGCCGAGAGAGCTGAATATTCCTCTATAATTTTTTTAAACCCTAAGTTACGTCCGAGGTCACTTTATATATACCAGTTAAAGCCCCATGAAAATCTATTCAGTAGTTCCGGAGATTAGTGAGTTCAAACAGACAAACAAACAAAATCTACAGTTTTATTATAGTATATAGATACAGATGCGTGCAACTAATTAGCAACGAAATTCAAAACGATATTGCTTGCAAATTATGTTTATTTATTTATTTTTAATAATTTACATTTAAAATATAATTCAATCTATAACAGAAACCACAATAACAAAAGTTGCAAAGCTTGCACAAATTGCAAAAAAATTAATCAAACTTAAAAAAATCGTCATCAAAATTTTTAATTAGAAAATGTTAGGGTATGCAGTTTTGTAGCCCATTCAATTTTAGTATAATAAAGTGGAAGTTTCCAGTCGCTAAAAATTACCGTTGATTTTTAAAAATTTTGTTTGTCGAGGGTGTTGCGGATTTTTTTCCAGGTAAAAAACAATTTTGATCATATGTTATATGGAAGAAAATGCGCAACACCCTCCACAAAAAAAATTCTAAAAAATCAACGGTAATGTTTAGCTACTTGAAAGTTGCACTTTATTATACTAAAATTGAATGGGCTACAAAATGCATACCCGAAAATTTTCTAAATAGTCTAATTAAAAATTTTGAAATTTTGATGACAATTTTTTGAAGCTTGATGAATTTTTTTGCAATTTGTGCAAGCTTTGCAACTTTTGTTATTGTGGTTTCTGATATAGATTGAATTATATTTTAAATTAAAATTATTAAAAATAAATAAATAAACACAATTTGCAAGCAATATCGTTTTGAATTTCGTTGCTAATTAGTTGCACGCATCTGTATATATATACAGATATACTAGCCAATGCCCGCTTGCTTCGCGGCACGTAATAAGATCTTTTACGTTGGCCAATACAAAAGTAGCGTTTAAAAGCAAAAGCGGTATGTAAAGTAAACACTTTAAGTTTAAATTGAAACGACTAAAGAGCAGAATCCTCCTCAAACATAGGCCAAGAATAGTAGCGCTGTGATACCATATGGAATAGATAATTAATAGAGGTATGCACTGCGACCAACCTATGGAATACTACTACTACAGTATATTTTGCTTAGCCGCCCATTCTTCTTTGCACGAAAAAAAATTTGTTGACCTTCAAATGACCTCGAAGCTGACATTATGGAGGTTAACGGACCTCGGATTCGGTTTCAGCGAATGTAAAAACTTATGTATATGAATTTTCAGGTGTATTCAATGAATTTTTCCCTACTTGACCTTCAACTGACCACGAACCTGGCGTGGTGGAGACTAAGGGACTTCGGATTCGCATTCAGCGTGTCGAATAACATAGGGATATATTGGTTTGGTTTAATATGCATAAGCTTTTTTTTTTGTAAACCTGTGCAATTTCTTAAAATTCTAAACAAAAATTTCAAAACTTTTGAGTAGTTTTTGAAAATTTTTTTTTTTTTTTAATTTTGAAAAAAGTTTCTTAAATTGATATCAGGTCTTTTTGTTGTGGAACTATATAAAGTGTTTTTTTATATAACGAAAATAGGCAAAATCAAGAGAATTAGCTGAGACTTGTCTTAACATTTTGCTCCTATTTCATTGTGAAAAGCTGTATGTATAGAATTGAGGAAAATGAACACTTTAAATAAGTCTTATTTTTGACTAGGTAAAAAATTCAAATTTGATAAAAAAAAATCAGCAAAATAAATCAAGTAACCACTTCACTCTTCCAGCTCTTGTATCAAGATATTAATTTTGGGTGTTGTTTTCCCGCGCGACTTTATAAAAATATGCTTCAACGAATGTCCAAAAACTGGAACTTGCTGTAGGGTATTCGACATTAAATAAGTGAAACGATTTAAAGCATACATCAACGCATCGATAAACGTTTGTAAATCGCATCTTGGTGTCATCCAAATATAAAAAATGCGTCGAAAAATTTGTTTCGCCTAACACTAAAATTAGAGGCTGAATGCTCTCACCGCGTTGCTTAAAAAATTCAATATAATTGTAGAGTTCTTGTATAGTTTGTCCCACAAACGTAAATTATCCTTGAGAATATTTGATCGTAAACCTGCAGGTATCTTTCTTGCCAGCGTTGGTTTTTCTAAAAACTTGCTCGTAGGATGGAGATATCCGTGAAAGCACCACAATATTTTAAAAATACATTGAGTTTCATCTGAAAAAAAAATTGAAGATGATTTATTACGCTCTAGGTATTTAGTTTCAGTTTTAAAGTCCTTTTGTTTTCTACTTTATACTTTGTCTCCTTTGTGAAATTTGATAAAGATTTAACCCACTGACGAGATTTAACGCTAAGTCACTTATTTATCATACACATTTAAATCTAATAATGCTATAGATTTAACTCGTTTTGTTTTGTTGCATTTCCGAAAGGGAGGAAAGTTGATGCATATTGGAAAGATTTTCCGTCAAACCTTGTCAAATTTGGTTTAGAGAGAAACCGGTTTCGGCAATGTGCTATCTTCAGTGTAATTTAAGTTAAAGTCCTCTGAAATTGAATTTATTACGAATTTTGTTGAGCTGTCTTTTAAAATACCAGGCTTCTTAAGATGAAGGAACAACCGTAAAATTTCTTGTTTGCAGCTAAGAAAATTGCGGGTATTTGGGAACATTTTTCCGAAATCAATATCAATCTGGAATAAAATTTTTAATTTACTTTATTAGTATACGAAAAATCAAAACCTATGTCTTCAGATTAACCAGACAACATCCATCAGCTTTTTTATATTCTGGCCATTCCAGAAATATTTAGTGGATGTTTTGAAGTTTTTGCTGGATAAGATTGATTCTATAATTGGCACAGGCTTGCCATATGCTATGAAGTTTCCACATTGAGGTTATCGTACTGCTGGAGAATTTCTTCCGCTCCGATTTCTGGAACTTAAAATGCAGAGATAAGTAGGCTTATACACTTACTGTCAAAAAATGTAAAAAACGTTTAAATTGTAAAACTGTTCATAGTTCGATTTTGTTTTTTTGACCGTTAGTGCATCTACACTTCAATAAAATTGAATCGAAATGTAAACATGGGTTGCAGATAAATTTCGTCATTGTATTTATTCTAGTGTATGTTTTAAAAAATTGTCTATTATAAAGGTCATACCAATTTCTGCCATTTCTTCCAACTCTGGAGATGTTGGTCGAATTTTTTTAGCATCCAAACTGTGGCTTTTGAGTTTTTTTTTTGTGTTGCAAAATTTCGTATACAATTGCCCCCTCTTTTCTGTTCTGTAGAAACTTAGTTTTTCATTTGGAAAAATTTCCAAAATTTCTTTTTCTAAGCAGTGGCTGCTTTGAAGGGACATATGAAGGTCTTTGTTGATGAAATAGTTGACAATGGTATTGATAAGCATGTTGCGATGTGATTCGTCATGTTTATTGTGAAATACATAAAATTCTTGAATGCTGGAAGCTTTCACATCCGAATTAAAAAATACCGCAAGCGTTATTAATCTTACTTCCTGAGACTCTTGCGAGCTAGAATCGGTTGTGTAACAAATATGAGATTTTGAATTGATCGAAGAGAAGGTTGAGGAGCATTTATGACGAGCGATGTGGTGATGAGCAAAAATCCTGAGGTTTGTCGATTTCATTCCTCCAATTTTAAAAATGAAATTCGAAAACAACGCGATCACCGAGTTTAGATAAGTTTAGTAATTCTTTCAAATGGTCACGTTTTAAGATTTTCAGAACTTCAATTGTAACCTTTTCATCTGCAAAAAATTTAAGAATGAAGTTAATACTCATATTAGTGCAAAATATAATAGAAACCCAACCTTTAAAATGATCGTACATGTTTTCAACATTCCAGGATTGTAGTACAATTTGTAGACTGTCAGGTTCAAGTTTAGATGGCCGGCACGGTCTGCATCAACATCGCAATTCATGAATACGTCGGCAGCGTTTACATTGGCAGCGACTGCACTTGCCGAGGCATCAAAATTTAACTCCATAAGAGTCCTTTCTTTACTAGCTTTATTTTTTCTTGAAAATGAGCCTGGAATTTCATCAGGACACTGCAATTCTCAAAAAAATTTGAATGTTTTCGCTGCAAATGCCTTTTATAAATATTTACACCAGCAAACAATTGCTGCCAAAATTAACAATGGCCCTGTGCCAGTTGGTAGAAAAGTTCTATGGTGTAATAACTTTTTACTATGGTGAGTAAATTTAAAATTTCTACTGTACCAATTCGTAACTTTTTTCTTTTGAAAAATTTTGACAATTATAGCAATTATATAGACCATTTTTGCTTTAATTTTTGGTAATAATATCCGCTTTGGTTATCTTTTAATTCATGTGTATACATTCGTTTTTCTGTGTTCTGCTTGATTATGATTGCTGCCAAATTTTTCACTAGCCCTGTCGGCTCCGAAAATTTCATTCACCTCATAGCTGTAAAAACAGAAACACCAACGGATTTCCGACAAAGATGGTGTATGATGGAGTTTCCTCTAGCTCAACTCAAGAGTCGTGCGATATTTTTGCGTAATTTTTTCAAAAAGTCTATGATGACTACCCTTCTGCTATAATCAGCTCTTTTTCCATCACTGAGGACGATGTGCAATCTGCCATATCAATCCTGAAACCGAGCTTTAACTACGAAACCAATAGCTTTCCTGCGCTCAACGAATGTCTTCAAACCGATTGCTATTCTCTTCAATGCTTCTATTGAGTCCGGTAAATTCTTAGATTGCTGGAAATTATGCTTCATAGAGCCCGTCTTTAAATCCGGCGATAAAAACGGTGTGTTAAACTATCGGGCAATTGTTAAACAAGACGTATTCGCTAAGATCTTCGATCATATTATAAATAAGAAATTATATGAGCACGTAAAATTTTTACTCTGTGACAGTCAACATGGGTTCCTTCCAGGGAAATCGACCGTAACAACTTTAGCAATAATCACTTAAAGCATAATTTCGGCAATGGAACAACGTGTCCAGCTTGATGTCATATACACAGATTTCTCGAAGGCCTTTGATAAAGTTGACCTGAACATCCTCCTATCTAAGCTCAAAAGATTTGGGGTTAGTGGAATACTACTAGAGTTCTTTAAAAACTTCCTATTTAATAGGAAATTGGTAGTAAATATCGGCTCTACAAGATCCAACATTGTCATTAATGTGACTTCGGGTATTCCGCAAGGGACCCATGTTGGTCCCCTTCTTTTCTTGCTTTTTATAAATGATTTACCAGCGCGAATTACTTGGTCAAGGAGTCTATTTTTTGCAGACGATGTAAAAATCTTTAACCTTATAAAAGACTCCTCGGATTATCAAAATCTACAACAGTACTTGGGCGCATTTAAAGATTGGTGTAGCATAAATAATCTAAGTCTCAACAATGAAAAATGTTGCGTTGTGTCTTACACCCGAAGTCGCAACGCAAAACTGTTCAATTATGCGTTAGGCGGAGCTACCTTACGGCGGAATAATGAGATTAAAGACCTAGGTGTAATCTTCGACCGCAAGTTAACATTCTCCTTACATGTGGATTACGTAGTTAACAAAGCCTATTCTATGTTAGGTTTTATTAAAAGAAACTCAAAATTCTTCAGAGATCCTCTTACTCTGAAATGTCTTTATGTGGCTTTGGTCAGGGGCATCCTTGAATATGGAGTTATCATCTGGAATCCTTATTATGATTTCCACTCGCGACGTATAGAAATGATCAAAAAAAATTCACGCGATTTGCGCTAAATCGAATTGATTGGGCTCGTGGTCCATGTAATGGTTCCCATCCTCGTGCCTCAACTGCCGTCCTTACTGGCGCCACCAATGCTGCCCCTACTGGTTTCTCCTTTGGCGTCCCTACCGGCGCCTCCAACACCCTTACTGGTGCTCTTAATGGGGTTCCTACTAGCGTAACCAATGGTACCCGTACTGATATCCCACCTTACGAATCAAGACGGAAACTACTTGGCTTACAAGCACTGGTGGACAGGAGGTCATATTTATCCATTATGTTTGCTTACAACACTTTATCTGGAAGTATTCGCTGCCAAGAAATCCGCAATCTCTTTATTGCGAATGAGCCATCTATACAACTTCGGAGCTGCAAGCTTTTTGTAGAACCTACATACAATAGCTAGAATTATTAGCTTATGTAATTTTCATGCATCATCCATAAATTTTAATACTGGGATATATAATTTTTAATTGGATCTGTTCAAAATTTTCAATTAATGTATCGTCACACACACAATGGAAACTAAATTAAAGTTAAGTCTTAGTCTGTAAGAATATATACTCTGTAGACTAACTGAATTGAAATAAATAAATAAATAAACAAAAAAAAACTACTATCCAGTGTACTTTTCTATCACTTGGCACAGGCCCTATAAGTCTAATTGCGACGCAAAATTATAAAACTGTTTTAAAATTGGTGTAAATCAAAAACTAATAAATCGATTGAAAGATCAAACGAGTTTCACTCCAAAAAATGTTTTTTGAGCGCACACATTTTTAGTAGCATATCTATATTGTGAATTATTGTAATCATTCACAATGATGGAACAATATCATCCATATGATGAAAAGTTATGTAGGTACGAGTTGCTGATACATTTACATGTGAATATATTTTTTCCCAAAATGATGAAAATAAATTATTACTTTTATAAAAACATATATTAGAACTAAATTAAAAAAATTGTATTGTGGAACGATTTTCCGTGACATTGAAAATGTTCCCTTGCCCGGCATAAAATAATTGGTTGGCATTACTGACATTAGCAAAACAGAAAATTCGCCCAATGAATTTTAAGAATAGTGTTCATAAATATTGTTCATATACCGTAAAAGCTGTTAAAATTTTGAATTTTGTTCTATGCCAAGTGTATTAATTTTCATTCATTAACTTTATGAACGTTTTCATTAAATTTTATGAAATTATTGATTAAATTTATGAAAAATTTGTTAAAATCAATGAATTTGTTCATTAAATACACAACAGCAAATTTATGACCGCCGTTCATTAAAAATTAATGAATTATTTTTAGCCGTGCAAGAATCCTCGCAGTCCCACAGGATGAAAAGTTTTCCCGTACATTGACTAAATGAGTCGTGTGATCTAGAGCTGTAAAACTATCGATAATATCGAATGGTACTATTTTTTGCACTATCGAATGGTCGTTGGGCACTATCGATAGTCTTTGTTTGAGGAAATATACGAATTGTTTATATTATATCGCAAAGAGAGCTAACTCAAAATTCAGAGAGGGACATATAACTGCTCGTGGATCGTGCAGATTCAATGCAGTTAATACAAAAATGGGTATAACAGTAGTTTTTTAGTTAATGTATATAATCATGACTCCTATGAACTGATTTATGCAAAAAATCGCCATAAACATTTTTTTGAGTTGATCGCAGTTTACTACTTAGGAATGTTCTCTGAAGTTACCTTTAAATTTAAAGCTCACTTTATATTTAAAGGTTGGACTAAAAGTAAAGCTATGTCTAAAGCTATTTCTATTATCGCTTTATGACGTAAGAAACATACCTTGGTTGTAAACCAATTTAAAACGGATAATAAAATCCTTTACTTTAGACACAATCATATATTTTAATGCAACCTTTAAATATAAAGAGAGCTTTAAAGTTACAGGTTACTTGAGAAAACGGCCCTTAATATTGTGAGGACCGAATTTCCCTGAAGAATTTGGCCCATACAAATACCCGCCATTAAAGCAGCCAGGCATGCAATAAACCACAGCAACACAAGCTAAAGCAGCCAGCCACACAACAAAGCGCGGCAACCAGCGTTGCCGAAAGCTTTTGCTGAAAAATCGTCATTTTACCTTGAAAAAATCGTAATTTCGGCCAAAAAACGTCAAACTTTTGTTTATTATACTTTTTAACCAAATATAAAATAGAAACAAAATTACATAAAAACAATACATACATACAATAAATATGACCACACATTTCAAAACCAAAAGGAACCCAGATTGCACATGGGTTAATAAAAGTGGATCTGTAATTGTTCACGACAATTTTAAATTACACTTTAAAACACAACTGCTTTTAAATTGTTCAAATCAACTGGCTTGAAGTTTTTGAAGATTTTGAAAGTGTACCATTAGCATTTATTATCTGATAGATAAACTTAACTGAACAAATTCCCTCTGCTATTTTTCTGTCTCTTTCATATCAGTGTCAACAGTGCAAATTACCGATTTGGTTACAATTCTAAAACAAATTTAATATAACTAAAAGCACTGTTGTAGAACAAAACTGGATAAATGCATGGTTGTACTTTGGATTACGGTTTACTTAAAAAAATTGTTTACATACATACTTACATGTGTAGTTAGGTGAAAAAACTCAAATAAAAAATCGTCATTACGGGGAGACAAATCGTCAAAACGACATTGAGCTTAAAAAACGTCAAAATGACGACGAAATCGTCAATTCGGAAACGCTGGCGGCAACACCCGACAGCCTCCTCGTTGCTATGACAACGTAACACGCAGCCTATTAAAGACAGAACACAGCCGCTCAACAGGCAGTCAGCACGGAGCTGCAGTCGCGGCCACAATATAACCAGTAAACAACCTTCGGTGAATTTGGCGACTGCCTTCCTCGGGGATGAATATGCTAGGGATGAAATTATTGGGACACACGCCTTTCAAGCACGCAGGGTTGCTTTTAAGAAACAAAAAATAATTAACTCCAAATAGTTTCAAAAAGTATAGTGTAAAACGAAATTTATTGAATAATTCCACATAAAATGGTATACATAAATGACGCATTTTATAAACGATTTAAATTAAACGCATTTTCGAATTGATAGAAAAGTACTACGGATTGTAAATTTTTGTTAACTATGAGGTGAATGAAAATTTTCAACCCGGCCTGATGGTTTGATTTAGCTTTTAGTTCTAGAAGAATAAATGTCAGTAAAGACAAGTCTTTTTTGTATAATTTCTGATTTTAATTGCTCAACTTCTTTTGAACCAGAGCAACTGTCAAAAATTTCCAACAGTAAAAAGTTACGAATTGGCACAGCAGAAATGTAAAATTTTCTCGCCATAATAAAAAGTTTTTTCAACATGGAACTTTTCTACTAATTGACATGAAATTACTATCTCAACGCTCGGAGCGCTGCCACTGAGGGCCTTTGCCAACTGATTAAAAAGAGAAAATTTGGAAAGACCAAACAAAAATTTTGAAATTTCTCGTTGTGAATACGAATGCCTAGCTCGTGGGACTACGCAAAATTTTGACAGCTTGTAAATATGTATACACATAAAGTTGTTGGTGGTAATAAGGAGTCAAAATTAAAATGCAGAAAAGAACAGAAAGCGTAGGTTAGTTGTCAGTTATAAAATAAATCCAATTTATTTGCGAATATTTGTTTATTCTTTTTATTGAAAGGCAACCACTCGGAAAAGCTTGTGTTAATTATATTGATAACAGAACCTGGCAGCTCGCACGTTGTCTAAATTCTCAAGTAACATAAAGTCCACAAAAGAATAAGTACGCCATGTATAAATTTTAACAATACATAAAAATAGAGTTTTCGCACGAGCGTTTGTTTGGTTTTTCAACACCATTTATAATTTTCTTTTAATAAAATCACGATTTGACAAATACTTAAATTTATTTATCTAATAATAATACAGCACACAACCCTGAAATCTAAGAAAAAGTCTGAGGAAGGCCATTAAATAGCAGCACACAACCCCGTGCCTTCCTCAGGAGTGAATATAACTACAACAACAACGACTACTACAACAACAACCCAAAAAGGTTGGTTACTGTCTATACTGTGGTCGCGGCTGAACACCTACAAATAAGTGGAGGGATTGCTCGTGTTACAGTTACAAAACAGGACGAGACATCACCACTGAGAAGTAGAAAGCCTGAGATCCGAGTGAGGGTTGCGTAGCCACAACTGAATGAAGGTATTGCTCGTATTATAGTTACAAAACAGGACGAGACATCACCAATCAGAAGTAGTGAGCACCAAAGTCGGCTTCGATCACCGCTCGGCCGCCGTCAGCAGAGCGACGCCAACGGGAACACTACTCTCCGGCGTCATAAGAACGCCACTTCGACACGACTAGAGTGCTACTCTCCGGCGCCACCCGAGCGTTACTCAACGACGTTATCTGAGCGCCTCTCATCAGCGCGACCAAGAGCTCCACTGGCCATCGAAGTTAGGGCAGTGTTGCGTTATGGTTACTTTTAACCAATTTTGGTTATTTTTTTCTTGCCTGTGAAGTTGTTAAGATCTTTCCCATTTTGGTTATTTTTTAACATTTAGGGCCGTTTTCAGTAAAGTTGCCTTAACTAACAGGGCAGATAAATTGTTCCTCACTTTTAAGTGTTTTTGTTTTCTTATCTTACCGGAAAAAATAAATTTGTTATTCCGTAGAGTGAAACTTCACTACATTTCCGAGAGTGAAACTTCACTACGTTCTTCATAAAACTTCAAGGTTGGCAATGCAACATAAGCAAATATACAGCGAGAGCAACTGTTAGCAAAAACCAAAACCTGGGTTGAAATATTTAATATATTGTATACATATAATAATTAAATCTTTGAAAAATAGTACAAGCAAATACATTTATTCTACTCAATATGGTTATTTAACTAAAGTTATTTCTACTAAAGTGGCAATTCAAGATTCGACTTATTCCGATAATAATCATTTGTTTACAATGCAAAAGAACATGTAAAAGTTCTAGGGTGCAACTATCGGTTCGTGTCGTTAATAGATCGCAGTGAATTTATCGCCAAATTTTTGAAACGGCATAGCAGTTACATCATTTCTATGTTCTTTGCACACACCTAGACAGTATGTACCTGAAATGGGATTTGAATAATACGAGAGTCATTAAAAAGCCGCGAAAAATTATTAGAATTCCGGCCAAAATTGGTGTTTCAAGTTAATTTATACGAGCTCAATGCTATGGATAAGTGAGCAAAAATTACACAATTTTGGTTTTATTTTGCATAATATGTATTTCCAAAAAACTTTTAAATTAGGTTCGTTATAAGACATAGGCCAGCTACACCTGTCGAGGTTGAGGAGAGTAGCAGCAGCGGTGCCTGCCACAGCAGTGAAACCAAGTGAGAATATTTGGAATAATTGTATTAATATTGAGTCAAACCACGCCAACTGTGTCAATGAATTTTCATTGATTTTCTGGAAAGTGAAGAGAATTGTGGGAATCTGTAGATAATCATAGAACAAAAATACGCTTTGGACGGTTTTTCGAAATTGCACTTCGTTTTTGTTTTTTTGGTAATATAAGAATATTGCAATTTTTGAGAGAAAAATTCGTAACTCGCGACCCATTTGATGAAATTTTTTGAGAGTTGCTGAAGCTTTTCCCTTTACAATAAAAAGATTTCCAGAATAAAATTTGCAAAACAATTAATTCTTTAATAACAATAATTTAAACAATTGCAATTATTTATATATTCTAGGCCCGCGATTGCAGTGAAATTTTGGCATAATATACTCTAAACTCTTGTTTTTAAATTACAAAAAGAAAAAATTGGTCTTTCCAATTTTGGCATTTTTTCTCACCTTTAAGCCTTGAGTAAATAGGTATTTTCATGTAAGCTTGTGCGAGTGATAGCATTTTTATGTTAATTAATGAATAATTATACAAGTGCGTACATTATTTAACGTATAACTTGAAACATCAATGTTTATTTACAACTTGAGAAAAAAATCGATAGCGACTGTCAAAATTGGAAAGACCAATTTTTTCTTTTTGGAACTTAAAAACAAGAGTTTAGATTATATTGCGCCAAAATTTCACTGCAATCGCGGGCCTAGATTAAATAAATAATTGCAATTGTTTAAATTATTGTTATTAAAGAATTAATTGTTTTACAAATTTTATTCTGGAAATCTCTTTATTGTAAAGGGAAAAGTTTCAGCAACTCTCAAAAAAAATTTCATCAAATTTCATCGAATGGGTCGCGAGTTACGAATTTTTCTCTCAAAAATTGCAATATTCTTATAATACCAAAAAAACAAAAACGAAGTGTAATTTCGAAAAACCGTCCAAAGTGTATTTTTGTTCTATAATTATCTACAGATTCCCACAATTGTCTTCACTTTCCAGAAAATCAATGAAAATTCATTGACACAGTTGGCGTGGTTTGACTCATTACTTACATATGCATGTATTTATTTTAAAATATACAGAATACATAATATACATGGTCGGCTAAAGACTACTTCAAATACTCAGATATGTATATGTACTATACATAAATACCTCGTATATGCGGAATGCAATACCGCGTCATGTATGTACAATAAAAAAGTGATTTGGTTATTATTTTTCCATTACTGCTTACTTTATGAATTTAAGTTAAGATTAATAATAATAATCTTATAGCAAGTAGGTTCAAGGGAAATACCATTCCACAGTTTTGAAAAAATCGGTTTTTTGCGCTTTTGTAAAATTTATTTACCATCGTATACGCGGTTCAGGCTGATTAGGTATTTTATTGATTCTTACAAAGAAGTTGGAAACTTTGTACCTATGTACTTATTTTAAAACGTTATTTAGAGTCTGGTAGTGTTTACGAAGATATTAACATACATATGCGCAAAATATGGGAAGCCAGATTTTTCTAAAATTTGTATTTATTTATTCATTTATTTTCAGCCTTAAAAGGATTTACTTTTCAAAAATGCAAATAAAAATTGATTTTCTTTGGTTTGTAAAATTTGTCTATACATACTATACAAAAGAATTTGTGATGACCTGAATTGTTAATCTAATACAATCTAATCTTACATTTGGTAACTTTTTCGTTCGTCTAATCTTGGTTAGGAAGTCTTTGAGCGGCGGCAACACTGCGTCAGGGCGCGACCAGAGCACCACTTGTCAACGACATCAGAGCGCTACTCTCCGAGATTGCAAGAGCGCCACATACCGGTGTCCAGTGTTGCCAACTTTTGATTTTCAAAAAGCACCAAAAACTTGGAAAAAGGCACAAAATGGTTTTGAATCAATGGATGCTTTTTTCATAACAGTTTGTATGCATTTAACAAAAACAAAAAATTAACAATATTTACAAGAATGCATACATAAATCAATAAACAAAATTTTTTCGCTCATAACGATTGAAAAGCCACATGCTATAATGACTCATGCTTACGACGTAATACCGAAGTACTGCACATTAAAGCTTAGTATCCAGCTCTCAATAAAACGGTCAAGAAAAAATTGCCATTATTTCGCGTGTGTGTCCAAGGAATTTTGACATTTTTTATACCTCACAGCCTGTTGCCTCACTCTTTCCTCAAGAAATAATGGAACGGGCATATATTTCTGTTGCAAACCTGGGTTGCCTTGTGCTCTTTTTTCACAAAAAACTTTAGAAAACCGTAGTAGAAAGCGTACTAAATTTCTGAAGAACTGCGTACTGCCTTAAGGAAATTTGACTCAAGAAAATTTCTTAGCCATTTCTTGTACGTCATTTTATATGGAGTTTTTGCTTTTCTTAAGAGCTGGATACTAAGCTTAAAACTGATATATCTCAAGAAAGAAAAATCGAATCCCAACAAATCAAAATCATGCCCTAAGTAGAAATGAGCAAACAAAATTTATGTTTTCATTATATAACCTCAAATATCGTCAAAAACCGTGATTTTGGCACTTTGGGGTTAGGATATCTCAAAAATCTAGTGCTAGAGCAATTGTGCGGCCAGATTTGGATTCAGCACCAAGAAACGATGTGTTTTACTCAGGTGGTACAAAAATAAAAAATTTTACAAATAATTAGAAAAGAAAAAAAGAAATACTTAACCCTCTAGTAGGCCAATTTTTTAATGAGTTGAAAAATTCAGGAATGGGTGATTTTAGCACGAGAAATCCAAAAATGATGTCCATTTCGATCTGTGACAGTAACTTTTTCCTACGGGGGAGAAAAACCAAGACCGTCTGGAGACGGGCTCCCCGATATACTTTAACGTATTTTCAGCTTTCTCTTACACAATGTCGACCTACGAACCGGCAATCCCGTCTGCAGACGGTCAAAAATGCAAACTGGGTTTTTATATGTCGGCAAGCCGGTCTGTAGACGGTCTGTGTTCGAAAGCAATTTGCTCCATTTCGAATGGTGACATAATTATAAAACTTATATTTAATATTAGATATTAAAATACGATGCTTTTAACAACGAAATCCACCGAATTTTTTTATATCAAAAAATTTTTCAAAAGAAAAAAATTCTTTAATTACGAAATTACTAAATAGCAAGAAATAATTAATTTTAACCGTGTTTTCAAAATCTGTAACTCAACTGCCGATTAAAATAAAACGGATTGACATAACGGATTAAAATTTACACCGCCGTAAAGGTACGATTTTTGTCTAAAGATCGTGCCTTACGAATATAGAAAAAAAATATTATAGGTGCACTAAAAAGGTGTCTAGTTAACGACCGTCTGGAGGCGGTTCAGCCTACTATAGGGTTAACTTACTCGCATATCTACTAGCATTTTCAAGGCGAATAGAATTGAACAAGGTGGGTTTGCACGTTCAGCTTTTTATCAATCATGGTTGTATTTAAGTGCACTTAAATTTGTAGATTTTTGTGAATTCAGTGCTGCCACAGCTTTAAATATTTAAAAATTATTTCAGGTCTCTACTATATCGGAGTAATTTTAGTTCAGAAAAAAGCACTAAAAAGGGCACTAGGCACTAAATAATTTTTTTTGGCGTTTTAATTTTTAAAAAGCACTAAATCTAGTGCTTAAAGCACCAAGTTGGCAACTATGCCGGCGTCACCAGAGCGCTACTCACCGGCATGACCAGAGCGCAACTCACCTACATTGCAAGAGCGCTACATATCGACGCGGACAGAGCAGCACTTACCGACGTTATGAGCGTGCCATTAATTGGCGTCAGCAGAGAGCTGCCCACCAGTAGTAAAGCCACGCCACTACAGCCTAACGGGCTAGTAACGGAACAAGAAACCGTTACCCAGCCACTGCAAGTGACGCTACCGAATATTTCCAATTGTTATTTTGTTATATGTTTAATAGTAAGTAGGAGAATAAACTAATAAAGTACGATTCACCAGAGCCCCGAAACTACAAATTTATTGTAACGAACCCTGGGCACTGCGAGTATACACCAGCATTGTAGAAGAAGCATCGGGGCAACAAAAAAGCTTCGTTACAATTGGCGACCGAGCAGGGACCCTTGGTAAATCGTACACGTGCAAAGGAAGCGTGGCTGGATGATATACCCAAGGAGCAACTAGTGTCCATTGCACTGGAATTGCGGATTGAATGCGCGGGTACCGCCCAAGAAATACTCAAGCGTATAACGGCTCCGGCGGCCAAGGCGCACACCGACCCGGAGATCCTCGCCAAATTCCAGGCAATGAAAATCACCAACAGAGACAGCGAGGCTGCTTCGGAAGACAAGGTGAGCAGAAGACGCCAGTACCACCGGATGCACGTAAGGGGAGTACGACTACTCCTATGGAAAACACGACACAGAGCCAGTTGGCGGTACCGCTACACCAGCACCAGCTGCCATCACACCAGCACCAACACACCAGCACCCGCCACCAACAACCGTCGGGCCGAACGCAGGTACAGCCAACCCTGAAAACCAGGCGCCGACCCACACATTTGCACCTATCATCGACCAGGTAAGAAAGTGGTCAGTAAAATACGACGGTGGACGAGACCCGCTTGCTTTTGT
>NW_023458563.1:12259212-12262920 GCF_013731165.1 Rhagoletis pomonella
TATTTCGAACGCCTTGAGGACGACATACGGTAGAGAAAGCAGCACCCACGGGAGAAGTATAAGGATTATGTGATAGCGATACAAAACCTGATGCGGCATGCATGGTACAGCAGCGAGCAACGTTTGGAAAGAATTTTCCGCAACAGCCTTGTCAATTCGCCACTTTTACAATTCGTCTTAATATTTATGAACTGGTTCCTTTGAGTCTTACTGCTGTGATAACAGCCGCCCTGAGCTATTTCGTCAATCGGAGGAAGATGTATGAGTGTATGAGGGCCTCAGACAAAGGTCGGCTTACACAATGTTGCGGTTTTTATATGCGTACTTAAACGAATCGTTGATTTAGCTATCTGAAAAGTAAATTCGTCTAAGATAAACATAGGGCCAAAGCAGACCAAACCCCGTGTGGATATGTTTCACCTGCAGCGCCATATATTGGGTCCCTTTTCTGTAAAACAATTGTTTGTAATGAAATGAATACGCATTATGAATTTCAATTAGATTTTATAAAAAATACGGATTTTCTAAATACCTAAACTCCAGCGGGTCCATTTTTAAGAAACGAATTATTCATCATACAGGTACTTAGTTCACGTTGCGAATATGAAAGAAATCGGTTTATAAATACGAGTATTATAAGTAGGTCTACTTCAGCCCACTAGCGTGTTTTCTAGTAGGCTATAATATAATAATAAATGAAAAAAATCATCATGGAAGTAATCAACGTTTCGAATTTACATTAACAAAATTTTATAAATAACTCGACTCCTGCGCCACCTACCGGATCCATTTTTGGTAAACGTATTTTCCATCATGCTGGTAGTATACCTTTGAAAGAAATCGCTTCATCCCAGCCAGCAAGAAAACGTACATTTTACGAACATTATGTTTTACGAGGGATTCTCGTATCGCCAAATAGTTAGAGAAAAGCTCGTAAACGATAAAACAAAAAAAATATAATAGAAAGAGGCTTGTAGTAATTTGTCAGCACAAGAAAAAATTTTAGTTTTGTTGACAATTTTTCTTCAATCTCAATATTTTATAAGTAGTTTGTTAAATATTCAATTTAAGAAAATTATTAAGTATGTGATTTATTGGCAGACTGGTGCAAACGCCAAGGACGATCTACCACTTTCTTTTATAATTAAACTTCTTGTAAGTAGCTACTACATATGTAATTCAAAAATACAAATTAATTTAACGAGTTTTGCAATTCTTTCACAGGCTGCGTGGAGTAACACTTAAGAATTTAAACGTTTAATTCCCCTATCTCGTAAGTTTATAGTTATTTATTTTTTTAATTTGCTAGTTTATTAGGTCTTTGCAGTTATTGAACTTAATGTTTTATTGATAATATGGCTTCTCAATTAAAAAGGCGTGCGAAATCCGAAGCCTTATCCGTACGAGCGTCAATAAATGATTCATTAAAAAAAAATTATTACAGATGAGGTAGCAAAACTTTTCTCGTGGAAGGGAACTGGTACCAAAAGCAGCGCTATTGGTTTGGCAACGACTGCGGTAATAAGAAGTACGGATCATAATATTATTTATTACCACTTTTTACATAATTAAATTTTCCGGTTTCCAATGGAGTTTAATCTTTCACTTCATTTTCTTAGGTGCTTTTCGTCAAAAATTTAACTCCCACGAAGAAGTTTTTATTTCCGTTTCAAAGAAGCACTTCCAATATGCACACGACCGGCAAAAAAAAATTGGCAGCCTATCGGCAAAAAAGATAAAAAATAAATTCAGCAACTTTATAATATATATTAAACCCCTCTTATTTAATTGTTAATTTGTTAATAGATAGTTTGTTAATATTTATTTATCTGAAAATATCTTCACATATACAGTGCCGGGAAAAAATATTGGCACAGAGAATTTTTCGCCATGAATGCAAAGTTTTTTATTCTGATTTCTTCTCTAATTGTTTTTTATAAAAATATAGTTAGTATGAAGTTCTACTTTCAAATCAGATTTTTTAGAAAAATTTTAAGTATGCAGTTTTATAGCGCATTTAATTTTAGTATAACAAAGTGCACGCTTGAATAGCTAGAGAACCCCTTTGTTTTTTGACAATTTCTTATTCGCAGTTTCTTCCATACAAAAAAAAAATGTCGCACATAATTTGCATGGAAGAAACTGCGTGAAAAAATTGCCAAAAATCAACGCAGTTTTCTGGCAACTTCAAGCTTGCACTATGTTATACTAAAATATAATGGGATTTAAAACTGCATACTTAGAATTTTTCTCAAAAATCTGATTTGACAGTAGATCTTCATACTAACTGTATTTAAAAAAAATAATGTGCGAAAAGAAATTCAAGTATAAAACTTTGCATACATTGCGAAAAATTCTCTGTGCCAATACTTTGATCCGGCACTATAAATATTTATTAATTATAATTCCATTCAATAAAAGAACTACAATAATTTGAATGATTTAATTTCCTTTATTTTTAGCATTCAAAAACAGTAAAGCATTGTAGAAAAACGCTTTTTTAACGTAAATTAATCGTTTACGAGACTCGTTTACAATTAAAAAACGGACGTCAAAATATTCGCATACGAATGCTTTTTCGATCCGTTTACGACTGTTCGTAGGCGATGCACAATTTAAAGCGAAAAAGTGCTCGAAAAAGAGTCGTAAACGGCTATCATAAACGATTTTTAATCCGGTTTTTCTTCGAGAAAATATCCAATTACGAGTTGTTTACGATGATTTTGCTGGCTGGGATAAATACGATTTTTACAAATAAATACGATTTTTACAAATAACTAAAAATTTGCACCAACTATTTTTTATACGGTTTTTTTCCAGCTGAACGGGCTCCAGTCTTTACTTTTGCCCAAACAATTTACGTTGTCAAACGAACTCGCAAAGTTTTAGCAGTTGTTTTCCTAAATTGTAGCCGTGCTGGAAATTTCCGGTGGAATATTAGTTTATTTACTAAAATTTTGGTCAACTGGCACACAGTTTGCCAGTAAAAGCCTACCCTAATAAAAACCGATGACGTTGTTTTATCACGTTTTGCTTTTTTGCGTCACCCAAAGCACATTAAATCGGTAGCAGCAATAATAATAATAGATTGGCCTTACGCATACGATACAGTTTGGCCGAGCTTCTCCTCCGATTTGTGGCGCGCGCCTTGATGTTGTCACACAAAGGGGAGGGGCTTACAGTTTTACGCCGACTACGAATGGCGATTGTATTTTTATGAGAAACTGTTTTTCATGGCACAAATACACTCGGAAGTTTGCCATTGCCTGCCTAGGGGCGATCGCTATTAGCAAAAAAACTTCTTTTTTTATGTTGGGTTGAACCAGGCTTGAATCCAGGCCCTTTGGGATGGTAGCGCGCACTGCTAACCACTACACCACATCGGCCGCAGTATTAGAGCAAAAACAACAAGCTGTGTGTATTTTGTTTTTGTTTTTTACTCCAAAATGTTAAAACGGGGGGTAAGGAAAATTCCTCTGAATAGCTGGTAAAATTTCTGTATAGCTCTTGGCAATGTTAACATAGTTTATCGTCCGGGCAATAAATCTTTCTGAGACATGACGTCGCTCATTATATGCAGAATATGGAATTCATGTGTCACTTTAACACAGTTCGAATTTTCTTCTATAAAATATTCTCTTAGTGATTGACTCATTCTGTGCGTACTTTAAAATTAACTGATTTTTAATTGCATCTTCTGATATGTTA
>NW_023458563.1:12262930-12285017 GCF_013731165.1 Rhagoletis pomonella
GCTCTTTCCCCTGTTACCAGCATCGCGGCCCGCTTTGAATATTTTCAGAGCTGCAGCGTTTCTGTCCATTCGAACGATATGGCCAAGCCAGCGGAGCCGCTGAATTATAATTCGCTGCACTATGTCTATATCATTGTAACGATCATACTGATCATCATTAAATCGTCCGTAAATCTTTCCCAGAATCTTTCTCTCGAAAACTCCAAGAGCCGCTTCATCATATGTTTCATTTTCCATTATAGAGTGTGATCTTTGTACGACGAGAGATGACTTTACTTCTCAGTTGCATACTCAGTCCAAAGTAGCACTTGTTGGCAAGAGTGATTCTCCGTTGGATTTCAAGGCTGACATTATTATTGGTGGTAATGCTGGTTACCAAATAAACGAAGTCGTCTACTTTTTCAAACTTGTAACTGTCAATAGTGACGTGTGTGCCAAGACGCGTATGCTCTGACTATTCGTGTGTTGATAGGGGATAATTCGTTGTGTCCTCGCTCACCACCAGTTCCATTCGCTTTGCTTCTCAATCTAATCCCGAGAAGGCTGAACAGACGTAGCCCTTGCTTTTACCGATAATATCGATGTTGTCGGCATACGCCAGCAATTGTACGCTATTGTAAAGCATTGTGCCTGAGCGGTTTAGTTCTGCGACTCTTTTTATCTTCTCCAACATCAGATTAAAGGAATCGCACGAAAGGGATTCACCTTGTCTGAAACCTCGTTTGGTATCAAACGGCTCGGAAAGGTCTTTCCCAATTCTGACAGAGCTGATGGTATTGCTCAACATCATTTTACGCAGCAGTATTAGTTTCGCGGGGATATCAAATGCAGACATCGCGACTTTGAAGTCGACAAATAGATGGTGTGTGTCGATCCTATTCTCGCGAGTATTTTCCAAGATTTGGCGTATTGTGAATACCGGTGGATTTGCCAAGCCTAAAGCCACACTGATGAGGTGCAATGAGTTCGTTTGTCGGTGGGCTTCAGTCTTTTACACAATACACTCGATAAGACCTTGGAACCTATGCTTAGAGGGCTGATCCCGCGGTAGTTGGCACGAATGGCGGGGTCGGCCTGAATAGCTCGGCTGGCCGGCCGTCAGATCCTGCAGCTTTGTTTTTTTTTCAGTCACGTAATCGCTATGCGTATCTCGTAATAGTCAGGCGGTGGGACATCGACTCCATCGTCATCGACTGGGGGCTCGGGTTCGTCTTCTAAACTACTTTCAGTGTTGCAGAAACCCTCGGATGGGACCCCCTATTTTATGTTCCATCTTTGAGGCTTTACAGAAGTCTTTGGGCAGTTTCTATTTTGAATTTCCTACCAAGTAAGTGCTGTCGAATTTATTTTGTTGCCCACACGATAGCGAACAGTTCCTTCTCAATTGTGCTATTATTTTGCTCATAGCCATTGAGTGATCGCCTATCGTGAAAGTATGCTCACTCGATTAAGATGCTAATTGAGCTCGATTTATTATACAAACTACAATTCCTAATATTTCTTGCTTGCTTAGTGCTTAGCCAAGTGCTAATTGAATGAGTTTTTTCATTAAACCCTGCTGGGTATGTTTAATTTGACTTTGAGGTGTGTTCATTGAGCAAATCACATTCAGCTGTTTGTTTCTAGTCCTCTTTTACAGCTGATATTCCATCAGAGATGGAAAATTTAATTTTTAAATTTTACCTAAAAAGCAAATATGTATTTTTATATTTACATATTAAAGAAAATAGGAGGATAACCTTTCCCTTCGATATCATATCAAATTTTGGAAATTTGGAGGACAGATCAGAATTCTTTCTCTGTAAATGTACAGCGCTCTCTAGACCGTAATTGGGCATTTTTGGGTCATATATCGCGAATGAAGAGCATACATTCAATCTCCCTCGCCAAGCTAATTGGTGTTCGGAAAATTCTTAAAGGAAACCAACTGTTTTATCAATCGGTCTTATCTCTTTTCCAGGGGCCTATTTCATAAAGCGATAGTGATAATTTTGTAACGACAGGCATTTTCCATGTTGTCAGTGACAATTCGACAGTTTGGTAGGTGTTTTGTTTCATAAAAACAATTGTCACCAAAATTTAAATACCATGAGAAATTCCATTGAAATAGTGAAAAATTGTTATTGTCAGGGTTTAAAATTGTCATTGACAAACTTGTCGCCAGTCATATGAAATTCATATGTGAGCAATGCATTTGCATTATTTTAGTTTTAAGAAATATTTAAATTATTGAAAAGAAAAGAAATAAGCACAATTACCATATAAATAAATTTACAAAACTCTCCAGTGAAAGCTTTCCGACGAAGCTATTTGGTTTTATCGCCATTGTCGCGACAATTTTGTCAGAGTGACAATTGTCAGCACAATTGTCGACAATATTCCATATTATCACTGTCGTCGTTTTCCAAAAATTTTCACAGTTGCCTACAAACGTATATGAAACAGGAAAAATGTCGCCAACAATTCTGGAAGTGAAATTTTATAGAAAAATCGACAATTGTCGCACCTGTCACTTTTATGAAATAGTCCCCATGAAAAATCGACCAAGATTTTCTAGCCTTACGCAAAACCAATCCAATCCGAACGAACTTGACACAATTCGACTAAATGTCCCCCAAATCACATTGCTGAATGTAAAATATTATAGAATTTATTTTCACTGACGATAAATAATATAAACGGTTAGAGGATTTAAATCTATATTGGATTTCAAATTTGAACAACAACGCACGTAATCTCTCCCGGCACTGATTATGCGAGGTAGCTTGCCTTCATAAGTAGTACATACATATGTACATACATAACACTCTTTAAGAATTTAAGTTCCAACCCGAACGTTTTAAAATAAATTGCTAATTTGAACGCGCAATTAAATTACACGTTAAAAGTTTATTCTGTCACCTTGCATCGGTAACCAGATTCCCCAAGATGTTTGCAAACAAATGGAAAGCAACGTAAGTGGGCTGTGTGTACTACGACCTTTGACTTTGTTGTGCCAGCACCGTACAGCCCAAGTCGCCATTTATATCCTTGTACTTATCGCAATCCTTTCTAAATAAATGAACACACAAATGAATGGGTGGGCATCGTCGCCGGTGCACTGTCAGATGACGAAAAGTCGTACAAACGGCAAAAACGTTGAATGCCTGACACTGCACGAGCGGCCACAGGTCGGATACATATATTCGCTGGCTGGTTGCCTATCTGGAGTGTGGTGTTGCATTTTTCGCTGCGGTTTAACACTGTCAATGCATACAAACTGATATATATATTCATTTGAACAGGCACATTAATTTCTTCAATATCCGAGCTTACGTCTGGGCTTTCTTATTGTAACGTATGATAGATGTTGACGAAAAACGCAAGGACCTTCTCCACTTGGTCTTTCCAACGCAGAGGGGGCCTTCTTCTTCGGCTGTTTAGAGCATAATGAACCATATTTTTGCTATTACCAACCAAACATCTTAAAAAACGGACTTTTGGCCCACGCTATCGTACAACTCATCGTTAAATCGTCTGTGGTATTCGCCAGCGCCAACGCTTTCTCTCCCAAACTCTAAATATATTAGAGCTACCAAAATTAAAGTTTTCTATTAGTCCTTTTAAGACAATGAAGGCACCCTAATTTCCATTCGTGATTCTTAACTTTGTGCATTTAGTGATGTTCTTTTTTGAAATTTTTTTAACAACAAGTGTTTAGAGCAATTTATAATCTGTCTTGTAGTGCCTTTTTCTTTAATTTACGGCAATAAGTAGCTGACCTCGCATCGAACCTTATATCATTTCCTTCTAGCTTTTGTGTATTATTCCATTGCATATTTTTAATCTTTTAAATTTTACTCCCAACAGATCGCTTGCAAAGTTTTGTAGCCGCGAAGTGCTGAATTCTCTACAGTTGAAAGTGTGCCTGCTTGATTGACCTGTTGTACTTCTAAATGTCCTTTAAATTCTTACAAGGGCTTAAGTGCAGTTTTAATAACTCTTCTATACACACAGGAATGCTATCCGTACCGTGCCTTGTTTCATTTTCACAACTTTGCTTTAAAATTTAACATTCTTCAAAATGAGATGAAACTGAAGCTTCTCATGCGCACAAGTTCAGATATAAGCCTTTAGTCGAGGGTTTGTGAAAAAGCAAATTCTTTCGACGATTGTTTATTTCACAGACCTTTTTGTACAAGCTCTTGTAAGACAATCGCATGAGGTCAACATGGACTTACCTGTAAAAACACCTCGGTACAATCGCCAGTCTCATCTCCATCGTATGTTTTTATGGACTTCGGTCGACAGACGTTTGTAGATATGCAATGTTTTTTTACATTTCATTCAACCAAGCATTTCATTAAATCAAGGTTTCGCATTGGATTTACTCGAGATTCCCTACTAAATAATTGGGGTAAACTTGTCAAATAAGGTTCGTGCTATATGATCCACAAGCATTCAATTTGCTTGAACCCTCATTTACTTCTGATGCAAATGGATAGGGCTTCAAATAAGTTTTAGGAAGTATGAGGTAAAATGTTTTGAAATAAAGTTAGAGTGCAAAGAATTATGTTTTACTTCTAGGTAGTGTCGTTTTGTTAATCTAATGCAAGGTCCATTTACTGGGTAGAGTCACCTGGCGGGCCGCAGAGAGTATAGGTCCCGGCCGGTACTAAATATGGGCCGGGTCACCCCCTCCCATAAAAAAAAATTTAAATGTTTAAACAAATTTCCAACTTTATCACTACATACTTGTTAAGTGCTTTTGAAAAATACTAAGTAGTCTTATCTTTATTTTCGTAGTATGTTGGTTTGATTTTTTATAGAAAAACTTCGTCTAAAGAGATAAATGTTTTTGGTATACTGGTGCGAAACTCGTATTTGATTGATTTTTGATGTTAATAATTTTATAATAATAATAGATTGGCGCTTACATATATGTTAGTGTTTGGGACCTACATCTTCACGCCGACTTTGAACTTCCGTTTCCAAAATCGTGCTCAAAAAGTTTCATTCATGATGGACAAATAATTACGATAACTGCACATACATATATTCCTTGACTGTCACGCTCGGAACGTACCTGAAGACTAGCAAACATCTGTTGACTTCGAAATGTGGGGGAAAACCTTATTTGTTTCACACCAGGCCAGACTGGCTGTTGTTTTGACTAGCACGGAAATGAACTTACTACATTTGCAGGTGTAGCTAAACATGCGCTTTCGCTTCTATTAGAAATTAAAATAACTATGTGATTATGAAACAATCAAAGCAACTTAACAAAATATTATAAACTCTCACCCACCTCGCCTGTAATATAAAAATCAAGGAATAAACCGAAACCGTAACCGTTTAATACCGTTTCGTTTTTCAAAACCGAAACCGAAACCGTAACAGTTATCTAGATATTAAAAGGAACAAACACAGGTTTCAATCGGTTTCATGGCAGAAATACACTCGGAGGTTTGACACTGCCTGCCGAGGGGCGACCGCTGTTAAGAAAAAACCTTTTTTCTAAATTTTTTTTGGGATGTTGCTTCGACCAGGGCTTGAACCCGGGTGCTGTGGAGTGGAAGCGCGCACTGCCTACCACTACACGACAGCGGCCGCCAGCTAGTATATGGATAGCTTTACTTTTAATTCTTATACATGGTGACTTATGGCAATACTGATAAATGTGCTGCAATTCAAGGCGAATTTATACAAGGCGGTAGCAGTGCTGCCGCTGTCACTTCAACTGAAGTTTTTCACTTCACTTTAGAAGCCTTCACTTCGTCACTTCATTTTACTTCATTTTACTTCACTTTCAAGAAATTAGATCTATCTCCAAAATAAATAAAAATTTCTTTGAAATAAATGGTTTATGGTTCGATTACGAATAGCAACGCAACAACCGTTCGTTTGGCAGCTGGTAACGCAACTGGAAAGAAAATTTTTATTACGAATGGCAACTATCGTCAGTTGCTGTAGAGTTATAGATAATTGAAACTTGACAGTTCGACAACCAGTAAGTGGCTGTAAACAAGCTGTGCGAGTAAAATTAAATAATTAAAATAAAGAGTTTTAAAGAAAAGTCAGCAATAAAGCTAATTATTTGTTTAAGAGGAAGAGAAGTGCACGAACGCGGCCTCAATCAGGCGGCATTTAAAGAATAATTCCGATCCTCTAGAGCTACCGCGTGCACTGTAAGCTAAAGTTAATGCTTTCAAGGTTTTTCTTTTATTATCGTTTTGAGTTCACTTTCGAAGCATATTCAGCATTTTCAAAAGAAGCTGTAGTATAATTGGTTAATAAACAGATGAACTACTTCGTTCAACTTCAATACCTCCGCTTCAAAAAGCTTGCGATTTTTCGCAGAAGGAAGTGCCACAGCAATGACTTCAATTTGGAAAACTTGGTGTGTCGGTAGTTTTAAAAGAGGTGCTTCAGTTGATAAAAGAGAAAATTTGCAATCAGTGTTCGCTTTTGTTTCGCCAGAAGGGCGTACTCCACGGGAACTAAAATTTCAAGTTATTGTTTTGTTATTTTCACTATATTCTGTAAAAGCAAACTGCATTGCAAAATGTTAATATCGCTCTTAAATACCCTCCAAAAACCTTCCCAGTAACCACAATACACACTTTGTAGCAACTGCAGTTGTCAGTTGAAAGTTGCCATTTGCCATCTGTAATATGGTTTCGGCAACTAGCAACGCGACTGAAGTTCGCTTGCTATCGATAATCGACCCATTAGGTCCATTTAATATCCAAAAATTGTTACTAGTACTTGCAAGTTTTTACTATAAATGCATTCAATAACCCAAAATATTTGCAAGAGAGAGCGAATTCGAACAACCCGAGAGAGCTGCAAATTCTTGGAATTAAAAATTTTACTACGAGGAATTTGCAGGAGTCACAAAATAAGGTTATGTTTCAAATTCAAATGTAAACAAACTTTTTAAAAGGATGATTTGATGAAACATAATTAGTGAAATGAAAAATTTAAATCTATTGAATATTTTTTTATTTTTATAACGATGGGAACTATTCCCAATTAAAAAGCACGCAACCGTCAGAAACTGTCAAAATTGCTTAAATAGCAAGTTTTTACTAGTTTTGCGTTCCACAACTTTTTCTGAAAATTTTCTCTTGCTCTCTATTTTTCTTTTACGCTCTCGCTGCAAGTACTTACTGGAAAAGTTATTGAATGGACCTATTAAAAGCTGACCAACCGTCCTCCTTTGAGGAGGATTGTCCTTCTCAAGCGTGATTTGTCCTCCTCAAATATTTTGTCCTTCTCTGTTCTCCTTTTGAGCAAAAATGTCGTCCTTGTCCTCCGTTTCAAGTTTTATAGCAGCGATGAAATTAAAAAAAAAAAATCGTGCAGAATACTATTATTTCCTAATCGTACACAATCATTTTATTTAAAAGGTGTTTACATTGTTCAGCTTTCAGTTAAATGATGTAATCTTTTGTTTCAGCTAACCGCCTGTGAAAGTTGAACAGTGGTAACGCCTTTTAGCCTTAATGAATAATATTTTACCCTTTACAACACTGAAAGACTAGCTATTGGCTGGTATGCAGCTCTCAAGAAAACGGTCAAGAAAAAAATTTCCAATATTTCGTGTGTGTGTCCCAGGATATTGACAACTGATACTTCACCAGCCTGTTGCTTCGCTCTTTCCTGAAGAAATAATGGAACGGGGATATATTTCTGTTGCAAGCATGGGTTGCCTTGTGCTCTTTTCTGCACAAAAAACTTTAGAAAACCGTAGTAGAAAGCGTAGCAAATTTCTTAAGAACTGCGTACTGCCTCAAGAAAACTTTACACAAGAAAATTTCTTAGCCATTTCTTGTACGTCATTTTATATGGATTTTTTGCTTTTCTTGAGAGCTGCATACTGGCCTTAAGACGCGTTTCCTCAGGCGAAAATTATTGCCTACCATATGTCATTTTCTTTGTCAGATATGTATAAGTTTTATTAGTGGCAATATTTGTGCATGGGGATTTTTTATATTGATAAAAGATTTTGTAAGATGGCTTAAAAGAAGTATGTTCGTTGCATTAGAGCACAAATCTGCTTAAAACATTTTAGAAAATGTGTTATTTCACATCCAAGTACATAATCAAAAATAACACAGGCTTGTGTGGATTTCGCCTTAAAAAACTAATTAGCGATTTGGATCCTATACGTATCCACGCTAACAAAAAGATAATAATAAATTACATCACGAACATTTGTCGGGAAAATAACTTTTATAATTTTTCTTGACATTACCGTACATTACTAGCGTAATCACATAAGTCCTTCTGATTTACTTAGTCTCTTTATGAGTATTATTACCAGGGAACGGATTTTATGGAAATTGCCTTTTTTCTTCTAAAGAGATAGAGTATATTCGATTAAGAATGTCCACGATTTAGCTTTCCCTGATTCCATATATACATACACATTTGATGTTGCCTTTTTTTTGCCTTTTTTAAGATATTTGCCTTGTTTGCCTTTTTTACGATATTTGCCTTTTTTGCCTTTAAAAAAGTGATTAAAGCATATACATTTTTTTTTTTTAAGATTAAAAAATTTACACATGCGCAGGGACCTCTTGCCAAATTGGCGTTGGAAAAATTCAAGCCGTTTTCTCAGCTAACGTAGGCTTGGACACAATAAGGGGTGTGGATAAAATTGTAAAGGGCGAGGAAAATGCCCTTATTCCTGATAATATGAACGTTTCAAACGTTCCATATTTAAATTGGGCTCCACTTGTATCAACTTACGCCGAGCGCACAGTTAGTACATTCAAGGCTTTTCTTCGCAAAAATCGAATGAAAATGCTGCCAGAAAACTTCAAAATGCATTTTGTGGTTCAATGTTACTACAACTATACGGATTAAAGTTTTATGAGTTAGAAACTCGAAAGAATAAAATAGTGAAAGATTCAAAGTACAAATTTTTCATATATGGAAACTAGTTCATAGTTTTTCTCTCTTTACTTGTAATATAAACATTTCTAAAATAAATGTATTTTTTGATTGTTCTTCGTATTTTCTGTCTTTTTTTAGTGCCTTATTTTGCTTTTCTTTGCAATACCTAGTGCCTTTTCCTGCCTTTTTCGCTATTTTGTTTTGCCTTTTTTCGCCTTTTTTGCAACACCTAGTGCCTTTTCCTGCCTTTTTCGCTATTTTATTTTGCGTTTTCCATCCTATTTCGTTTATTTATTTTGCCTTTTTTATAGGTTTTTAGGTCCTAAAAATCCGTTCCCTGATTATTACTAACTATTGGTTTTTAGTAAAAATTCTATTCAAAGTTAATTAATTTTTGGCTTTTCATGCAAATTGCAAAAGATTCTAACATATAGGTACATGTCATCAATAAAAATAAAATTTAACGTGCTGGAAAATAACCAAAGATGTATTTAATTTAGCATACCTAGATATTTAAAAAACCCCTAATTATTGGGAAGGGGAAATATTACATTTCTAAATATTCAGGCAAATGAAAATCTGGTTGCCAAATTAACTCACAGTTCATGGCTGGCAATATGTATCAAGATTATCAAGCTATGATAATTATTGCTTTCCATGAGCAATATGCTGTCTCCATTGACAATGTATGTATTGTCTTATAACATGACCAAGATAGAGCGTTTACCTGTGGAGATGCCTCGTAATTATATTTATCGATATTTCGATTCTTAATCAGGGTAGCTATTTTTCGAAGACTATTGATTACAGTTCTCGTGTCTAAATAGTTGTCTACGCTGATAAAGAAAAGCATCAACTTAATACCTATTGTTACATAATTAATTTAATGTTTCCGCTATAATTAAAATGTTTACGAAAAAAGAAGATGCCACTTGACAGACTACTTAAAAGGAAAATTTCAATTCATATTGTTATACTAGCTGTACCCTGCCACGCTTTGCTGTATTTGCATATTTCTGTTATATGGACGATAAATTATTAACGAAACAAAGCATACGTTTCATATGTGTTTGGTTATGTAATAAGTACTCGTGTGCACACAATATTTGTTATTTTTCCATTCTCTGCATAGATATCAAGGATATCTGGTTTGCCGACACAGGAACACGCAACATCTGAGAAGCAATCCGCATCTACATAAATCTAAACCATACTTTTCCAAAGTTCGACCTGGAGCATTATTGATTGTGCTTCCGAATGTCAATCGAATTGGGAATTCAAACCTTTTAAATTGAATCATCATCATTAAATGGAATCATGGGAATTCTTCACCTTTGAAGGGCCACGTTAAAATCTTTTCTTACATTACGTCCTTCATCAATTTTTTAACTGCGAGTCGCATTCCGTTGCAGAGTTTTCGCTGATTAATATTCCGCAACATGATAACTGTCAAACCTATTTTTAATTTCAGTATGAGGTCTCCCTGGAAGATTAATCGAGTTCAAAAACTCCGTTGGATGGCTTTCCCACAACGGTGTTTATCGACGTATATGCTATTTCCTCACGTTGAATGCTGGATTTAATAACATTAGCGGTATTCACCACAGTGAGCAAGTGGTCTGGCAGTCTAGTAAAAGAGCTGATCAGCTTAAGCAACGACTGTTGTCAATACCACTATTATTTAGTTGATAGACCTCCTTATTCTTCGCAGCAAGAATGGCCCGTTCACTGAGCCAATCGTGATTCCTAAAATTAATTTTCTTAATAAAGAAACATTCCTTCGATCAGTTCTCCTTTCGATGTTTCTACTTTACAAAAATTATCAGGCCATAAAATTCGTCTTAATCTCTCATTGCTTTGCGTTCCCAATGTCCAGTTATTGTCGCGCGAATACGTCAGCTGCAGTGTATGTATGTTCATCTTGTCGCAATGTTGACTATTACAGGCAAGCATTTATCTCTCGTGTTAATCGAGAAACTACAGACAATGTTTTCGTAAAATCTTCTGCGAGCAATATCCCGAATGGTTGAACGTTTCCACGCAATTCCCGCAACAATAGATCAAAAGCCTCAAACGATCTTTTATGTGCCATGGTGCACTCATCCCAAACAATGAATTTAATTTTTTGGTAAACTTTTTTCATACCGGATGCTCTTGAAATATTGCACGTGGGAGTTTCGATGATTTATATTTTCAATGGCAGCCAAAGAGCTGAATTGGCAATGTTTCCAACTGGTAATAATGTCGCAGCAATTCCAGACAAAGCGATAGCGAAGGTAATGTAATTTTTTGATCGAACCGTTGCCAGAATCCATCCGATAAGGAATATTTTGCTAGTTCCTCCTGGCGCATCCAAGAAAATGGTCCCCCAACTCCGTCATTTATCATTTGCATATTCTTCTTCTACTTTGGCTTTGTAACCGCCTAAGGCATTTTGGCCGAGCTCCACAAAGAACGCCAGTCATTTCTCTCTGTGCCAACTTGGTCTCTCCATTGCCATGGGTGCTTCCTATTCGTCTGCTACCACCATCGGCTTGCGATTTGAATTCTTTTACACCTGAAACTTCGGTTCCTATTGAACGACATGTCTAAGCCAGCGGAGCCGCTCTATATTCATTCGCTGCACTATGTACATTTAGTTGTAAAGCTCATACAACTCATCGTTCCATCGTCTACGGTAACATCGACGCCCATGCGTAGAAGCCTGTATTTCTTCCGTAAGATCTTTCTCTCGAATACTCCAAGAGCCGCCTCATAAAATGTTGTCATTGTCTAAGCTTCTGCGGCATATAACAGCTCGGGCATGATGAGTGACTTATAGAGTGCGGTTTTTGAACGTCGAAAAAGGACTTTACTCCCCAATTGCCTACTCAGTCCAAAGCAGCACCTGTTGGCAAGAGTAATTCTGCGTGGGTTTGCCATGCTGATATTTTTGTCGGTGATAGTGCTGGTTCCCTAGTAAATGAAATTCTCCACTTTCCCGAAATTATAACTGTCAACAGTGACGTGGGTTCCAAGGCGCGAACGCGGTGACTGGAGATACTTCGTCTTATCCTCGTTTACCACCAGGCGCATTCGCTTTGCTTCCTTATCCAGCTTGGAAAAGGCAGAAGAGACTTCGCTATTTTTGTTACCGTTGATGTCGATGTCATCGGCACACGCCAGAAACTACACGCCCTTGTAAAAAAAATGTTCCTACATGGTTCAGTTCTGCAGCTCTTATTATCTTAACATTTGCATCATGCGATCGTAAATGCTCTTCTGCTTTCGCTTTAATTTGGGAATCCTTGATTGGGAATAGGAGTTCACAATAGTAATGATAATCATAATCATAATAATATTATCTCATGTTATTAAAAATTTCTTTACTCGCAATATACGTAGTAGGCCTTGGCGACCCCAAACGAAATTGCTTACGATTAAAAGTTGACTGATTTATAATGCTAGGGAATGGTGTCAACAATTTTATGTTTTCATTAAGTTTTTTTTTTGTTTTCGGTACTCTTTTATCATTTTGTTATTTGTTTCAGTAGTTTTTAGCCGACTTCAAAAAAAGGAGAAGGTTATCAATTTGTCGGATTTTTTTTTTATGCATGTTACCGCATTACTTTGGACCACGTCAACCGATTTCCAGGTGATCCCATACTCATTTGGTTTAGATCCGATCATTGGATCATGAAAAAATTAACGGTACTATTACACTTTTATATGAGAATTGGAGTCGGTGTGTTGTTTGCTTAAAAATCACTTGTTTATGATTACATTACATTGTTTACATTAAGTAATTTGTGTACCAGCTCTTCGTTGATAATATGATCACTTCGTTTGATAAGATGTTGTAAATTCTATATTTATTTACAATGTTCGGATTTTGGATAAGTTGAAAGATTTAAAAAAATTCCCTAGTAAAGCTTTCCCAAATACTTTTCGTTTGGAACCAGTTATGTAATATTTCATTTAATTTCGATATTTTCAGTCTTTACTTTTTGATAGATGATAATCCTATAAAAAATATTTCCAAATCAAGATTTTTCAAATACCTTTCGTTTGGCACCCATATTGTTCCTCAAACATATTTTCGATTGTAAGTCTTCTTAAAACTCTTTAGTTTGATACCCACATTGCAATATTTCATTTATTTAATCAATCCAAAACGGTCCACCCTAATGCTTAATAATATAGGTACATATGTACGCATAATGTAAAAAAAAATAAGGTCGGATTTTTAATGCCGCCACCCCCTAGGATTGTTATATACCGAAAAAAATATAACCATATTTTTATTTTGAAATAAAAAATAATTTAGGTAGTGCTCAAAGTTTTCCATGTATTTTATATGGAGAAAAAACATCTTTTCGTAGAAATAGTGTAGAATTCTTGAAAATCAATATTTTTCGATCGGACATTTGTACATATCCATAAAAAAATAATAATAAGTCAAACATATTTGACAAGGGACTAATTTTTCGTTTTAATACATTGGTGCAACATAATAAGCTTTCGAGTTAGAATTTTCAAAAAGGTGGCAACTCTCCTCAAAAACATTTCCAACAGTCATCTATCTTAAACTTCCTTAATTTAATACCTATATTTTAATAAGTCATTTATTTTATCAATTATGTAAATTTAGTTAAATTTTCAAACAGGTGGCAACCCTCCTCAAATATATTTTCGGCCGTAAACCTTAATATTGAAATACTTCATTTATTTATTTTTGTAATATAAATGATCCTGCTATGATACCGAACAATACAAAAAAAAAATTATTCAAATCAGTTCAGCGGTTCTCGAGTTTCGATGACCGTGACAAAGGAACACAACATTTTTATATATATGAATATAGATTTCTAAATCAAGATTTTTAAATGCCTTTAGTTTGGTACCGATATTGTAACATTTCATTTATTTTACCAATTTATTTGAGATAAATTTTCAAACAGGTGGCAACCCTCTTCAAAGAAACTTTCTACTGTAGGACTTTTAAAAACTCTTTAGCTACCCACATTGCAATATTTCATTTGTTTAGTCAATATAACTGAGTTAAATAGGTGGAAATCCTGCACAAAAGTATTTCCTATAGTTTTATTTCCTCAACCTCTTTAATTTGATACCTATTTCAATTATATTGAGTTAAATTTTCAAACAGGTGGCAACCCTCCTCAGGCATATTTTCGGCTGTAAGCCTTCTTAAAAATCTAAAGTTTGATACCCAAATTACCGTATTTCATTTATTTTATCAAAATAACTGAGTTTAAATTTTCAAAGATGTGGCAACTTTACTCAAAAATATTTCCAGCAGCTATCTTTCTTAAACCTCTTGAATTTAATATCTATATTGTAATATATCATTTAGTTTATCAATAAAATTGCGCTTAATTTTTTAAACCAACCCTCCTTTAAAATATTGTCGACTGTAAGCCTTCTTAAAATACTTTAGTTTGATATCCACATAGCAATATTTAATTTACTTTATCAATTTAACTGAGTTAAAATTTAAAACATGGTGGCAACCCTTCTCCAAAATATTTCCAACAGATATCTTTCTTAAACCTCTTTAATTTGATACCCATAATGTAATATTTCATTTATTTTATCGATGTACTTTAGTTAAATTTTCAAACAGGTGGCAACACTCTTCAAACATATTTTCGGCTGTACGCCTTCTCAAAACTCTTTAGTTTTACACCCACATGGCAATAATTAATTTATTTTATCAATTTGTCTGAGTTAAAATTTTCAAATAGGTGGCAACCCTCGTAAAAATATTTGCAGCAGTTATCTTTCTTAAAACTCTTTAATTTGATACCCACATTGTAATAATTTATTTATTTTATCAATATAATTGGGTTTAAAAATATTCAAATAGGTGGCAACCCTCCAATTTTTTGCGATATCATTGGTTCTGGTATTATACCGAACAATACAAAAAAAAAAATTGTTCGAATCGGTTCAGCCGTTCTCGAGTTTTGACGACCGTGACATACGAACACAACATTTTTATTAATATAGATTGAAGAAAATTAGTAACACTGTCAACAAAAAACAATTGCCAAAAATCAATATGTAATATGTTTCGGTCTTATAATTATGCAACGCAGTGTACTATCAACTTGTTTGACTTGTGTTTACAGCAACTTTGAATTGTTTTTGCTTTTTTTCACAATGGTAACTTATTCGTTATTTATGTGTTAAAATAAATATAAAACAAATTTTTTGTGTTTTCAAAATATATTTTGCTAAAATTCATGTTAAGTAGTAAATATGGCGGAGTAACTTTCCGCAAAAAGCTACTAAAAAGATGACTAATAGATTAAATTTCCGATCTGACATCGGTTATCTATAAGATGTCAGTTTGATTTAGATTTTCACATGTAAACTTGTAAAACGCACAGAAATGAATGGATGGATAAAGTTTTATAATTATTTAGTAAATATTTGACGAAAATAACAATTATATTTTAGTTTTAATACATCTTCAAGAGTACAGTAAAAAGGAAACATTTAAGTGAATCTGGTGATGACTTTGTTGCTGTGAATCGATAATCGATTCATTATATTTAAGTGTTAATATCATCAGTGAACTATAATTATTGATTTGCTTTCCTCAACGTTTGAGACATTGTGATTTTAAAGATATTCCAGCACTTATGATTTTGAGTTAATGCTGTCTCAGTTAGACGCGAATCGTAATTCCGATTATGTTAGTGGACCGAAAAGTTCTGAAATTATCCGTCCTCTCTTACTGGCCTTTGCCAATCAAAAACGGCTAGAACGAAGTATTGATGTTCTACAATATTGGAAAAATTAGGCTTTGCGGAAACCGCACTTAGCTCAGTTAGCTAAAATAGTTTTAGCTGTTCCTGCAACGCAGGTCAGTGTTGAAAGTCTGTTTTCTGGCCTAAAATGCATTATGCCACCTACGAGAGCCAATTTAAGTAGTAATGTAGTGGATTCCATTTCAGTGATAAGAACTAATCAATTGCATGGGCTACAAATATTTAAATAAATATATTAGCTTTTGCGAGCAAGATGTGACTCTTTTTATACCCGAGCGCACTTGTGCACAAGGGTATATTAATTTTGTTCACATAACGGTTGTTTGTAACAGCCAAAACGAATCCAGATAGATATAGACAAATGTATACATAAATGCTCAGAATGAAAAGAGAAATCGATTAAGCCGAGCAAAAATTGAGATATCTCAACAAAATTTGGTATGTAGGTTTTTGTTAATCCAAGGTAGGTTGGTATTGAAAATGGGCGAAATCGGACTGTAACCACGCCCACTTCCCATATAACGGTAATTTCCATAAATACGAAAACTGCGATATTTTAGTAACTACAGAAGATAATTCACTCAAAATTGATATTTACAATAATTTTCAGACGTAAAATAAGAATATTATAAATTTTTGGAAAATGGGCGTAGCCACGCCCACTTATGGTAACATGTGTATATCTTGGTAACGGCTGCACCAATTTCTTCCAAACTTGGCACAGTTGTTGGCCTTCGCACAGCATACTAAATGGCCGAAAATTTTTAACATCGGACAATAACCACGCCCACATCCCATATAACGGTAATTTTCAGAAATAAGAAAACTGTCATATTTTAGTAACTACTGGAGATTATTCACTCAAAATTGATATTTACAATAACTTTTAGACGAAAAATAAGAATATTATAAATTTTCGGAAAATGGGCGTAGCCACGCCCACTTATGGTTACATGTGTATATCTTGGTAACCGCTGCACCAATTTCTTCCAAACTTGGCACAGTTGTTGGCCTTGGTACAGCATAAAAAATCGCCAAAACTTTTTAAAATCGGACAATAACCACGCCCACATCCCATATAACGGTAATTTAGAGAAATACAAAATCTTCGATAAAGCAGTAAATATTAAAGCTAATTTATTCGAAATTGACGCTTGCAACAATTCTTAACCAAGAAATACGTTTGTGATAAAATTTTGGAAAATGGGCGTGGCACCGCCCACTTATGATCACATATATGTATCTCGGTAACCGTTATACCAATTTGTACCAAACTCGGTATGGTTATTGTGCTTGCCACATAAAAGCAAAACGTTGAAAATTATTGAAATCGGACTAAAATTGAGGCCGCTTTTCATATAACGGTAAATTTCAGAACTGCTTGAAACTTCAAAATTTCGAAATCTAAGGACTCTAATTTACTCAAAATTGATACGCCCCGGCTTACCATGTAGCGGTAGCTTTCGGTAAGGTGAAAAACATATATTTAATACGTGCGCCGGGTATTTAGTGTTCGGTTCCGCCCGAACTTAGACTTTCTTACTTGTTAAACAAAAGATTATTATTATATACAGTGACGGGCAAAACTGTAACATGGTGTAACACTTTTTACTTCAGCCATCGCTATCTTTCCAAGTTCTAACGACTTCCATACTTTTGTTGTATATTCTTGTTGGTACATCCCTACTCCCTCTCTCATAATAATTTGAAGTCAACACAACAACAATAAAAAACCAGCAGACGAAAATGTAAATTAAGGCAGATGTTACAGTTTTGCACTCATATATTCTTAAGAACTTTTTAACACTTCACGAAAAAAAGAACTACTAACACAATGCTCAGTACTCTTTTGTTTTTTCAGTTCCTGGATGCGATTTGGCATACCTTATTTGTATATTTGTAAAAATTCTGGAGGTATACCCTTAGTTTGCTTTCACAGCTCATGTACTCGATTTTACGGACTTTGAAACTTTTAAGCTGTGCTTTTAGTTGATTTCGCAAATTCTCGATGAGATTCATGTTCGCGGATTGTGGAGGTCATTTCAGATTAGCAAATTTTTGCTTTTGTATCCAGGCTTTGCGAACATGTGCAGTGTGTTTTGAGTGATTTTTCAGCAGAAACTCTCATTTTTTCGACTACATCTTGCAAATTTTGTTGAAATATGAACAGGTACTGTTCCTTACGCATAATACGTACTAACGGACAAACAAAATTGTTTAAATACAACCCCAAACTATTATGGACCGACCACTGTTATTCACAGTTTGCCTTACATGCTGCGCATGGGCTTAATTTGGGTCTTTGATCCAATACCATGCCCGGCCATCTGATTGAAAGCGATTTATTTAGTCTTGTCAGACCATATAACCTTTAACTGAAACTTAAAAATATGTTTTTTATTGCATTCTGAACGGCCTAACATATCCCAATAGGCAATGGTTCGGTTTTCGTGCGATGCAGGGTAATGCTGCCACACTCGCACATGTATTATGATCAAATTTGCTTTTTTCTTCTTTAAAATGCCTTTTCGCTCAATTTGGCAATTCTTCGCCTCGCTGTCTATTGATTTGCATTAAAGTTTAATACCTTGAGCGCTTCTGTAATAGTGGCTGCATCGCTACTTGCTTCTAAGTTCACAAGATATCGGACCGTAATATTTTTTAACAGACTTCCTTTGTCCTTGGGAACACTTTAGGCTATATATTGTCTAAGTCCTAACATTTTTAAGTAGCAAATTCCAAAATTTTTTGCCACTTTTAGTGCGGTCCCGCCTTGCCGCTGTAAATCTATTATTTACATTTATGGTTCCTGATTAACTATGTTATTTACTGGTGATCACTTCTTCAATAAATTACAATATAGAAAAAAGTCATATGACTTTCAACTAAGTAAGAGATAACTGTCAAATGCAAAACTGAGAGTGAGTGCAAAACTGTAACATCTGCTTTAATTTACATTTCTCTCTGTTGTTTTTTTGTTTTTGTTGTATTGACTTTAAATCGTTATGAGAGAGGGAGTAGGGATGTACCAACAAGAATATACAACAAAAGGATGAAAGTCGTTAGAACTTAGAAAGATAGCGTTGGCTGAAGTAAAAAGTGTTACACCATGTTACAGTTTTGCTCGTCACTGTATATTATATCAACAAAATGTCTGTGAAGATCACACTTACTTATACGTATGTTATCAAATACCTATCAGCAACAACTCTCGTTGTATAATAAATAATATAATAAACAAATTTATGCATTTAGATCTGAGCAAATGTGGTGGTATATGGTTATTAGTTTGTATATAGAGGTGTTTTATTTATATAAATTAAAATTAATCACAATGTTTAATTTCGCCAAAAACAAAACTTGGAAGGTACATATTTATTTAATAAATAATTTTTTTTTGTCAAACTTGTGTTCATTTTTTTATTCCAAAACCGAAACTGGAACGAAACCGATACCGAAACAAATTTTGAAGAACGAAACCAAAACCGAAACCGAAACACTTTGCAAAACCGAAACCGAAACCGGAACGTTATTTTACTTTTTTTCACCTCGGCGCCCTTGTTCTGCTAAACAAATTTCGCTGCACCCCTACTCTTCAAATGTCTACGAAAACAAGAAAACACAATGCAAACTTTATGCTCCTTTAGCTTTAATGTGAGGACTGAAATTGTTTTGATGATTTCATTATTTCCTTTAAGTTTATTAGGAGCTTTGACAATTTTGCCCTGAAATCATTTGATGCTGAAAGCTTGCTGGTATATTTGTTTTCAACCGACTTCACAAAAAGGAGAAGATTATCAATTCGTCGGAATATTTTTTTATTATTTTTTTTATGTATGTTACCGCATAACTTTGGACCACGTTAACCGATTACTATAATTCTTAATTTTTTAAAGGAAAGGTGTTATCTCACAGGTGGTCCCATTCTAATTTGGTTTAAATCCGATCATTGGATCATGAACAGATTAACGATAATCTTAAATTTGTATATGGGAATTGAAATAAGTTTTGTTTCTTGCTTAAAAATTACTTGTTTATGTAAGCATTTGTTGAAAATGCAGTCTCACATAGAAATGTAAAAGTAATGCCACTGTTATGAGTTGCATTCGATCTTCGACTGTGGTCGGAAGTGCTGATCGAACGAATTTTCATTTGGTATTATGACGCTCATTCGATGAAGAATAGCGCTTATTCACAATAATATATTTTCCACCGCTGAGAAGCTTTGTTTACAAATAGAGCAAACTAAATAGTGTGCTTATACATGTGTATATAAATTTGTGCAAATTAAAATGAAATAAAAAAGGAAGCGAGTTTATCAAAACGTGGTAAAAATCAGTACAACGGAGTTCTGGTTCAACGATTCGTTAGAGGATGAGAGCTTGGTAAACTGGCCAGGAGTAGAAAATGTTTAAGAGGGTTTAAGTGTAGTCTTTAGAATATATTTTGACATAAAATATATTTAAGAAATCTGTCTACAGATTTATTAAAAATTTCCGACTGTCTAAAGAGGCGTTTGTGAGCCAAATCTATTTAAAATATTTTAAAACTATCAGCAGCTTACGATTCTGTTCTCAGAGATCGTGCCAACTGAGTATTGGGATTTTCTTTCACAATTAAAACCAGCCTTTCGAGCTTGTGTTTAATATTCACGACGTTAGAAGTGCATGAAATTAATAAAAATTGTTTAAAATTAGTGTTTAGTCGCCATAAGGTAAGAAAACAAATGCAAAATCATACATTTTTCACAATTTTCTAACACTTCCCTTCATCTGTTCGACAGAAAATTCGATACTCATCGAAAATTTCGACATGGTTGCGTAGCTCATTATACGATAACCAGTGAAGATCGAAAATCGAAAGCAACTCTTAATAAGGACCTAAAAGTAACTAGTATTTTTAATGCAATCTTGCCAACAATAGTGTTTTCTGCACACACTTGCATCCAGAACTCTCCTGGCTCCCTTCGTAGTATTAAATATTCCAAGTGCTGTCTTCATTGATGTCCAGAAGGTTTTCAAAAGCTTAATTTGTCATCTCAATATATATATATATACACGTGCGCGAAGCTGCTAGCTGCTGCGCTTGTTATGAGAACAGCCCAGCCAGCAAAAAAAATCCGACAAATTAATCCGAAAACGAGAAGAAAAAGTTGTGAAAAAGGTACGTTTTCGGTCATTTTTCTGAAAATTTTATAATTCAATTTTACGTTGACAAAACGTACTGGGGAACTACGCTTAAGAGCGAAATATCCCTTTGCTGCAAACCATTTGTTTTGTGTATGGGGTTTGACGAGCCGCTGAAGGTTATTTTAATAAAAAATGAAATTTTTTTGATTTTCTGGCCATGTTGAAGTTTTATCAAACCGCTTGCATTGTGTATGGAAAGTCTAAAGAATTTGCCCGCACCAGTATTATACTCTAGCCACTAGCGGGACCCCAGGCATACGCTCCCATACGTCACCCACTTTGGGAAAGCCTGGCTTAGAGTGAAAATATTAAATAATTACATTAAAATTATAGCCAATTTCTTCAAGAATTTCGCAAAACTTTGAATACGACATTTTGCTTGTTTAAATTAAAGCAATACGCTGTACGAATAAGAAGGCTTCGATCTTTTGCAAAAGATTTCATATTTTTTGGCCTCTTCGGATTTTCGCTGCATTTTTTGGACTTAGAAGATTTGCCTATCATTGAATATAAACGTGAAAATATTAAAAAAGTACTTTAGCTCTTTTCGGTGCTATGCATTTCTAGCTTCTCTTGTTGTTCTTATATCAGTTAAAAAAAAAGTGGATTTGAGTAGTCCACTTGCAAACAGCGTTATGTGATTTTATAGTAGTAACCCATTCATTAAAAAAAGCGTATCCAACAACAAACAAAAACCAAATTGTATATTTCTCTTTATACTTTCTGAAAATTTGGATAAACAAGAGCCTATTAACATTAAAAAACAAAATCGCAGTGTGGTAGTTTTTGCAAATTTTATATATAAAAATTTAATATAGCGAGTTTTGAAACAGTAACTTTTACATAGGTAGCTTTTTTCAGCTTTTCGCGTTCTCTCTTCCATGAAGATTGGTCTGCTCTTTTTTTACGACACCTTCTACCAGGCACCGAAACTACAACGTTTTCTTGCAGTTTTCTAAGTTCATCAGAGGATGGGGACTTTTGAAAGTGTATAAATACATACATAAGTATTATAGCGACTTTTGCAAGAGTACTTAATATTTTATGCTATTTTTTCAGTATATAGAAAGATTTTGCTCTGCATTGTTAGTGGACATGAAACTAATTTAAATACTGGTAATCGAAAAAAATTTACATAGCGCACTTTGCAAGTGGACTACTCATTTAGCAATTATATTATATTTATATATTTACTAGCTTTTACCCGCGAGTTTCACCCCGCGCTTTTATCCAAATATG
>NW_023458563.1:12290017-12306505 GCF_013731165.1 Rhagoletis pomonella
CATATTTGGATAAAAGCGCGGGGTGAAACTCGCGGGTAAAAGCTAGTTGTTGATATTTTCAACCATAATTCCATGATATTAAGCACACTGTTGTTTACATTAAACAGATTTTTGTTTGCCGGTTTTTTCGGGTGAATACGCTTATGTTCTCCTTTTTAATAGTTTGGAGGCACAAAACGAAAATTTAAACATGTTGCCTCTGAACCCGGACCTTCTGAAAGTTAGCAAATAACAGCCAGCATCTCTCCACACCTAGCTACAGCCGTTCTTTAAATTGTTGTTGTAACAGCATACAAATTCCCGGGAAAGTTTTTGGGAAGTATTGCTGGTGTGACAGTCCTTGACCAGATATAAATCTGTGGCGTTCCGGTTACGTAGATCCGATTGTTTTGTGAACGGTTGTTGTTGTAACATCATACAAATTCCTCAAAGAGATTTTGGGAAGGGTTTCTTAGGGTTTGATTCGGTTATTCACTTCAAAGATGCTTTTTCGCAATTAACAAAAAACAAAAAGAGAAAAATAAAATAAAAATTATAAGTTGGCTCCGACGGTATTTGAATCCGAACGTGCTGGAAGCTATTAAATAAAAACAAGCATCTCTGCACGTTTAGCTACAGTCAGCCATACAAATTGATTTTCAAATGTTCAACTCGAATCACATTTCTTACAACTGGCTTATATACCATGGAAAAATCAAACAATAACTTGGTTGAAAAAAAACATTGTGCTTTTGGCTCAGTGTATTCTTTGGAAGCACTGAGGCCTATTGGGATATTAATTTTTAGCAAAAGTTTCAAATAAATAGCAGCGTTTTTGGCCTCATCGCGCAATATTATTTATAGGTATATATTTTGGATCCTTGGCTATACACAGTGTTGCCAAATTTTGAGTTTGAAAAAGCACTAAAACCCAAAAAAAATCGCGATTTTTCTCGAAAAAAGCACCAAATTGGAGTATTTAATGGACTTTGTATGCATGAAAATTTATATTGTAGGGATACCGATTCAAATTAATAAAAATCAATTTATTCTGTTTTCTATAAATTCAAATATTTTCGTTCAAGCGATGTTAAGATTCTTGTTCTTATTTTCTAATTTGCAGCTGAGTCCAGCGTTGCCGTCTCGCTTAGATGTAATCAAAATTTAATAATTTTTCCTGTCTCTTTAAATGTTAAAATTTTCTTCGTTTTGCAAATTTTTTCTACAATTCCTATCAAACGAAAGAAAAAAACAGAAATGAAGTTCATGAACTATGTGGTGGTTTAAATATACACTGTAGACTCTTGTGAGCTTGTGAACTAAAGGAGCATAAAGAACTTTTCTTTCCGACCGCTTGATTTTCTTTTTTAATGTGACTTATTTGAGCGTGTTTTCCTCTGGCGCATTGTGGGAAAAATATTTTTGTGTCAAAAAAGCTGTCTACTCATCAAATCCCACCCGATTGTGATTATTCTATTTTTTCAAAAGGTGCGTTAGATATTAACTTTACTGTTAGGAGATGGTGCTGCTTTTTTGAATTGTTAAAAATATAATAAATTCAGCCCAAACTAAAGGTCTAACGAGCGATTCCTGGTCCTAGCAATGGCGAATAACCGAATATAATTTTAACATGATTGAAAGTGCTGCCACATATTTTGTTGGTAAATATATCGTCTGCTGAGTGGAAGATCGACCTATCTCGGCAGTTAGTTCGAAAACGCCCTATCTCAAACAACTTTTCAAGAACGCACTATTTCAGAATTTTATTTAAGAACACCCTACCTCAGAATTTGGTTGAAGAACGCCCTATCTCAGAATTCGGTTCGAAAACGCCCTATCTCACTTCAAAATGTATTGAAAATATGATGAGATAGGGCGTTTTTAAATCGGCAGATGGGATAAGGCGTTTTTGAAATGAATTCTGAAATAGGGCGTTCTTGAAAAGTTTTTTGGGATAGGGCGTTTTCGAACTGGCTGCCGAGACAGGGCGATCTTCCACTCAGAAGTCGAAATGCTCTCTCGCTTATGATTGTCATTTTGACATAATTTTGTTTAGATTTTTGTGAAGTTTCTTATAAAACTTACGATTGCTATAAATTTTGCCCCCTTTTTGTTATGATTTACAGACTTTTTGTATTGAAACTAAAAAGAAAAGCACCAAAAAACGCACCAAGCACTAAACTCTAAAAGTTTCGCGTTTTGAATAAAGAAAAGCACTAAATTTAGTGCGAAAAGCACCAAGTTGGCAACAGTGGCTATAAACTTCCATCTACGTCTTCCTTCTTCCGCTGTTTAAAGTCGAGGTTTAAGATCCTTCAAAAGATATATACAGCAGAAATGTTCAAAGGCTAGTTATAGAAAAAGTCGCATAATTGAAGATCTGTAAGTCTGATCGAATATCATTGGTCAAAGATCTGGTGGAGAAACTCGATGCACAGCAAGTTGTTTCGTACCTTTCTTCATCTGTAAAATTAAATTAAAAATATAATAAAAGAAATGCGGAAAAGTGAGCGTAAGAGTACCGAGATTTACTGAATTATTTGTCCCTGTATCCTCGACTGTCTGACATTCGATGGCAACACTGTCTCCTGAAGCGAGATAAAAAAATTTGGTAACCTACATACGTATCCGGGTAGTAAGCGCTGCATACCGAGGTTGCCAAAATTCTAAAAATATTACCAAAAAGTTACCAAAAGTTATAAAAGCCGTTTTTCTTTTGTCATTGCATGGAAGTTATGAGAAGTAATAAAATATCGTTCAACTTTTTTATTACATAGGGCCGTAGTTACGACAAAATTAAAGCAATTTTTCCTGATTAAAATCCCGTTTCAAAGAAAATGTTATAGTCAAGTTAAAATGCCATGGCTTTTTGAATATATGTATTTAAAAATTAAAATTGTGAGAGTGTTTTTTTACATTTCAGTCAATACTTACATAGGTGTTTATAGGCACTGCAGTTCTTAAAATGCAAGGTGAACTTAAAATATTCAGGGCTATCACGGAATCCATCGTTGAAAATCTACGAATTCAAATGCCCGCTACGAATACGAAAAAATTGCTATCACTGAATACGAGTGAACTTGAAAATATCGTTGCCAGCTTCGAATGCTGATACGAAATCAGATAGTGCAAAGGAAACAACAGACATTTATATATGTCATTTTGCTCACGCTGCCCCATCAGGCGCAATGGCCGAGTGTGCAAAGCACTAGACTGCCAATTGAGAGAGCCGAGTTCGAGTCCGAGTCGTGGGGCAGCGGAGGTTTTTTCTTTTTTTATTTAATTTTTGTTTATTTTTTTAATAAATATTTTTTTTTAGTTAACTTTTAGCTTAGATTTTATTATTTTAAATAGAAAAATATTTTTTTCTTTAAATTAATTTTTATGATATTAAAGTAATTAGGTTTATGTCCTAATAAATTGTTGCTAAACTATTATTTCCTCGATATGTATGGCATTGGTATTTTACGTCTACGTTTACACAATCATATGGAATTATATCAAACTATAACAAATTTGGAGTATAATAAATATTTAATATTAAAAATAATGCAGCTTTCTTCCACTATTTAAATTTGGTTCCGACATCATAATCTCGTCGTAGAGTGTCTGTACGAATCTTCATTACGAACGGATTCAATGAAGGCTCGCTACGAATTTGGAATTTACGTTCGTAGCCATTCGGATTCTGTGATAGCACTTTCGTAGATTTCACGAAAATCGAAGCTACGATGGATTCTGTGATAGCCCTGATTGTAATTATTTTCGTGGAGGTACTACAATTTATTTCAGCAGTAGCAAAACTTAATCAGTTGCAGTTATAGCTGCTATTATAGAGATCACCACATCTCCTTATCAGGATTGGTTTTTTTTAGACTTGAGCTGCATGCCACGTTTTGTTTTTAGGAAAAATGCAAAAGACAACAAAATCTAAGCGGTGGAAGGTTAGGGGTCATTGCTCAACGTGAAACTTCCATAAAAGTTAAATACTTAAGATTAAACCTAAATAATTGACTTCGGAAAACATTTGAACAGAGACTCCTTTAAGGGCAGGGAAACAAGGCCGTCTAACCTTCTCCTTCTAGTGAATAGCGCAATACTAGCTCTTGTTGGTTTGGTGGACCGCCCATTCTCGCTATACCAAGTATCAATCATATTCAGGGTTATTTGCGCTTGCTGACAGAGAAGACCTGTAGTGAGGGAGGCCACATAATTTGCATAGACCTGGACATCGGTGTTGCCAACTTTTGAATTTCAAAAAGCACCAAACCTTTGAAAAACGAGCGTTTTACCGTACTAAAAGCACTAAATTTTTTTTTTAATCAAAGGATACTCTTTTTTCATAACAGTTTGTGGTAAACAAAAGGAAAAAAATAAACACTATTTACATGTATAAATAAACACCAGAGAGCTGCATGGATACACTCAAATTACATTTTAAGTCACTCGCTTTCTTTTCACATCTGCACACACTCGCACTCATTTATTTCCAAACATAACGTGCGATATCATTCAAAAAACATTGTCGGTTGAGTGAGTAATTCACACTATCAAGTGCTCGATTCAAATAACAAGTGCTTGATTTGAAAAACAAGTGCATGGATAACTGCTGTAATGAAAGTATCAAAGAAAAAACATTTGTAAAGACAATTTTATTGGTTTCCTAACTGCATATTATAATGCAAAAATATCAACTGATTAAGGGCATCATCATTTGACAAAAGGTGGCATCTTTTGTCAGAAATAACATTTCCAGCAGAAGAAAAAACTCTTTCTGACGATGCGCTAGTTGAAGGAGTGGCTATTACTCTACGACTGAGTTTATGCAGCAGTCCGTATGAAAATAGTATGAAAATATACCTCAATATTTTCATATCGCCGCAGCTCTGCAGTAGCTTTATCAGTTCTGCTCACAAAGGTAGGTTGTTTAAGAAGACCTGAAAACAGCTCAAAGTTGTCTGAAGGTAACAAAGGTGTATGCGCAATTTGTGGTTCCGTTGTACTATCAGAATTCTCAGTTAACGTTCTCATAATTGGTATAAACATTTTCTCTTTTGTGTACCTTTGCTCAGATCCGTTAAAGTCCTTGAGCTCTTTTGCTGGCGGGTATAAAAAAAGCACAATTTTGTGCAAATCTGTTAGTTTTCAACAGCAACAGTTTTTAAATAATAAAGCAACTTATTTTTCAAGTCCCTTATAAAGCCGATGTCTTCTGAGGTAACATTAGTAAAACTAATATATTTAAAAAAATACTTCATCAATATCCACTTTTTTCAAAATTGTCGTATTTTCTACTAATTGTTTGAAGTCAATGGGTGTCATTCGATTGCTCGACTTGCTTTTCATAACAGCATTTTTCACTCGCTTGACCTGATTTGGAAAGAGTATATCAATGCCATTTTTGAAATCAAATATGTACACTGCAGCTAAACATTGATCTCACTGTTTGTACGGTGTTTCTCACTAACCTTATAGAGTTCACAGCAATGAGTTCATACTGTTTAGATGGAAGTGAGTAAATTCATGCTGTTGTCTGATAAATACCCATTCATGCTTACGAAGTAATACCGAAGTACAGCACATTAAAACTGGTACATCTGGAGAAAAAAACAATCGAATCGCAACAAACGAAATTAAATTTTAAAGGGGAAGAGTAATACTTAATGATACCCTAAGTAGAAATGAGCGAAAAAATTTGATGTTTTATAATATAACTCCAAATATTGCGAAAAACCGTGTTTTTACACTTAGAGGTTAGGATATCTCAAAATTCTGACGTGGTAGAGAAATTCTGCAGCCAGTTTTGGATTCAGCACCGAAAAATCTACAAAAACCGATGCACTCAGGTGGCAAAAGGAGATAAAATTTTTCGAACTGTGTAATCAATCAATAATCAAGAAAATAAAGAAATAAATACTTAACTTATCTGCGTGCTAGCATTTTACACGCGAATACAATTTTACAAGAACGCAAGAACGTGGGTTTGCAACTTCATCTTTTTATCATCTTTTAATCATGGTTTGCATTTTAGTGCATTTAAATTTGTAGATTCTTGTAAATTCAGAAATTTTAGTTAAAAAAAAGCACTAAAAAGGGCACTAGGCACTAAACCATTTTCTTTGGTGTTTTAATTTTCAAAAACCACTAAATCTAGTGCTTAAAGCACTAAGTTGGCAACTATGCTGGACATACATACATTTATTAGAGCAGTTAAGTTTGATCACCACGGAATCAATTACCAGTCATTAGAGCAAAGGAGAAAAGTCACAGCCCGTAGGATAGCCTATATGAACTCCGCTCGTGACATATACAGCCCCTGCTACCTAAATCCAAGTGATTGTATTGAATAAATCCAATTTACCGGGTATTTTCCATCGTCAGCTTCGCTCCCAAAATAAATGAAAGGGGAATGGGATGTAGAATGGGGAACGAATTAGCGGAATTAATGATTTCATCCTCAGACTTCATTTTTACTCCAAAAAAACTTAGATATTTTAGCAGCGTCAATTTTTCGAAATCAGTTGTTTTTTAGAAAGTGTGCTGCCTAGTGATGGATGAGTTAATCAGATAGGTGGCGCAGGTGTCGAGATATTTGATAACCCCGTATTTATAGTCCGATTTGGTTCATGTTTCGAACGTATATTAACTACATAAAAAGGAATAACTCCACTAAACATTTTTGCGATCGGTGGCGCAGGAGTAGATATATTTTGTGTATATTTTAAAAAGCTTGCTCTAAAAATATTTTTTTTACTATTAACTTATTAGTCACATCAGATGTATCAGTTTTGGATCATACTTTTATATTTCTTTTTATACTTACTACCTACTTTTACTTCTATATTTTTCTCTTCTTCGCAATGTCTCTTCTGTGCCGCTCGATATGATTGATGATATATCGATAGATTTAAAAATATGTGATATTGAATATCATGGACTGCTGACTATCGACAACTTTGCAGCTGATGACAAATGATCGCTGTATACTCATTGTGGAGATGTAGTTTTAACCAACCATAACCAACCTCAATCATAGCAGACATGCCGCCATAGTTTCCATAGAACTGGGCTTTTAATTTGCTTGATGATAAATCGTTTAAAAAGCAGTGCTTCGGTTGGGGATGTTAAAGCACACCATGCTCGGATATAAGTTAATCACCAAAAACTGTTGTTCCTTATGACAGCTTTGGTGAATATGTATGGGCACAGAGAGTATATTGAGGCATACTAAATAACACCCCGTTTTAACTATTTGCCTGGCTCGTGTCCAATGTTAAAGATACTGACTGTGCGCAAAAGCTGCTAGGGGAATGCTTGCTTTCTGTCCTATTTTGCAGAGCAGCATCCTGCGGTTCGATGTGGCTACCATTTCAAAATATATTTATATATACGAGTATCTGCATACATACTTATGTATGTATGAACATACATAATGTAGCTGTTGTTGTGTCCGCAGTTCCTGGCTTGTTCGTATCCTTGGTAGCGAGATGTCGCGCTGAATTGCATCGACTGGTGTTCATTGCCAGGTGTTAATGTCAACTTTGAAATTGTAATCCTGTTAAAATAAAGTCAATCACTCAATTATGCCAGTATTTAAACCGAGACCGCTGTCGTGGGTTTAAATGTTGTTGGCTGCCCCACTCCATGAAATATTTGTGCACTATTGCAAGGTTGTTGTTGCTGCATAATCAGGCACTGATTAACACTAATTAACTTCTTACGCTCATCATAAGAGTACCGCTCTTTTCATTTTGCATGAATTTGGCCCATTTTTTACCCGATTTTTATGTTGAAAACTACACCTTTTCCAACAGTATTTCAGAAAAACACAAATGTATTTCGGAAAAGGCAAAATGAATTTCAGAAAAGCACAAATGTATTTCAGAAAAACTCAAATGTATTTCAGAAAAGGGCAAATGTATTTCAGAGAAGCTCATATGTATTTCAGAAAAGACCAAATGTATTTCAGAAAAAGCCAAATGAAATTCAGAAAAAACACAATTGTTTTTCAGTAAAACTCAAATGATTTTCAGAAAAACACAAATGTATTTCAAAAAAGGGCAAATGTACAGGTATGCCTTCCGGTTCACGGGGTCACATATATGTTGGAATATGGAAATATTAGCTTCCAGTTGGTAAATATGCCTTCAAAAGCGCCGCTGTGGTGTTGCTCTGCCTGTTAAGTTAAAGTTGGAGTGTTTCGTTATGTGACAACTAGAGATGTTAGTTTTTCAGCTTTTTCCGATGCCGAGATTTTCGGTATGTCGTTATCACAATCCCGAGATCCCGGAATTAGTCCCGGGATTTAGATATTATTACTTTTCAACAACTTAAATCGAAAAAATTGCTTCTATATTTATTTATTCTTCTATATTTATTTATTTTATTTATTTATTTAATTAGTCAAAAAACACAATGGTTCTTACTGACTACTCACTCAGTGCTAATACAAATCATTCAAAATTAGTTCGAAGATAAATTTTGACTAAAATAAAAATTGCTACATTGGTTTATTAAATGTATGAGAGTTACAAGTAATTTTTGGCAAAAAAAACCGACTTTAAAAAAATATATATATATCTTTATATTTCATGATTCAATGATGGGATCTAAACCAAATTAGTATGAGACACTACCTTTCCGTTGCAAAAAGAATTATTGAAATCGGTTGACGTGGTCCAAAGTTATGCGGTAACATACATAAAAAAAAAATATATATATGTATATATATATATATTCCGACGAACTGATAACCTCCTCCATTTTTGGAAGTCGGTTAAAAAAGATGAATTCAACAGAAGAGTCAACTGATTCTTAGAAATTGAAAAATCAAACGAAATGGAATTCGAGGTCTCATTAAATTCGCGAAGCACCCGTGCAATTGGTGCATTGGATTCATAATTGGTTTTGAAAATCTTAAGGTAACAAGTAATTTTTAGCAAACAAAAAAACCGACTTCAACTCCCATTTAAAAAAAAAAACAAGTAAGAAAGTCTAAGTTCGGGCGGAGCCGAACATTAAATACCCGGCGCAAGTATTAAATATATGTTTTCCACCATTCCGAAAGCTACCGCTACATGATAAGCCGGGGTGTATACATTTTAAGTAAATTAGCGTCCTTAAATTTCGAAATATTGAAATTTCAAGCATATCTGAAATTTACCGTTATATGAAAAGCGGCCTCAATTTTAGTCCGATTTCAACAATTTTCAACGGTTTGCTTTTATGTGGCAAGCACAATAACTATACCGAGCTTGGTACAAATTGCTAGAACGGTTAGTGAGATACATATATGTGATCACAAGTGGGCGGTGCTACTCCCATTTTCCAAAATTTTGTCATAAACGTATTTCTTGGTAAAGAATTGTTGCAATCATCAATTTTGAATAAATTAGCTTCAATATTTACTGATTTATCGAAGATTTTGTATTTCTCGAAATTACCGTTATATGGGATGTGGGCGTGGTTATTGTCCGATTTTAGAAATTTTCGGCCAGTTGGTATGCTGTACCAGGACCAACAACTGTGCCAAGTTTGGAAGAAATTGGTGTAGCGGTTACCAAGATATACACATTTAACCATAAGTGGGCGTGGCTACGCCCATTTGCCAAAATTTTCTAATATTCTTATTTTTCGTCTAAAACTCATTGCAAATATCAATTTTGAGTGAATTATCTTCAGTAGTTACTAAAATATCGCAGTTTTCGTTTTTCTGAAAATTACCGTTATATGGGAGGTAGGCGTGGTTATTATCCGATTTCGCCCATTTTCAATACCATCCGTCCCACGCCCAAAAGAAGTTCACGTACCAAGTTTCGTTAAGATATCTCAATTTTTACTCTAGTTATCGTGTGCACAGACGGACGGACGGACGGACGGACGGACGGACGGACAGACAGTCACCGCTTAATCGATTTCTCTTTTCATTCTGATCATTTATGTATACATTTGTCTATATCTATCTCGATTCGTTTTGCCTGTTACAAACAACCGTTATGTGAACAAAGTTATAATACCCTTGTGCACAAGTGCGCTCGGGTATAAAAATATATATATATATCTCAAGATCCACTGATCGGATCTCAACCAGATTAGTATGGGACCACCTCTGAATTATCGAAATCGGTTGACGTGGTCCAAAGTTATGCGGTAACATACATCAAAAAAAAAAAAAAAAAAAATATTCCGACGAACTGATAACCTCCTCCTTTTTTGGAAGTCGGTTAAAAAGGGTAAGAGCATCGTAAACTTCTTGCCGGAATAAGAAAGTTTATGCGTTGTAACAGAAACTCACAATCAATGTCCCCTTGAATTAAATTCAAAACGAAAGACAGCGATAGTATCGACCTTCTGCGTTCAAGCGACTTTAAGTTTATTAAAAGCAGGCTGGAGTTATAGGATTGAATAGGGTCCAAGAAATTTAAACATCTTAGAGCGAATTTCAGAAACACCTTTTGCACCCGTTCAATTCTTGCTATAGCAAATTGGTGATAAGGTCTCCAAATGAATGAAGCATATTCCAGCCTGGACCGAGCAAATGCAGTAAACAATAATGTAATTGTGCAAGGATTAATTGAGTAGGACTTCGAGACAATAAAATTGATGTGACTTAAAAAAGAGAGATGTGAGTCAAAAATCACTCCAAGGTCTTTGATTTCATCCACTGATTGAAGGACATTATTAGAGAATCACGAGATTTGGAGTACGTGACTTGACAACATTTTTTAATATTTAAAGATATAAAGGAATTAGTACACCAACAGGCAAGTTCATTAAGATAAGCCTGAAGCCTAGCTACATCGTTTAAATTTCTTATTCCGGCAAAAATTTTCAAGTCATCTGCGTATAATAAGTGATTAGCAAATGAAAAGCAACTGCTTATATCATTTATAAATAGGACGAAAAGTAGAGGACCTAGAACACTTCCTCGAGGTACCCCTGAAGTGGCAATGAAAGGAGCAGAGGATTCGCCCCCAATCGTAACCAGACAAAGAATTTCACTTAGATATGATTCCAACCATTGAAGGCAAATCGAGTGAAACCCAAAAGAACCCAATTTACGTAAGAGAATTCTATGTGACACCGTGTCAAAAGCTTTGGAGAAATCTGTGTAGATGCAATCTACTTGAAGTCCGGACGAAAATGAATATTGCAATATTCGCTGAAAACGGCCAAGTTGGAGACCGTGGACCTGCCCGATACAAAACCATGTTGGTTGGAAGAAATTAAACTTTTCGTACCAAAGTATACTTTCTCTTTAATGATAGCTTCGAATAATTTGGAAGTACAGCTTAGAAATTGGTCTATAGTTTCGTACATCATTCTTTTTGCCACTTTTAAAGATTGGTGTTACTGTAGTTAATTTCCAATCATCAACGAAGACACCGGCTGCTATAGATTTATTAAAAATTATTTTTAGTGAAGTGACTATAGCGGGACATTTTGTGAATAAAATTACCGAGAGGCCGTCCACGTCTGTCTGAGATGAGGGCTTCAAAGCTAAAATTCCTTCTGATAGGTCCTCAGAGGAGAGATTCAAATTACCAAAATTTAGAGAAGAAAACTGATTACATGCGGGAATATTATAGGAGTCTATATTGTCTCGGACAAAGTTAGATTGGAAAAACTCGGCAATTAAATTGGCAACTTCACACGGAGAGCTCACACACGGCAGCTGGTACATTCGCACAGGACTTGTTGGATTTGATGAATTGCCAAAAGGCCTTAGGACTCGATTTAATATTATTCTCAACATTAAGTATGTAATTACGGTAAAGAATTTGTTTAGGCAATTAAATTCTTTTAAATAACACTGATATTTGGTATAACGAACGCTGGACGGCAATAAGAACACCTCAACCCAATGAACACCCCGTTCTACTAGCATCGCGATCTTTACGAAAGACGTTATAATGATTTGAATCGAAAAATCCTTCATCGTAAAAATTAGAGTTTAACCATGTCTCAACAAAAATTATGATGTCAAAGTTCAAATGGGCACTCTGAGTACGTATGCTTTCACACTTGGTGCGAATGCCACCCATATTCTGAAAGTGAATTTTTAAATCATTGAATAAAGTAAATTTTTTGGATAACGCTACATTTTGTTTTTGAGAAGATCGCCCTTTTGAAAATTCTGAAACGGTCGAACCTTCTCATTCGCAGGCCACAGCGCAGGATTCAAGACCTGGTCAATAAGAGATGGCGCAACCCCAAGCTTAAAATTAATTCTCTGAAAAGAGTTAATATCTCCATTTTTTCTTAATAAGTTTAAAGCAGGAAATAAGACATTTGTCGATAGTAGAGTTTTTGGCAACATATGAAATTATGTCATCCTCGGAAACCGTTGGTTTAAAAGAGGAAAGGTGAATCCATTGGTTCATGGTCACTACATCCAGTTCCGTGCTACTGTTAGCACCTAAGACAACATCCGATGCCTTGTTATGTTTTTTTGGCTTTTTATTAAAAAAAAAAACCACTGAGAAGCTCTCCTACCATAAAATAAATAAAAAATAAATGGGTTTGAAACATACTTTTTTATTTAAAGTGGCGTTTTTATTTTTTCTCTCTGTTCTCAGGATTTATTTTAAAGGACTTTGTAATATCAAAGATATGATTAATTCCAAAAATTGTTTTAAAAATTCAATGCAATATAGAATAAAATAAGTAAATAAGTATAAGTTCGGGCGAAACCGAAGTTTATATACCTGGCGCAGTTATCAAATATCGTCGTTACAACTTTCCTTAACTACATTTGCATGATAAGCAGGGGAGTTTTGCCCGAATTCAAACTTTTTCGATAATATGCTGAATTATAATTAATGAAATAATTGAACCAAGTTTGGTAGAAATCTATAAAGTGGTTACCGACATACACCTTGTAGTCATAAAGTGGGAGGTACCACGCCCAATTCCTAAAAGTCTATAGCAGTCTTATTAATTGTTAAGAGATTGTTGTAACTATTAACTTGGAGGAAATTAGCGTCCGCAGTTATTGGGATATCGGAGTTTGGTATGGATTGGTGAAGCGGCTACTGAGATACAGCATTTAATCATAAGTGAACGGGGTCACGCCCATTTTCCAAAAATTTCATAATAATACTATTTTTTACCAAAATTCGACTTGACATGCTAAGTTTCAACAATTTGGAACCAATATTTTCTGAAATATCGCAGTTTTTGCATTTTTCGAAAATACCGTTACTTATATGTAAAGTGGGCGTGGTTAAAGTCCGATTTCGCCCATTTTCAATACCAACGTACCTATATAAAGGGAAACCTACATTCCTAATTTCGTTGAGATATCTAAATTTTTGCTCGAGTTATACCGACGGACGGACAGTGTACACCGACGGACGGACAGACGGACGGACACACAGACATGGATTAATCGACTTATCTATTCATTCTGAGCATTTATGTTTACATTTGTCTGTATCTATTTCGATTCGTTTTGGCTGTTACAAACAACCGTCATGTGAACAAAGTTAAAATACCCTTGTGCACAAGTGCGCTCGGGTATAATATGGGTACGAAATGCAAGAGGAAATTTCTTTAGAGTTTTAAAAAATTAATTTTTTATATTTTTATTGAGATTTGTACCACGATTGTTTATTAGGAAAACTTAAAAAAGCAACAAAGTCTAAGCGGTAAGTAAGTTATAGAAGCTATTTCGGAGATCATCACATCTCCTCATCAGACTTCCTTTTTCTAGACTTCCCTTCTGAAGTCTAAATTTTTATTAAAAATAAAATGTTAATAAGCCACAATAACATTGACAAACTTAAAAAAATTAAAATTTTGTGTACTTACAAGGACGAATAGTTAATTTTTTGAGCTGATCAAGTTAGAAGGAAGAAATTTGAGGATGTTATCGAGTTTATATAATTAATAATAATAAATATTTATCACAAACATTGCGAAATTTCAAGGATACAATTTTAAAGGGACATTTTCAATACTTACCAGTCCTTCTGCATAAAAACCTTGAATCTGTTTAAATTCTACAGGATTTCCTCTTTAATTTGGTACCCATACTTCTTCTCTAAGCACATTGCTCTGAAATCATTTGATCATTTTTGGATTACTGACGTCTGAGTGAAAAACTAAAAACGCAATTTTACTATATTTGGCCCATGGTTTCGCGAATATATTGATATTTGTGTTTAAAATTTACTATCGCGCGGTGTTATATGTATAATGAGCTAGACATTTATAAAAAAAAATTAATTATTAAATAAAAAAAAAATATAGCCAATACTGGTCAAGAAAAGGAGTTTCAATTATTGCCAGTAGTGCAAGTTACAAATCCCGAAAATCCCGGGATTATTTGCCAAGAATCCCGGGATTTTTGGGAACTTAAAAAGGGATACCAGGATTAACATTCCTAGTGACAACCCCACACGAACTGTTGAAACAGGAGCAGTTGTCTTTCTTGGCAAGGAGCAATTGGGCTTCATCGTGTGATTGTTGTTGTGGTGAATGAGGAGATACACCTTGATGGCGGGCAGAGCCACGTTTTTTCACGCCAATGTGCGTATCGATCAATTTATATCAATCAGGGCACGACGAAAACACATCCCGCGGGGGAATCTTTAAAATGCTTTCTATAGATTTTATTATCATCCAGGGTAAACGTTCTCTTTGATTTTTGCAGGTCTATATACAGTGAAACCCGCTTATGAACCCCCCCGCTTAAGTACCTAACCCGCTAACTACATTTTGTGCGCCGTGAATTTTTTATGCAATCTGAAGAAAATCCCTCTCTTAAGTACCACCACGCTTATTTACCCAACCCGCCTAAGTACCCAAAATTTTTCGTACCCCATTTACCATTTTATTTATAATTTTCCCTTTTAAGTGCTATTTTAAGATTCCTTAAAATACTCACAAATTCTGAAATTCAGTGGCACACCTTCGGCTTGAAACTTGCACATTATTACACTAAAATTGAATGGGCAATAGATCTGTATACTCAAAAAACGCTTCTGAGAAAAAAGTTTGAAATTCTGATTATTTATTTTTTAAGTGTTCTACAAAATATTAAGCTTAGGTTTATATGGTATATTTATGCTATAAATATGTATAATCAATGACTTTTTAAGGAATTTAATTCTAGTAAAAATTACATACCATTGCGTTATCTATTTTTTATAATTTTCTTTATTTGTTTGTCTGTTTAAATAATGCTACGATCTTTACGTATACTTCATTAAATGTTCATGTTTTAGTAAGGATTTACATATCTATGCAAGTTAACAAGAAGATTTATCTACATCAATAATTATGTTCGCTTAAGTACCCGCATCGAGGTACTTAAGCGGGTTCTTTTAAGTACCCAACCCGCCTAAGTACCTCAAAAAGATGACATTTCTCGTAAGGTACTAAAGCGGGTTTTACTGTATGTACAACTGCGGTGACCAGAGAAAGGTTTTACTGCAAGCTTTCATATAAAACTCAAAAAATGCTTATAAATATTCCTGTATATGTATCTTTTGGATGTGATTGATCTATATAAATTGTATATATGTATCTAATTTAGTACCACTGGATGTGTGAGAAATTCTGAGGAGAAATTCCGTCCTTCAGTTTGGATTTATCTTCTAGTTATTTGGCTTCACAATATATTTATTAACTTCAGCTGAGAAAGAAAAATTGTCACTAGTCGCAGCTGCATCAAGTTAGCGGCGCTGAAATGAAAAAATTAAGAAAAAATTTGTTCGTATTATTGTGCTCATTGTGTGCTATTTTCGGTCACTTTTCGTTTTTTTTTGTGCTCCGACCATTTGGTAAATAATTAAGACTTTCCTAAGTTAACCGTAACTAAGCAAAACATTCATTCAATGAAGTTTTTTTACTACTTATCTGGGCTTATTTTTTTGGGATTTTTATGTGCTCGCAAAATATCGCACAGTAGACATTGAAAACCCACTTGATGTCACGCTATCTGGCCAACTTCTTAAACTTTGGTCGAACACGAATAAATATTATTGAGGAATTACGTGCTATTTTTGGGCTTTTTAGATTCACAAAAATAATTATAGGAGCCCATCCAGTTTACGAGTCTAAGCGGTAGAATTTATAGCAGCTATTTCGGAGATCACCACATCTCCTCATCAGACTTCTTTTTTCTAGACTTCAGCAGGGATCGGACTTTGTTGCTTTTTCCATTTTTCCTAATAAAATAATCGTGGTACAAAGCTCAATAAAAATATTAAATGTTAATAAGCCACAATAACATTGACAAATACATAGTTTAGGAAGAGCATGCCTGAAACTATACAAGAAAGCAAATGCATGTATAGAATTGACAACAACAACCACGCTGTCAAGTTTAAATAGCGGCAAATTAGCTGCACTTGATAGCAGTAGGTTGAATAAGGAAAATGAATTACCAACACGAGTTTACGGGGTGTGCATAGCTCCGTGGTTAACGCTTCTGACTTTGTACATCGATGACGCGGGTTCGATCCCTGCTGAAGTCTAGAAAAAAGAAGTCTGATGAGGAGA
>NW_023458563.1:12306515-12368646 GCF_013731165.1 Rhagoletis pomonella
GCTCAATAAAAATATTAAAAATAAAATGTTAACAAGCCACAATAACACTGACACATAATTGTTTCCTTTTGTTTATATTTTTAAGCCAGAAACACCTTATAATCAAAAAATATACAAATTTGTATTTCTGTAAATGGCGTTTACTTAAAATTTGTTTTCAAAAAGGTTATCTTTAAATTAGCATCAATACGATTGTGATATGTCAAATAGTTTCCGAGATATTATAAATATAAAAAATTTAAAAGTTAAAATTGAAAGTTCAATTGTATAATCTTCATATGGTTGAAATCAGCATGAAAAGTTATATTTATCTACATTTTTTTATTTCTTTATGGCGAAATGGTTGGTACTCTACACCACGGCTACTTCGGACTATTTCTATCTAAATGCTGGAGTACGGGAACAGGCTAAATGTGAATAAGAGAAAGTAAACAAACAAATGTCAAATTAAACTCTGAGTTTATTAAACACCCCATTGAGTACACTTGACAGTTGTTCATAAAATTAAAACGTTAAACAAAAAGTCTTCACTTAATATATGTTTTGCTATGTTACATTTAACCCAGTAAAGTCTTAATTATTAAATAATCTTGACGGCCCTAAAAAGCCCCTAAATATCACCTAATTCCTCAGCAATATTTCTCTGTATTCGACCAAAGTTTATAAAGTTGGTCGGCTACTGCGACGTCAAGCGATTTTTCAATGTTTACTGGGCAATATTTATACCCGAGCGCACTTGTGCACAAGGGTATATTAATTTTGTTCACATAACGGTTGTTTGTAACAGCCAAAACGAATCGAGATAGATATAGACAAATGTACACATAAATGATCGAGATAGATATAGACAAATGTACACATAAATGATCAGCATGAAAAAAGAAATCGATTAAGCCATGTCTGTCTGTCCGTCCGTCTGTCCGTCTGTCCGTCTGTCCGTCCGTCCGTGTACACGATAACTCGAGCAAAAATTGAGATATCTCAACGAAATTTGGTATGTAGGTTTCCCTTAATCCAAGGTAGGTTGGTATTGAAAATGGGCGAAATCGGACTGTAACCACGCCCACTTCCCATATAACGGTAATTTCCAGAAATACGAAGACTGCGATATTTTAGTAACTACTGAAGATAATTCACTCAAAATTGATATTTACAATAGCTTTTAGACGAAAAATAATAATATTATAAATTTTTGGAAAATGGGCGTAGCCACGCCCACTTATGGTTACATGTGTATATCTTGGTAACCGCTGCACCAATTTCTTCCAAACTTGGCACAGTTGTTGGCCTTGAAAAGGCATACTAAATGGCCGAAAATTTAAAAAATTGGACAATAACCACGCCTACATCCCATATAACGGTAATTTTCGGAAATACGAAAACTGCGATATTTTAGTAACTACTGAAGATTATTCACTCAAAATTAATATTTACAACAATTTTTAGACGACAACTAAGAGTGTTATAAATTTTTGGAAAATGGGCGTAGCCACGCCCACTTATGGTTACATGTGTATATCTTGGTAACCGCTGCGCTAATTTCATCCAAACTTGGCACAGTTGTTAGCCCTCGTACAGCATAAAAAATCGCCGAAAATTTTTAAAATCGGACGATAACCACGCCCACATCCCATATAACGGTAATTTAGAGAAATACAAAATCTTCGATAAATCAGTAAATATTGAAGATAATTTATTCAAAATTAATGCTGGCAACAATTCTTTACCAAGAAATACGTTAATGGTAAAATTTTGGAAAATGGGCGTGGCACCGCCCACTTATGATCTCATATATGTATATCGGTAACCGTTCTACCAATTTATACCAAACTCGGTGTGGTTATTGTGCTTGCCACATAAAAGCGAACCGTTGAAAATTATTGAAATCGGACTAAAATTACGGCCGCTTTCCATATAACGGTAAATTTCAGAAATGCTTGAAACTTCAATATTAAGAAATTTAAGGACGCTTACCATCTAGCGGTAGCTTTCGGAAAGGTGAAAAAAACATATATTCAATACTTGCGCCGGGTATTTAAGGTTCGGCTCCGCCCGAACTTAGACTTTCTTACTTGTTTTCTTAATTTTTATTTATTCTAATTTTTTTGTTTTTGTGTGAGCCGTTGTTATCAATTGCAATTATAGAACAATGTATTATTATTTATGATTATCATTGTGTTGTGCAAATGTTCATACGTCAACTTTTTACTTTGTTTGTATAATAAACGTTAGCGCAAATACGAAAGGTAAATAGAGTAATCAACAACGACACTCATGTGAACAGTGCCTTCATAGTAAAGTTACGCAGATAAATCCAAACTTGTAAATATTTTAGTGCAACACATTTATACATACATATGTAAATACCTATACATACAGTAGGAGCAGGGCGTTCCGATGGGAGAAGTCACAAGCCACAACACTTTCAAGTTTTTTTGAATAAGAACATGTACATAGGTATGTGGTCAACATTTGGAATTGCTCCTGGCAAATTCACAATTTCTAAACCTGTTGTTTGAAGCTTTGTAACGCCCGCCATTAAACAACCAAAATTTGCCTTTATGAACTGATTTTTAACTTGGCGTATACAGTGACTTACATAAGTGTTCACGTGTTGATTTTTATACCCGAGCGCACTTGTGCACAAGGGTATATTAATTTTGTTCACATAACGGTTGTTTGTAACAGCCAAAACGAATCGAGATAGATATAGACAAATGTATACATAAATGATCAGGATGAAAAAAGAAATCGATTAAGCCATGTCTGTCTGTCCGTCCGTCTGTCCGTCTGTCCGTCCGTCCGTGTACACGATAACTCGAGCAAAAATTGAGATATCTCAACGAAATTTGGTATGTGGGTTTTCCTTAATCCAAGGTAGGTTGGTATTGAAAATGAGCGAAATCGGACTTTAACCACGCCCACTTCCCATATAACGGTAATTTCCAGAAATACGAAAACTGCGATATTTTAGTAACTACTGAAGATAATTCACTCGAAATCGATATATACAATAAATTTCAGACGAAAAATAAGAATATTATAAATTTTTGGAAAATGAGCGTAGCCACACCCACTTATGGTTACATGTGTATATCTTGGTAACCGCTGCACCAATTTCTTCCAAACTTGGCACAGTTGTTGGCCTTAGTCCAGCATAAAAAATCGCCGAAACTTTTTAAAATCGGACAATAACCACGCCCACATCCCATATAACGGTAATTTAGAGATAACTTATTCAAAATTGATGCTCGCAACAATTCTTTACCAAGAAATACGTTTACGGGGAAATTTTGGAAAATGGGCGTGGCACCGCCCACTTATGACCACATATACGTACATCGGTAACCGTTCCATCAATTTGTACCAAACTGGGTGTTTTTGTTGCGCTTGCTACATAAAAGCAGACGGTAATTTTCATAAATGCTTGAAACTGCAATATTTCGAAATTTAAGGACGCTAATTTACTCAACATTGATACACCCCGGCTTATCATCTAGCGGAAGGTTTCGGAAGGGTGAAAAAACATATATTTAATACTTGCGCCGGGTATTTAATGTTCGGCTCCGCCCGAACTTAAACTTTCTTACTTGTTTTAGATATTTTTCAATGTTCAACGGGCAAAGCACATAAAAAGCAGAAAATAATAAACCGAGACAAGCAGTAAAAAGTCGTCACTGGATGGATGTTTTGCTAAGTTACAGTTAACCCACCAAAGTCTTAATTATGTTGGAAACTGGATGAGCTCCTATAATTATTTTGGTGACTCTAAAGAGCTCCAAAAATAGCACGTAATTCCTCAATAATATTTATCTGTGTTCGACCAAAGTCTAAGAATTGGGCCAGATAGCGTGACGTCAAGCGGGGTTTCAATGTTTACTGGGCAATATTTTGAAAACACATAAAAAGCCTAAAAAAATAAGCCCAGATAAGTAGTAGTGCTAAGTTACGGTTAACTTAGCAAAGTCTTAATTATTTACCAAATGGTCGGAGCACAAAAAAAAACGAAAAGTGACCGAAAATAGCACACAATGAGCATAATAATACGAACAAATTTCTTCTTCATTTTTTTCATTTCAGTGCCGCTAACATGATTGAGCTACTAGTTGCCTCTCACGATTGCAGTTATTCACAGCGAAAGGAATCAGAACTTTCTGAGAATCGTTCTTCGTGAAGCCCACACTTGAGTGCCGAATTGAAAGATCGTTTCATCGAAACATTCTGGCCCCAACAAATATTCATACCGGCGAAACCATTGAATTCCAGTTTATTGTTATGCGTTTGGCTGTTTCCATTGTTTGTTGCAATTACTCCACTCTCGCTACTTGTTTTAAACCTTACTTCGAGGGGATTTTTAATCATCGTAAAAGCCTAAGACTTTTTAGAGTATTTTAGCATTTTAAAATATGGATCAAAGAGACCCAGTATGGTAGAAGTTAAGAGGTAAAAGTGTTCTATGACGAATTTATTTTCGGCCGATAGGTGCCGCACAGTGGGCCCCCTCATACAGGTTAGCCGGAAAAAAATATTTTATGGTTTCAGATGCAGAGGTCCTTTGATGAGGGTTTGTAGCAAAAACGGTATATTGAAGGTATCTATATATGTACATATAAATACGCCACAATCAAATTTTTAAAAGCCTTTTTTGAGGGCACCGTTTTTTGAAAGGATATAACTTCCTCTACTCCCTATTATACAGGGGGCGCACAGTGGTTCGGATAGCAGATCTAGCTGGACGAAAATCAAACTTTTTTTTGTTTTTAAAATACTTAATGGTACTTGGAATACATTCCTGACAATACATTCAAATAGAACATATGAAAACAAACAAAAAAAGGTAAGTCAACGCCGCCTATTTGAGAACTCTATTTTAAAAGCTGAAATTTAACTTAAAAGATTGCTAATTGCACTCACAAATATTTGCATAATTGCAAATTGACTTTATAAACAAAAAATTCCACTTATTCCGCTATAGATTCAGAGGTCATAACGCAATTTATATCCACATTGGTATAAGCAAATTTATTCTGAAAAATCGTCGTTTTGATTAATTAAAAAAATAAATTAAAGAGTAGGAAAAGTAAAGGCCGCCGAAGGCCGTTATAAAACCACTTGCATATTATTCTTTACACCTTCGCAAATGCAGAGGCTAAGTTCGATAGCCAAGTCTAACCAATTGGCTTAGATATTTACATTTTAGTGACAGTATGTCAAATCTCAAAATTCAAAAGTAATTATTAACAGGAATGTATCTGAATATAAATATAAGATCAGTGGCGGATCCACGGGGAAGAGGGGGGGAGGGGTTGTGTGTTAAAACAGAAATATACTTGGAGTTATAAAACCTTTGGTTATGGAAGAGTTAAAAAAATAGTACCCAGTTACATAGAAATCTACCGATTTTTTTAAATTTTCGTCCGCCATATTGGATCCGCCATTTTGAATTTTTGGTAAATGACTTTAGATATGTAATCAGCGACCCAGAAAATCCCCAGATACCCTGTTTCGTAGAAATCTACCGATTTTTTTAAATTTTCGTCCGTCATATTGGATCCGCCATTTTGAATTTTTGATAAGTGACTTCAGATTCGTAATCAGCGACTCAAAAATCCCCTAGGTAAGAAGTGGTGTAAAGATCCATCAACGAGTATTTGTTTAAATAGTTTCGTCCAGCTAGATTTGCGATCAGAACCACTGTGGGGCGTGGCATCTGACATACAGACTAAAATGTGAAAAATGATGTATCTCTAAAACCAATCACGCTAGGGAAGTGAAACTTGGCAGGGATGCATAAATTGTAAATACCCTACATACGGCGAAAAATTATATATATTGGGAAAAATGATATATATTGCACTTCCAATGCAAACTTAAATTCTCATATCGCTTATCTCTGGAACCGCTTATGCTAACATCCTGAATTTTAAAACAGCTACATATGTTAACAATACCGTACTTATGGCGAAAAATGGTAGGTTTTGGAAAAGGGGGCGTCGCATCTCCTATACAAACCGAATTTCAAATATCGCTTATCTATGGAACCACTTTTGCTAACGTATTTATGACGAAAAGTGGTTTGTATTGGGAAAGGGGATGTGGCACCTCCCATACCAAATGCAATTTCAATTTCGCTTATCTCTAGAACAGAGGTTCCCAAACTTTTTTTTCTCGTAGACCCCTTTCAAAAATTTACTGGTTTCGGTGGACCCCCTGCTGATACATTTCTAAATATTCCCAAAGCTCGAAAAAAATGTATGTAAAAATTAGATCTAACAATGTAAATTTGCATCGCGGATGAATTCACAAATCAAACATATACATTATCTTCACCATAAACTCATCATATATTCGGCTCACTCATGACTTTGCACGTGGAGTATATGAAAAATAGTTAATTCCGAGCTTTAAAGTGAGGCGAAAAATATTTATCACATTTTTAAATCACAAAACTTAAAACATCAAAACGGCTTAGCTTTATCCGCCAAACTTTTAATTCAGAAACTGACAATAGAGAAAAGAACGAGTGTAAAAAAATCTATGACAAATAACCAAGCAAGCAAGAACCACAAAAAGTGTTCCACCGTCTCATCTTCTTCAAGTTAAGATGGGCAAATGGACTTGTCATTTACGCCTATCACAGTCAGGTGTTTGTGTCACGTGAAGTTAGGGTGGCCAGATGCGCTGATTTAATCAGTACATGTGCTGATTTTTTTCTATTGTACTGATTTTTAAGAGCCCGAAATCAGTACGCAAAATCTACTGATTTTTTGAGTTTGTACTGATTTTGTACTGATTTTTACATTTAATAAATACTTTTGTAAATTGGTGTAATTGACATTTGCTTGAGGTTTACATGTTCAAAACAATGGTTTTTGACAACTCATACGTGTGAGCAGATTGAAACCATTATTAAAAAGGTGGCAGCTTGCAATTGTTTCGTTTCCTAGGATTTCGCAAAATAACAAACTGTTTGGATTCAACCCAACCCAACTTCACGATTTGCAGGTTTTACAGGATTTACAGGAAAAGCTGGTTTCGCCATTAATAAATCTTATGAAAGTTGGTGGTAAGTTAATCATATATTATGTACACTGAGAAGATGACAATAAGAGATAATGTTTTGATTATAATTAAACATCCACTGTCAGTATGTCAAGCTTAAGACGACTACTGCTACGGTGCAATGTAGGTTCTAAAAATTTGGAAAAGGTGCAAACTACCGACTCTTGGATAGGATATGTGTAGCTTTGAATGTGAATGTTGTATTTAATAAGCACACCAACTAAATATGTTTTAAATTTATAGCTTAAAATATGCAAACAGATCCTGACTCGAGCTCGTCTTCTACTGAAACTGAATGGGCTACAAATTTTTTTTTTTATTTTACTCAATTTTTATAAATTATCTAGAAAATTTTGAGACTTCAACTCACTTGCCTTTTGTTACAGAATTAACTATACTTTTATAAAAAAATTTAATTAAGTAAGGAAAGAAAAAATTTTCAAAACCTGTCAATACATTTTACTACTATTTTCGTGAGCACAGCTGTACATACATACGTAATACCTTTGATTTGTTTTAAAGTAATGAATTTTAATATTGATAATACTATATGTATTTAAAAGTCTATTCGTTATTTTTGGTTAAATTAATGGGCTGTTATTTGGTTGTTATATTGTTAATAATAAACAAGTAAGAAAGTCTAAGTTCGGGCGGAGCCGAACATTAAAAACCCGGCGCAAGTATTAAATATATGTTTTCCACCTTTCCGAAAGCTACCGCTACATGATAAGCCGGCGTGTATAAATTTTAAGTAAACTAGCGTCCTTAAATTTCAAAATATTGAAATTTCAAGCATTTCTGAAATTTACCGTTATATGAAAAGCGGCCGTAATTTTAGTCCGATTTCAACAATTTTCAATTGTTTACTTTTATGTGGAAAGCACAATAACCATACCGAGTTTGGTACAAATTGCTAGAACGGTTAGCGAGATACATATACGTGATCATAAGTGGGCCGTGCCACGCCCATTTTCCAAAATTTTATCATAAACGTATTTCCTGGCAAAGAATTGTTGCAACCATCATTTTGAATAAATTAGCTTTAATATTTACTGATTTATCGAGGATTTCGTATTTCTCGAAATTACCGTTATATGGGATGTGGGCGTGGTTATTGTCCGATTTTAATTATTCGGTATGCTGTACCAGGGCCAACAACTGTGCCAAGTTTGGAATAAATTGAAGCAGCGGTTACCAAGATATACACATGTAACCATAAGTGGGCGTGGCTACGCCCATTTTCAAAAAAATGTTAATATTCTTATTTTTCGTCTAAAATTTATTATAAATATCAATTTTGAGTGAATTATCTTCAGTAGTTACTAAAATATCGCAGTTTTTGTATTTCTGAAAATTACCGTTATATGGGAGGTAGGCGTGGTTATTGTCCGATTTTGCCCATTTTCAATACCATCCGTCCTACGCCCGAAAGAAGTACACGCACCAAGTTTCGTTAAGATATCTTAATTTTTACTCGAGTTATCGTGTGCACAGACGGACGGACAGACGGACGGACGGACAGACAGTCACCGCTTAATCGATTTCTCTCATTCTTATTCTGATCATTTATGTATACATTTGTCTATATCTATCTCGATTCGTTTTGCCTGTTACAAACAACCGTTATGTGAACAAAGTTATAATACCCTTGTGCACAAGTGCGCTCGGGTATAAAAATACGCTTAAAAATGAGCTGATTTTTATGGCTTTGTACTGATTTTTGATCCCAACTGTATTGATTATGTCACTATAATATCTGGTCACCCTACGTGAAGTGACCAGTCAGCAGTCCAGTAAGTTGTATGCAGTGTCGTCTGCTCAGTGAGAGCAAAAAATTAGATAGACCTTGTGAGGTTGAGGGTAACATGAGTTTTGCCCACCTGCATCCCCTCGATGCCTCGGAGTCATTTCTGAGCGAAGTATTCACCCAGTATTCTGATGGTGGCTTCGATTGCCGAAGGTGGGAGTGCTAAAACTAGTACGGACCGAGGAATGCCTGGTCTAAGCAAACTCTGGCCAAATGATCAGATGTTTCATAACCAGGTACACCGGAGTGACCTGGCACCCAGAGTAAAACAACCTCGTTATGTTCATCATCATATTTTAGTCGAGACTGGCATTTCCGAACTAGGTTGGAAGAACTTAAATAGAGGGCTGGTCAATGCCTTAAGTGCAGCTAGGTTGTCACTACAGTCACGTAAACTCCTTCCCCTCCACCTTTGTTCCACCATGTAGTCCATGGCTTTGAGTATTGCAATTACCTCACCCTGGAAGACCGAAGCATATTCCCTTAGAGAAAAGTGAAGCTTATCTCCATTGACCTCGAAAAATACCCCAGATCATGACCCAGAGTCCGTTTGAAGATTCGATAATGTGTGAGTCCGGTCTCAGCGATGTAATCAAACCAGCATTTAGTCTCAGGGAACTCAACATTATAGAATCTCTTCAACAAAGGTAATGGTGGCGTACTATCCTGTAGCATTGAAACGACACAAGTGCTTAAATCTCAGCCGCCAACAATTTTCGCCGCGCCCACTTATTGTCATAGCAGCGTCCGGTTCTTTTTAGTCTGCAGGTGGCCATTAAGGCTTCCTCACGTTTGAAAACACAAAGTGACGGTAAGTACAACAGTGCGTCACACCACTCAAAGAAATTAAAGTTAAATAAAGAGGCTATGAAGCAACCATTTAAACCAGATAAATTTTCGTGGACCCCCATTTACAACTCATGGACCCCTATATTTTGTTCACGTCACCGTGGACCCCCGTCGAGTCTTCCGTGGACCCCTGGGGGTCCACCTGGACCACTTTGGGAATCACTGCTCTAGAACTACTTATGATAAGGTTATGGATACACCTACATCTACAAATCAGAAAATGGCAAGAATCATTCAATTAGGAAGAATTTTCTCCCAGATTTCATAATCGCATTGAATGATTGTTCTTTTGTGGAAAGGTTTATAAAAGGATTTTTCTTCCGATAGGGGGCTCAGGGATTGAGAGCTATCTTAAAGAATCCTATTTATGGTCACATTTGCTTCATCTTTTGAACACTTGGTACCCAAACGTGTGATGCAAAGATATTGATTTTTGGCCCAGTCCTGACAAAACCCGTGTAAACACCTTCGAGGTACTTTCTTAACTTCTACCGATTCTGACGAAGAGAAAGAGGAGTTTATGTAGATGTTGGAAAAATAGTTTTTAACCTTCCAAAGGGCTCTGAGACCAATATAATCGAAAAAGGTATTTACAGTTTAAATTAATTTTAAAGCTTTACACTGCAAAGAAAACACTATTTCAAGAATGTAAAATTTTTCATATATTCAATTTTTTTTAATGAATATATAACTTATAACTTCATATTTATTTTTTATATATGTACATTTTTTGAGTTATGTAATAAAGAAAACGCTGGAAATCGGGATTGAATCGGTACAAATATGAAAAATCGGGACACTTATACATCCCGATTTTTAAAAATATTCAGCGAGTCAGTTTTCTCAAAAGCGGTACTGTCCCGCCAAAATCGGTACGAATGGTCACCGTAATTATGGCCCATAATATCCCGGGGCATTGAACTATCTGAAGAAGAGCCCGGACATATAACAGGAATGAAGTCTTGTGGCATGAAAGCTAGCTAAGTAACTGCTGAAGTAATCGGACAGCAAAATATACTAAGTTCCTATATCCAAAGGTTAGCTTTATCCAAAGGTTAGCTTTATTTAAAGGTTAGCTACTAGGAACAGCATGATTTACCGTAAAAATTTAAATGTATTTGAATCTCTCTGTCAAAACTAAAAGCTCACAATAAATATCAAACACAGTTTTGGCACATAGGGCGAAGAAGTAAATCGCTAAGCCACAACTCACTTTATGGCACGAAAAACATGAAAGATCTAGTATTGGTTTTTCATTTAAATAGTTGAAGGCAAAGTATTGCACATATAATTCTTTTACTGGGGTATATTGTGAAAATTTGGAACAAAATATCGTGTAATCTTGTATTCCAAATTTTCGCCTGCAGTTCTTTATTTATAAAAAAAAAACAATATTTTATTACATGCATAGTGAAAATTTTAAATAAAAGATGTACAACAAAGTTTTTATATACATACTTTTACTGAAAATTTGGAACAAAAATCGCGTTATTACTTTTACTGAATATTTGGAATCGAAAATCGAGTTTCCATATCATGGAACCTCAGCTAACGTGGTATCTAGTATAGGGCTGCCATACGTCCCCGTTTCCAGGGACAAGTCCTCGTTTCGGACCCCGTCCCCGTTTAATGCTTGGGACAACAAAATTTAATTTGCTTTTGTAAATTTTAGTTGGTTGGAGGAAAATTATTTAGTGTTATTTATTTATTTTAAGTCGACATAGACATAAAACGGTCGACTACTAAAGTTGTGCATATAATAGGATACATACATATGAAGAATAAATAAAGATTTTAAGGGGCGTAACAATAATATAATATAATTTACTAAAATTTTTAAAATATCAGGCTAGACGCGCAAGTATTTCGTTATGTAAAGCAGTAAACGAACATTCAATACTGATACAGCTATACAAATCATTATAATGTGAACACCAATTACGCAGCGGGTTTTTCGGCAAAGTTTGGACGGCAAAGGGATAAATGAAAAGGCACAAAGTGTGTAGACGTTCTAACAAGAACAGCAAAATTAAGTTAGCTAACAAGGTAAGACGAGTCAATCTCGCCGATTATCAACTTATGGAGAAACATTACCACGAGTAATATTCTACGATTTTCAAGAGTTGGTAAACTAATAAGAAGGAGCCTATTTTTATAAGGTGGAAGATGGAGATCTGATCTCCCTTTGAGTCCACGTAATGCAAAAATTAAAAATTGCTTTTGTACTGACTTAATTCGCTTAATATAGTTTTGGTATCGAGGACACCAGACACACGAACAATACTCCAGTACTGGACGGACCAACGATGTGTAAAGAATCTTCGTGACATACGGACCTTCAAACTCTTTAGCCCACCTTTTAACAAATCCAAGAACACCCATGGCTTTGTTTACGATTTAAAACTCAATTTTGGATTTAAAGTACACACAGATCATATATAACAGATATGCGCTCTAAAGGAATACCGTTTATTTTATAAGTTGCCAAAACTGGCTTTAATCTATGAAATGTCATGTGCTTACATTTAGAGCAATTTAAAACTAATAGATTTAATGAACACCACCTATGAAATTAGTCCAAATCGTCCTGAAGACGACCCAAACAAGGCCCGTGTGAAGGCGAATACGTGAAACAAAGTTTCACGTCTTCCGCGTATATAAGAGTTTGGGAGTGCGAGATAATCTGTGGTAAGTCATTTATGAATAAGGTAAAAAGTAATGGACCCAAATGGCTACCTTGAGGCACCCCAGAGGTGACATCAATCGATTTTGAAAGCGTATGCTTGAACAAAACTTTTTGAGTCCTGCACGAAAGATAGCTTGTGAGCCATATTAATAGGTGTTTAGGAAAACTCAGTAAATCTAGTTTATGGATAAGGAGCTCATGATTGACAGAGTCAAATGCTTTACTAAAATCAGTGTAGATCACGTCGGTCTGGTTATTCTTTAAAAATCTATTAATTACTAAAGAAGTAAACTCAAGCAAGTTGGTAGTGGTTGATCTTCGACGTACAAAACCATGCTGACAAGGTGATAACAAAGAACTGCACAGGTGTTGAAGTTGGCACAGTTAATAATCTGTTCAAAAGTTTTAGGAATAGCTGAAAGGTTAGTTATGCCCCTATAGTTTGCAACATTTGACCTACTACCCTTTTTATGTAGAGGTATAATAAAAGACTGTTTCCAAATTGATGGAAATGACGCTGATTCTAGTGATAATTTAAACAGTTTTAGGATGGGCTCAGATAAATTTTCAGCACAGTACTATAGCACACAACTAGGAACACCATCAGGACCCGGAGAAAATATCGGTTTCAACGCTTGAAGACTACGAAGAATAATATTATTATCAATAGCAGGATTGAGAATGCAGTTAGAATGAGCTAAATTATACGGATAGTGACCAGATCGACAACTTTTAGGTGAATAAGTTGATTTAAAGGATTCTGCAAATAAGTCCGCATTAGTGTGATCAGAACTATCATTCTTGCATCCAAAAGAAAATGCAGAAGGAAATCCAGAAGTTTTCCGTTTTGAATTAACAAAACCATAAAACTTTCTCGGATTGTTGAAAAATTGGATTTTACAGCGGGCTAAGTAGCCATTATAACATTGCTGATTTAGACAATGAAAGTTAGAACGAGCGACTAAATATTTCAAAAAGGCAGCAATTGCTCCAGATCTCCTAAAACGATTATAAAGACTAGATTTGATGTTTTTAAGCCTCACAAGTTGTTTAGAGAACCAAGGCGGCTTACACGTTCCAACACTAACATAACAAAGAGGGACGCTGCTGTTAAAGAAGCAATCAAGTGAGCTGTAAAATATGGAAGTTACTGTCTCAACGTCATTGCAGGCGAAAAGATCAGACCAGTCGTGGAGAGCAATGATTTCATTAAGCTTAATGAAGTTTGCTCTATGAAAACATCGCGAGCGAGGTCTAGGTTCTACTCTTAATACACCAGTAACCAGTGGCTGGGCAATATCAAGTACTATCTCCAGCGTCGGATGTAGAGGATCCTCTGGAAGGGATAAAGGAGAAATTTGAGTGAGAACAATGCCCGCCAAATCATCTACAAATGCCAAGTCCAGCGTCTTGTTTTTGCAATTTAATACGTTGTTAACCTGTACGAGACATGTATCTAACAGACATCGAAGAAAGTCATGCTGAGAGGTGGGAGTCAAAGAGTTTTTGTCACTAATATCAATCCAGCTTATTGATGGCAAATTGAAGTCACCAAGAACAACTAAGCGATCTTTATCTCGCAAATGAGAATATAAATTTTGTATGGCTGAGTTATGATGATTATAAACATTCATATCAGATCGAGGCGGAACAGATAAATAGACTAAAGCTGGGGAATGAAAGTTTTACTGCTATAAATTCAATATCAGACACATTGTCCAAAAGCAACATATCAGATGAAAGGCTCGAGTCAACAGCAATAAGCACACCTCCTCCTCTAGAGTTACGATCATGCCTATAAAATACATATTTGCTTGAAAATAGCTCGGAATTAAAATTACCAAACTTTAGCCAAGTCTCCGTAAAAACGATCACTTGAGCTGAAAATGCAAAGCTACTAAGAAAAAAAGAATTTAATTTGGATCGTAACCCACGAACATTTTGGTAATGAATAATAAGACTGAACGAATTAGAATTCACGTCTGTAATATTCCTGCGGTATTGCTTTTTGATTTTTTTGACTTCTTTACTGCTGGAGGTTCAATATTTGATTTTCTTGTATACAGATGTACCACAGAATGTTCAGGCCAAAAGGAAAGATCAAGTACTCTATCAACATATGCGTCTGGAACTGATATTTTAAAAGAATAAATGACTCTCTTATATTTGAAGTTAAATTTATAAACTTCGATATTGCTAGTAGGTGTAAGATAAAGCTTAAAGCGCACGTAATGAATGATATCAGCTTCAGTCAACGTTGCATGAAGCCTGTTTCGCCCGAATAGTTTTCATCCGCCCGTAATGAATGCGCGGATTCGAAAGTGAACAATTTCGGGCGAAAATAAAACTCATGATAAGGTTGATAGCCTTTCCTAATTACATATCAGAAACAAGTAGTCCGAATACATCGTTTTAATCGATAGTTGAAAAAGTGCCACCTTTAGCAGTCAGTTGTAATTATCGCAAAATTGTAGTCTCAAGAAAGAAAATCCATTCTATTTACTTGCATGGCTGCGTTGCTGATCAAAATTAAAGTTTACGTATGCGCGAAACCAGGCCCTGTAACATGTAATATGAGTTATACTAGGTTCACATATAAGTCGATTATCCTCATTTTCGAGCTTAACACCCTAATCTGTAATTAGAACAAGAGATTAGCCATATAAAGTTGGTCCCTTGTTAATCTGTAATTATTAAATAATCTCAGATTTAACCGATAACTTTTCGGTGTCCATTCTAGTTTTAAAGATTGTTTTTGCGAAAAAGAGGAGAAATGCCAAATGTAAAAGAAAACAAAAATGGACGCTAGCAAGGAAAAGAGGTTTGTAAACGTATTTTTAATAAAATGTTAAGTTAAAATATATTTACATTGCTTATTATGCAGAAAAACGTGATCACGGTGGCACAGAGAAGAAACATAACTTTTCCTTGAGATGTGAGAATAAAGCACAACAAATTTGACAGCTAATAATCTGAGATTTGCCTGTGTAAACGGTGATTAAAAAACGAGCTTTGATTGAGATAATATTGATATGTGAACATACTTTAAGTTGTGACATGTTCTTTGAAAACCGGTTTTGTGGACTGTGAGCTGAAGGCTGTCCATACCGGCTATTAGTGTTTTCGTTGGCATTTCTTACATCCTTTCTTTATAGTTTTGTTACAACAAAACAAAACCAAAATTTTTTTCTTTCATTTTCTTTTCATTAACAACCTTTTACTTTTATTCTTATTTTGATTTGGCCAGCCAAATAACAATAAATCCGAACTGATGTATTAAATATGATAACATATGGGCCCGTATTATGAGTTGCATTCTATCTTCGACTGTGGTCGAAAGAGCTGATCGAACAAATTTTCATTTGGTATTATGACGCTCATTCGAAGAAGAATAGCGCTATTAGGCATGTTTTATTCAACCATCACAAGCAAGTAGCTAAATCTTGGTCAAATAAAACGAAATTAGCTTATTTCCTATCTATGTTAGCCTAATTTTGACAGTTGTTTGACTGCAAATAGTGTCAAAGTAAGTTTTTGCCTCTTTCTGATTGGCTGAAGGAGAAAATTTCTGATGCTGAATGGCAATGCCTCTTGTTCAATATACAAGCCAAGATAGCTTTTCATAAGCCAATATAATTATGTTGGGTAAGTCCTCCATACAAAATAAGCTAATAATTTAAGCTGGACGAATAAAACACGGCTATTGTATTTCGCTCGTTTAGGTTGTTCACAATAGTATATTTTTCACCGCTGGGAAGATTTGTTTACAAATCGAGCAAACTAAATAGTGTGCTTATACATATGTACATATCTAAATTTGTGCAAATTAAAATGAAATAAAAAAGAAAGCGAGTTTATAACAAGTAAGAAAGTCTAAGTTCGGGCGGAGCCGAACATTAAATACCCGGCGCAAGTATTAAATATATGTTTTCCACCTTTCCGAAAGCTACCGCTACGTGATAAGCCGGGGTGTATACATTTTAAGTAAATTAGCGTCCTTAAATTTCAAAATATTGAAATTTCAAGCATTTCTGAAATTTACCGTTATATGAAAAGCGGCCTCAATTTTAGTCCGATTTCAACAATTTTCAACGGTTTGCTTTTACGTGGCAAGCACAATAACCATACCGAGCTTGGTACAAATTGCTAGAACGGTTTGCGAGATACATATATGTGATCACAAGTGGGCGGTGCTACGCCCATTTTCCAAAAATTTGTCACAAACGTATTTCTTGGTAAAGAATTGTTGCAACCATCAATTTTGAATAAATTAGCTTCAATATCTACCGATTTATCGAAGATTTTGTATTTCTCGAAAATACCGTTATATATGTGATGTGGGCGTGGTTATTGTCCGATTTTAGAAATTTCCGGCCACTTGGTATGTTGTACCAGGACCAACAACTGTGCCAAGTTTGGAAGAAATTGGTGCAGCGGTTACCAAGATATACACATGTAACCATAAGTGGGCGTGGCTACGCTCATTTTCCAAAAATTTATAATATTCATGTTTTCCGTCTGAAACTCATTGTAAGTATCAATTTTGAGTGAATTATCTTCAGTAGTTACTAAAATATCGCAGTTTTCGTATTTCCTAAAATTACCGTTATATGGGAGGTAGGCGTGGTTATTGTCCGATTTCGCCCATTTTCAATACCGTCCGTCCTACGCCCAAAGGAAGTTCACGTACCAAGTTTCGTTAAGATATCTCATTTTTTACTCGAGTTATCTTGTGCACAGACGGACGGACGGACGGACGGACAGACAGTCACCGCTTAATCGATTTCTCTTTTCATTCTGATCATTTATGTATACATTTGTCTATATCCATCTCGATTCGTTTTGCCTGTTACAAACAACCGTTATGTGAACAAAGTTATAATACCCTTGTGCACAAGTGCGCTCGGGTATAAAAACGTGGTAAAAAAATTTAATTAGTACAGCGGAGTTCTGGTTGAACAATTCTTCAGAGGATGAGAGCTTAGAAAACTGGCCAGGAACAGAAAACGTTTAAGAGAGTTTAAGTGCAGTCTTTCGAATATATGTATTTTGACATACAATATATTTAAGAAATTTTGTGATCCAAATCTATTTAAAATATACTAAAACTATAAACAGCTCTATGATTTTGTTCTCAGAGATCGTGCCAACAGCGTATTGGGATTTTCTTTCATAAGTAAAACCAGACTTTAGAGCTTGTGGTTAGTATTCACGACGAAAGTAAGAAAACAAATGCAAAATCATACATTTTTCACAATTTTCTAACACTTCGCCACACCAACGAAAGCAAAATTCTGTTCGACAGAAAATTCGATACTCAACGAAATTTTCGACACGCTTGCATAGCTCATGATGCGAATTTCACTTTCGATCTTCGATAGCCAGCGAAGATCGAAAATCGAATGCAACTCATAATAAAGGCCATGAATTACACTTCGATAAATTTATCTAAAAAACAAGTAAGAAAGTCTAAGTTCGGGCGGAGCCGAACATTAAATACCCGGCGCAATTATTAAATATATGTTTTCCACCTTTCCGAAAGCTACTGCTACACGATAAGCCGGGGTGTATAAATTTTAAGTAAATTAGCGTCCTTAAATTTCGAAATATTGCAGTTGCAAGCATTTCTGAAATATACCGTTATATGAAAAGCGGTCGTAATTTTAGTCCGATTTCAATAATTTTCAACGCTTTGCTTTTATGTGGCAAGCACAATAACCATACCGAGATTGGTTCAAATTGCTAGAACGGTTAGCGAGATACATATATGTGATCATAAGTGGGCGGTGCCACGCCCATTTTCCAAAATTGTATCGTAAGCATATTTCTTGGTAAAAAATTGTTGCAACCATCAATTTTGAATAAATTAGCTTTAATATTTACTGATTTATCGAGGATTTCGTATTTTTCTAAACTACCGTTATATGGGATGTCGGCCTGGTTATTGTCGGATTTTAAAAATTTTCGGCCATTTGGTATGTTGTAGCAGGACCAACAACTGTGCCAAGTTTGGAAGAAATTGGTGCAGCGGTTACCAAGATATACACATGTAACCATAAGTAGGCGTGGCTACGCCCATTTGCCAAATTTTTTTAATATTCTTATTTTTCGTCTAAAACTCATTGTAAATATTGAGTGAATTATCTTCAGTAGTTACTAAAATATCGCACTTTTCGTATTTCTGAAAATTACCGTTATATGGGAGGTAGGCGTGGTTATTGTCCGATTTCGCGTGTTATCGTGTGCACAGACGGACGGACGGACAGACAGTCACCGCTTAATCGATTTCTCTTTTCATTCTGATCATTTATGTATACATTTGTCTATATCTATCTCGATTCGTTTCGCCTGTTACAAACAACCGTTATGTGAACAAAGTTATAATACCCTTGTGCACAAGTGCGCTCGAGTATAAAAATTCTGTTTATGTCATTACACAAGGAGTGAAGAATTTTATCAAAGCTCAATACTAATTTGAAAGATCCTAGATGGATAGTTACATATCACTATTGATACGAATACTGATTTGAGCAAGTACATTAAGGGCCGGTTACTCAATGTCTGGTTAACACTAATCTCTGGTTAAACATATGTAGCTATCGACGTTACCGACTCCCTGTTGTATGCATGGAGTCGAAGACGTCGATAACGATGTTTAACCGCAGATTAGTGTTAACCAGACATCGAGTAACCGGCCCTAAATGTTTTTTCCTACTCGGTTTGTCCTTTGAAGTAAATTGTTTGCGTAATCTTTACAGTCTCCCAACAAAACTGTTTACGTAATTAGTATTATTATTAATTTTACTTTTCTGGCGACCATCTCTGCCTCCACAAGTAACAACAGCGAAAATGTAATTACCGCAGTGTCAGATTTAGCGAAAATAGTCCCACTTTACAAAAAGTTGTATTTTGTTAAAAAGAGAGAAATAAATGTAAGTGTACAAAATTTTAATACTGTATGCACAGTGATTGTAACGATACTCCGAATGTCAGGTGTAAGCGGCGATGCCGCTTTGGTAATTTTTAACCAAAATTGGTAATATTTTTCTTTATTTATCAAGTATGGTAATTTGGTAATTTATTTTTCAATTTGGTAACTTGTTCAGTACAAGTTCTGATTCCACATTAGTAAGTGGCTCGTAAGCGTTTCGTTTTATAGAAATACCAGGTAATCCTGAAAGTTTCGCAAGGCGAAAGTTGTTCTAGCGTTCATTGGTTACTATTTAGAATGGTGTGATCTCTAACAAACTGCTTGAAAGTGGCTATTGCTAAGTATATCAACCGTGATATTTCTTGGAAGGTTTTTAGTGGTCCTACCTTTCCCGGTGTACCCGGCAACCATACATGTCAGTAGAATTCTACGTAGATATGTATGTTCTCATTCAAAAAGCTACGGCATTCATCGGGGGACTTCATTCTGGCTATGTGTGAGTCGAAAGCTTTGCTTCAAGCGTTAAATTTTTATATATTTTCTTGTCACTTGTTTACATAAAAAACAATAATAGCCGCACCAGGTTTTGACAGGTTTATAGCATTATTATTTTTATTTTGGTTTTTTTTTAATAAAAATTTAGTTCTATCATTAGCAGAACTCGTGTAAATTAAAGTTTCAAGCTTTGTTCAATATTTAAAAAAATCAACAAACTTTGTAAATATTTTAGGTGATTGGAGCGCTGTTTGCCTGAAAAGCTTGGTATCTTAGGATATACATATGTACGGACATATCGAGCCCTAACTGCCAAAATAACGCAAGCGTTATTTTTTCAATTTTTTATGATGCAGAAACGCATCTAGATGCTCTAGGAATATTTCTGCATCAAAAAGAAAATTTTGAAAAAATTTCGCTTACGTTGTTTTGGCGTTATGTTTGTACAGTTATGCACATAAAATAAGTTTGGTAATTTTTTGTTGAATTGGGTAACTTTGCGGTGATTTTAGTAAAAAATAAAAAAATTTTGTGGCAACACCGGGTGTAAGTAACCAAATACAAATAAGCTTGTTATTCTAAAAAGTTACAGCATTTCGGATGTGTGTAAAAGTTTGCCCTTATTGAAAAACTATAATGAAATGTATACTGGCTTATTAACTTTGCATTTTAAAATGAGTATATTATTAAATTGGTTTATATCTTTTCAATCTGCATATTTTAAGTATACATGAGCTCCCTTGGGCCCAAGGGTATTATAACTTTAACAAAATATGAAATTTTAAGATATCCTAGACACATATTTTGACAACAAAATTTGTCGATTTATTTTGACACAACTTTCTCTCCTTTTCCCTACCTTTATCGATGATATTATGGGCCAAAAACTTACAAATAGCCGCTTTAGCAGAGCATGTACACGCCTGAATTCCTATTCTGATCTAAATCAATCAAAATACCATTTTTAGTCCCATTTGACAATTTGTTTTCACTCATTTGGCCGCAAATGCCATTGAGTTTGACTTATTGAAAATAAGCGTTAAAATTAATAGAAAGAATTTCGAATTTGAGGATAGCTTGGTAAAGTGTTAATTTTTCATAGTGGCTGCTCTAAATGCAATGTAAAATGTTTAAGATAATACATAATATGACATTTTTAACCGACTTCAAAAAGAGGAGGTTATCGGTTCGTCGGAATATTTTTTTATAAGCTTTTATTTAACTTGGTCATCCCGCGCAAATCGTGGAAATTTCCAATCGATTTTAAACTAACTTCCCGGCAAGTTAGAGACTTGAAATTTTCAGCATAGTTCCAATCACGATGACAATGCAATTTAAAATATAAATGAATTCCCTATATGGTCCAGGGGTCTTGATTCAAAGTCGGTCAAAAATTAGTAAAATTTATGGCTAACAGAGCGTAATTTGCCAAAGAACGTAAAACCAGAGCAAAGCTATTTATGGCAAATTCTAGATATCAACCTAGTCTAGATATGAGCCTCGTTGTAGGCATCATATCAAGGAGATACAATTAGAAGACTCGAGAAGTTTCCCCGCCAGAAGAACTTTAATATTTCGCCTAAATATATGCCATGCTACAGCGGAAGTGGACGACACGCCATTTCTTTAAATGAAATTAACTGCTGCTATATGTATGTATGTACATATGTATGTGTTCAACATTTTGCTTGCATAGTCTTCTGTTCTCTTTCATTGCAAGTTGAATTATTTTAATATCTATTGCAAAATTTTGTACATAAAATAAAATAAAACTATTTAATACACAACGCTTTTATAAATGGACTAAAAATTATAAAATAAAGTAATGTAAAAAATATATTTTTTTTAAATAAGCTTTTATTTGACATGTTTAATCAAAGGAATAAAATAAAGTAGTGAAACAAAAGATTTTTTAGCACGAAAATTTTGTCAAAACTGCACTAAAATGAATAAAATAAAATAAGTTAAGGTCTCGTTAAAGTTACTAAAAGCCATTTAGTGAAAGGAGTTATTCAAACTCTAATGAAAATTACTAACAATTTGTACTAATTTACTTCGTTTTTAAAAAAGCTGAATTCGCCGACAAGCTTTTTTAAAAACGAAGTAAATTAGTACAAATTGTTAGTAATTTTCATTAGAGTTTGAATAACTCCTTTCACTAAATGGCTTTTAGTAACTTTAACGAGACCTTAACTTATTTTATTTTATTCATTTTAGTGCAGTTTTGACAAAATTTTCTTGCTAAAAAATCTTTTGTTTCACTACTTTATTTTATTCCTTTGAGTAAACATGTTAAATAAAAGCTTATTTTTAAAAAAATATTTTTTTTACATTACTTTATTTACTTTTTTTTTATGTATGTTACCGCATAACTTTGGACCACGTTAACCGATTTCGATAGTTAATTTTTCATAGGAAATGTGGTACATCAAGAGTGGTCCCATACTAATTTATGTTTAGATCCGATAATTGGATCGTGAAGAAATTAACAATAATCTTAAATTTTTATATGAGAATTGAAGTCGGTTTTGTTTTTTACTTAAAAATTACTTGTTAATTTCTTCCTTTTGACCAGTTTTCTTTGGAATTGTTTATTCTTCAAAATGAAAGCGAAGCTTCTCCCGTGCCTAAAAGTAAATATATTACCACGGTAAAGGAAAAAAACTAAAAAACCATCTGGTCAAAAGATGATTGTACCTAAAATCTAGTGACTGTACCTAATCTACCTTCAATAGTACCTACTTTTTCATCCCTGCTTCCCAACGCTATGATCGATCAGTTTCTGAAACTGAAATAAAATAAATAAAATAAAAAAAAAAACTTTTTAATATACAACGCTTTTATAAATGGACTAAAAACTAGAAAATAATATTTCTCAGTCCCACAGAATTTGTTTTGTTAAGTTTTGATTTTGAAATTTTAGCAAAAGTCATTATAAACAATTAATGACATTGAAAACGAAAAACGTGGAGCGCATGCAGTACAAAGCATTCGATTTCATTGACAATAGTCAAACTACATAACATTCTACAACGAAAGTACAAATTTGAGATCGGTTTTAAGCGGCCGTTATTCATATGCCCACATACATACATATGTTACTTTTCATATCAATTCAAGTGTATTACGTGCGCCCCACGCTTTTCATTTTCAATGTCATTAATTGTTTATAATGTCTTTTGCTAAAATTTCAAAATAAAAAATTATCAAAACAAATTCTGTGGGACTGAGAAATATTACTACTTTTTAGTCCATTTATAAAAGCGTTGTATATTAAAAAGTTTTATTTTATTTCATTTATTTTCTACTTTTTAGTCTTGTCTGTACCAAGTTTTGCAATAGATATTAAAATAATTCAACTTGCAGTGAAAGAGAACAGGAGACTGCAAGCACAATGTTGTTTGCTCACATTTAGTATAAACATACATATGTACATACATACATATAGCAGCAGTTTATTTCATTTAAATAAATGGCGTGTCGTACATTACCGCTGTGACGTATATAAATAGTGCATATATTTAGGCGCAATATTTAACTTCTTCTGGCGGGGCGACATCTAGAGTCTTCTAATTGTATCTCCTTGATATGATGCCTACAACGAGGTTGATATCTAGACTAGGTTGATATCTAGAATTTTCCATAAATAGCTTTGCTACATTTATAGTAGGCGCATTCTTTTGCAACCGAGCTACAAAAGAATACCCGCTTAAATGACGAAATACACGCATGGGCGTAGCCAGGTAGGGGCAGGGGGGTGCTCGAGCCCCCCCTAACTTTCAAATTTTCCTTATATATATATAAAATAGTACCCTGAAATGCCAGCTTAATAGGGTCGAGCCCCTCCCCCCCTAAATTTCATTCTGGCTACGCAAAGCAACAACACAAACTCGGCTATTTATCCAATCTCAGCCAGGTTGGTTAAAAAATACGCGACCTGAAGGCTAGTGTTGGTAAGTGAAAAAACTGCTCTATTGTGAATTGTTAATGGGAAAGTGGAAAGGGAAATTTTTGCTTCCTTTTATACGTGATTTATATTTTAAAAGAGTATATATATTTCGCAAATACCTCGCATAATTACTCATTTAAATTGGTTTTTGTATCTAAATCCCGTTAAACTAATCACATTTTCTTGCCAGCTACCAACAGGGTTGCTTAAGTAGCTAAAAGGAAATTTTACCCGAGTTGAGCGTTCTTTTGTCGCTCGCTTACAAAAAAATGCAGCTAGTATAAATGGTGGTCTGGACATACAACATTGCAAGTAGATAAAAGCGTTGTAAATTGCTTTCAAGCAGATATTGGAAAAGTGTGACTGTGGGCGATTCAGAGTTTTTCCCTTATTTGAATTAAAATTAACCACAACGTTTAATGCCACAAAAAAGATTTTAGCAAACCTTCGAAGCTACATATTTATTCAATAAACAATCTTTTTTGTCAAATTTGTTATCATTTTTTTTTATTTCAAAACCGAAACCGAAACTAAATTTGAAGAACGAAACACTTCGCAAAACCGAAGCCAAAACCGGAACATTATTTTTATTCTTTTCGATTCCTTGAAAGAAAACGCTTACGCCATATCTGTCTGTCCGTCCGTCCGTGCACACGAGAGCTGACATTTCTCAACGAGATTTACATATATAATAACAATATAATAGATTGTCACTTATACAATACTAGCCGGCCTCGTATGGGCGAAGCTTCGCCACGCGCTGAATGTGTAGATATTAAATAAGATGCGATTGACTATTAAACAGGTGGTAACACAACTAAAAAACAATATATAATTGGGCATCTGGAGGCCTTCCATTTGACACCTCATTTCTTGTAATCCAACGAATAGTGCGGATCTAATAAGTTTTTAGACAGGTGGCAAACCCTAAAGCAATTCAAAGTACTAAAGATAATATTCCTATCGATACAGGTTATACTTAAAAAATCTCGTATAAATGAGTTCAGTAGTTTTTGAGATTAGCGTGGTCAAAGTATCTCGACATTCCTTCATAGTATGTATAATAATAATAATAATAATAGACTGGCGCTTACACATATGTTAGTGTTTGGCCGAGCTTCTCCTCCAACTTGTGGCGTGCGCGTGTGATGTTGTCACACAAAGAGGAGGGACCTACAGTTTTACGCCGAGTCCGAACGGCGATTGTATTTTTATGAGAAGCTGTTTTTCATGGCAGAAATACACTCGGAGGTTTGCCATTGACTGCCGAGGGGCGACCGCTGTTAAGAAAAAACCCTTTTCTATATTTTTGCCATGTTGCTTTGACCAGGGCTTGAACCCAGGTGCTGATGAGTGAAAGTGCGCACTGCTCACCACTACACCACAGCGGCCGACAGTATAGTATGTATAGAAATAGCAATTTTCAAATAGGTGGCACCCCTATTCAGAAATGAAAGCTTTTGTACGCGAAGGCTAGGCCCTTTCATTTGGTATCTCATTTTGTAATCCAGCGAACGGCAAAAATCTTTTAACTTTTTAATAGGTGGCAACCCTACTCAGAAAAATAATACATTATTGCACATGTAGAGGCTTTGTCTTTTCGTTTGACAGTGACGGTGCAGAACTGATGCCTACGCTTGTTATGATTAAATATAGTAATTTAGTTAACAGGTGGCAACTCTATTCAAAAAAAAACATTGGTGCTTTTCTAGTGGCCAATCCCTTTCATTTGACACCTCATCTTTTGTAATCCAACCATCGGTGCGGATATTATAGTTTTTTAGACAGGGGGCAACCTTATTAAAATTCTAAGTAAAAAAGGTCACTCCTGTCGATATAGAGTATATTAGAGAAAATCTCGTCAAAATCCGTTCAGTAGTTTTCGAGATTACCGCGTACAAAGAATCTCCGCTTTCCTTTATACTATGTATAGATGTTAGTGTTTGATGTTATCACACAAAGAGAAGGGGCCAACAGTTTTATGCCGAGGCCGGACAACATTTCCATTTTCATGAAAAACTCTTTTTCATGGCAGAAATACACTCGAAGGTTTGCCATTGCCTGCCTACGGGCGACCGCTATTAAAAGAAAATTCGAAATGAAATCGGACAATAACCGCGCCTACCTCCCTCCCATACAACGGTAATTGACAGAAATACGAAAAATCAGTCACAGGTTATTAAAACTTTTCGGAAAATGGGAGTGGCACCGCACTTATGACTATCTCGGTAAGCGATTTATCAGTCTATACTAAACTCAGTACAGTTATTGCCCTTGGTGCAAAAAAGGAATATGTTTAAAATCGGAGTAAAATTACGGTAACTTGTCATATTCAGAAATACCAAAACTGTGATATTTTAATAACTACAGACGCCAATTTACTTCATGTTAATACCTACAACAATCTCTTAACATGTATAAATTTTTGGAAAACTGGAGTGGCACCGGCCATTGTGTATTGATAAGTGCTTTATCGCTTTCTGCTGAATTTGGCCAATTATTTTATTTTAAGTCCAATTTAGCTTGCTATCGAAATTGTTTGAAATCGGCGAAAAACACAATTGAATTTAGTTAACAGGAAGGTGATAAACGACATTTTATACATGAACCGGTTATATAAAGTTCGGTTTCCCCAAACTTGTACTTGTTTACTCATAGAATATTAAAATAGCTCAAAACCCTATCATTCTGAAAATATGAAATATACGACAATTTCTCACTTTTCTTTAATACATTATATGGCAAGTCTTTTTATTGAAAATAAATGCATTTGTACAAAATTGCAGCTTTCTAGTTTTTTTAGTTTTGAAGTTAGACGAGTTTAGTGTGGCTATTCTTTAAAAATCTGACACTGTGCGCGGCTGTGATTATCAAACTCACGTGCCGCTGCTAGTTAACTGCATTCAGGAGCCGCGCCGTTAGTAACCACCAGCAAATCTCTTTAATTTTTAGTGACGTCACGTAGTTACATCCTCATCAAAAATACTATGTAGATGTGCTCTACTCCAAGCCAAACCCCTATGTGAAAAAGTAAACTTCAACATTTTTTGCTGCTTGCACGTCGTTAAGTAAATCGGAATGTTGTTAACGCTGCCAGCTGAGTAAATCGTTGTGTCCCGGACGACTGGATGAACAGCCGCCGGTGGTGAGGTGTGAATGGTGTTAAATAAATGAAATAAAACAACAGAAGCTATCACAACGATGAGAGTAATTTAGTTGGACCAGGTGCAGTGGTTAATGCGCTGAAATTGCACTCCAGAGGCTAATTTTTCTGTTGATGTGAAGATGTGCTGGCAGAAAGGGTTACGAGAAAAGTTTTGTCTTTACTGCTGTACCATTTTTAAATATCTTAATGTTAGTTTAAACTTTAAAGTAAGGTGTACTTACTACTACGCGTTTTTTGTAGCGTTAAGGAGAATCGATTAGCCTATTGCATTCTTGGTCGGCGCTATTTTTAATTTCGATTTTTTTGTGATACATGTTGCGCTTTGTGTTTAATATTACTTTAATGAACATCTGTAATCCTCTGCAAAGTTAGAAAATAATGTTTAATTAGTCAGACATATACTCTAATCAACGGTATGGTTCTAAGAATCAGCCGCTGATATTTAGAAAGCACAATTGTAAGCAAGCGAACACATCCTGGAACTCGAATTCCAAATACTGTCCTCCCTTCAATCGCCAACTGCTCTAACTTAAGCTTTCTTTCCACTTTTTGAACTTTTAAATTTTTGAACTTCATAACAGATATATTGGGTCCCTGGTAGTAAATATATACGTATATAAAGTAGCACTTTTAAGGATTATGTCAGTTCCAAGGCGAATTCATACAAGGTGGTGTTACCGGAGCATCTGAGATTTTCGAGGCAGTGTTTTGAATGTCAAAATGATGTGTTTGTTTTACGCAACCTTGTATTGGAGATTTGAAAATGTATACACATTTTTAGGAAATGGAAAGGGTATCGGGTTACACTACTAACTAAATGAAAATAAAATTTTCTTAACATTTCCCGCAGGCTTTTGGGAGTGAAGTGACTAGAGGAAACTGCATCAGAATTTTTTTAGAGGAGTTTGGAATTTCAAAAGTATACTTAATTAAGAAAACTATTTACAAAATTCCGTACAATGTAGAATAGGTATCAAATAAAAGAGAAAATTCTGTAAAATTTAATAAGGTTATTGTTTGTGTACAAGGAAGAAGTATTCAAAATGTTCTTTTAAAATTTTATCATTGAACATCCTTGAAAATTTGGAATATTTTTTGTGAAAAAATTACATGTTAAAGAATATTACCTACCCTAACTTAAGAAATTAAAATAACACTGTAGGTAAATTTTAAGGTTTTGAAATATCACAGCTAAACGGCCAAACACGTAAACTTAATTTTGGCCTCTAGATTACGATGGCGTTTTCAGAAAATCCGTATTACGTCAAAATTTTGAGATATTTAGGGGGGAAGTTTTAAAGTTCTGAAAGTGAATTTTTCGTCGTTTAAAACACTGTCCTCATGTTTTGAATTTTTTTCTGGGCAAAGGTTTTGATAACTGATCTTACTTAACTGGGATCTTTATAATTCAATGGCGTCCTCCGTTTTTCCAGGTTGGTGCTTGAAAATCTGCTTAAATTTTAGGTTTTTTGATAATAATTACCTCAGTTTTAAGGTTATTTTACTAAAATTTTGCACGTGACTGTATTTTGATATTACCTTAGCTGTTTCTGAAAATCATGGAAATCGGTTCACTATAACATATAGCTCCCATACAACTGATTTTTCAGATATGTGGTTTTGCGTTACAACTCATATTTTATTTCGTAATATTTTTTTATAATATTGGTTTATGTACTATTTCGGCCAAAATTTGAATTCTCTTCAATCCCGTTTTGGCATATTTTGCTTGTTTCTATTGCTCGAATGATTTTTTTAATATTCTTTGGCCCCTGCGATCGACCAGCAAAAGTCCGCCAACATTGAATTCAATCGTTTTCCAGCGAATCGGTCCTCAAAACACAAAATGGATTGGTGAAATCTCTCTCCTACGTCGTCGGTTTCTGTTGAAAGCTTTTGCTCGTAAGAGTCAAAGTCACTGTGTAGCATGTGGATTTTAAGCGACATGTGCAAGGCGTCAAAAGATTCCATCAAGTTCGCAATCAAAATGGCATATTCTGGTGAACGATTTTTACACAGAACGTGTTTAATTAAAGCCCGAACTGCTGTGCCATCAAGAATTTCCAAGAAGCCTTGATCCTTCATTAATCTTCTTATGTCAGGCCCATTAAGCACACCTGAAATAAAAATTATAGGGTTCTTGAAGCAAGGGAGAGATATAATAAAATATATGAGCGAAAATCTCTCAAATGGGCCACCCAAAATTGGACGGTCAAGATATTTTCGCTCAAATCACTTTATTCGGTTTACAAACACTTGAGAGATTTTCACTCATATACAATCAAAAAACTACCTTCACGGATTTTTTCAACGGAAAGTTTTGGAAAGGCATTATTTTTCAAATATAGGAATGAACTTTCGTTGACTCTAACCAACTGTTTGATGTAATTCTTAACAACACCAAGTTTGATATGTAAATCGGGAAGCATGAGTTTATTAAGCCCTATTAAAGGCTCGTGAACTATATAGAATTGACCAATCGATTGTTCCTTTCTTTTTGGCCAATCACATTTGGTATAGTGATTGCATTTGGCTCTACTATCTCAATGACAGAACAAACAACAGTGTTTAGAGTAGCCCGTTTGCATGTCTGATAGTAGTGAGAGAACTTTAAAATCACAGTTCACGCGCCACCTGTGCTCTTCGTACTTGATGCAATCTAAGATTAATTGCATTGTTTCGTATGATTCCTTTATTCCAACCGCATACAAGATGGGAACGGGTTTCTTTCTACTATCGCGATAGAGCAAGACTGCTTTCAAACTTTGCTTTGGTGCGTCAATAAAGAGACGCCATTGTTCGGGTTTATAGTCAGTAATTCCCATTTCATTCATCAAACCTGCAACATCAATGCAATTAGCCTGAGTTCCATCTTCCGATAACTTGAAATATGGCATAAACGGATCTTGTCTATGTTTGTAGGCCGTTACTTTTACTCCTGGTGCTAAAACATTCACGCTTTTCAGTTCTGATGCCAAAATCATTGCGTTTTTATGGGAGAGATTTAATTTACGCACCATGCTGTTTAGGTGTTCTTGGGATATGAAAGACGGTAAATTGTTTTCAATCGGAATGTAATCAGATCCATCATCAAGTGGTAATGGCGTTGCCATAGACTGTTTGCAATCATAGACAGTTTCAAGTTCGAATGGATGATTTGGAACTTGTAATGCATCACTACATATGTGCAACAGGTAAATGAGCGCTCGGTACACCTTTGTAGACGACACAAGACCGATCTATTGAATTAAATATTTATGAGTATATGTACGTACATATATATGCATATATCGATGGCTGAGTGGAAGATCGACCTATCTCAGCACAATTTCAGTGTATTTTGAGATAGGGCATTCTTCAACAAAATTCTGAGATAGGATGATTTTCAATAAAATTCTGAAATAGTGCGTTCTTCAATCAAATTCTGAAGTAGGGCGTTGTTGAAAAGTTTTCAGAGATAGGGCGTTTTCGAACTGGCTGCCGAGATAGGTAGATCTTCCACTCAGCCATCGATATACAAATGTTAAGTTTGTTTGTTCGGCGGACAAAAACTAAAAAAGTTCTGCACCATTTTTTTTTTAATTTGGACATCTTCTGCAGACTTTCCAAGGTTGGTTATACTCAGGCGTGGTACGCTCCAAACATACAGAAACTTTTACCTATTTCATACACTCAGCGATTAAGGAGAGGGCAAACAATACATAATTTCATGGTTTTATTTAAATTTACTTACTTTTTCGATTGAAACCAAATGTATTGTTGGTGCATGCATAACAATTTTCAGCTTCGTGTTTCCCGGGATTTGTCCAAATCATTGGTAACGAAAATCGTTTTTTTGTCCACCAAAAATTCATCACACTAATGCACGAAATACATATGAATTCGGGAGTGTATTTATTTTGTGCAGGTTCAGATTGCAAAAAGTACCATTTATAGCATGCTAGTGCATTTTTATTTGAGACTAATTTACGCTGGTCTGATTTCGAAACGAATTTACCACAAACGAAACAAAACTTGTTTAATTTATTGCAAAGCTTTTTAATTTTTTTTCATCTTTAGGAGTTTCCGAAGACAATGATATGATGAATAAAAGTTTTTCGCAAAATTTTCGGTTTGTGTTTTTTGATTCCCAACTTATGTGAAATAGACGCGGTATAGACCGCCGCCTATTTGAAATATTGTAAAATAATATAAATCTGGCAACCCATTTATCATCTCTCCATTACACACTATTTCTTTGTATCTACACTAGATTTATACTGAATAAATTAGTCGCCATCTTACTTTGAAACTGCGTGTACATTTTTCTGTGACAACAGGTTATGGGCCTATTTCACATTGTAAAATTAATTTAAAGTATTTTATTTAAATAAAATGGCGACGGGCACACTTACTTTTCCATTTGAGAAACTTCGCGGACGCGAAAACTTTGATGTTTGGCGGCGAAGTGCAAAATCGTATTTGGTGCTGAAAAATTGCTGGAAAATTACCGAGGCAGGCGTGTCTGATAGTTCTTCAGAAAAGGACCGTGACGCAAATGAACGTGCTCTGGCGGAGATTACGCTCATGGTGGAGTCGAGTAATTTCTCGCATATAGCAAATGCACAGACAGCGAAAGAAGCCTGGGACTCGATAATAGCAGCATATGAAGACAGTGGTTTAACGCGCAAAGTGGAGCTTTTGAAGAAGCTAGTGCATTTGAAACTTGAGCAGTTCAAATCTGTGCAAGATTACGTAAACGAAATGGTCATGACTTCAATCAAGTTGCAAAACGCGGGTTTGAACATGGGTGATGCAGTGGTCGCATCATTATTGCTCGCTGGGTTGCCTAATGAGTATCAACCACTTGTTATGGCAGTGGAAAATTCCAAAGCGAAGTTAACAGTAGACAGCGTTAAAAGTTTGCTATTGCAAGATGTAAAATTGGATAGCAACAGAGCATCTACAGACAGCGCTTTGTATTCGAAGAATTTGCAGCCGAAAAAGAATGACAAAATGTATAATCGAAAGAAGTTTCGTTGCTTCAATTGTGGCCAAGAAGGCCATATGCGTAAAGAGTGTCGTAAGTCGAAGAAAACAAACGAGAACGAAAATAAAAGCAGAACTGCTATGTTTTCGAACTCACTGTTAGCAAATTCGTGTTTGCATTCTCAAAGCAGCGAATGTGTATGGTACGTCGACTCAGGCGCAACGTCGCACATGACGAACGATCAGCAGCTACTTTCGAAAATGACAGCGGCAGAGCACAGCGAAGTTATTTTAGCTAACAGTGACCGAATCCCTGTTAACAGCGTTGGGGATGTTAGTTTGCTTCTAAATGTAGGCAATCAAAAAATCCCTACTGATGTTCGAAACGTTGAATATGTACCGAGCCTTTGTGCAAATCTACTGTCAGTACGGCAAATAACAAAACAAAATAAAAAAGTGGTGTTCGAAGGCAATGAATGCAAGATTTTCGATGAGAATGGCAAATTAATAGCAAAGGCGTATGCGGATAACGATTTATACAAGTTAGATTGTGCTAAAAATCCAATTAGCAAAGCAATGACAGTAGTTGACAATTTTGAGCTTTGGCATCGCAGGTTGGCACATATTTGCAAAGAAAGTATGAAGCAGGTGCAGAATTCAACGCTTGGTGTCAATTACAGTGGTTCAGGAGACAAGGGGTGTGTTGTATGCTGTAAAGGTAAACAAACCAGAACACTAAATAAATCAGCTGGAACGCGTGCTGCAAATTTGTTAGACGTCATACATTCGGACGTGCTTGGTCCAATTAGCACAGAGTCGTTCAGCGGAGCAAGATTTCTGTTGGTGTTTGTTGACGATTATTCGCGCAAAGTATTTGCTATACCAATTGCACGAAAGTCAGATGTGTTTGATAAATTCAAACAATTTAAGAGCGAAGTAGAAACGCAATGTGGCCGTAAAATAAAAGTGCTGAGGACAGACAATGGCACTGAATATTGCAATGAACCATTTATAAATTTTATGCGTGATTGTGGCATTGTTCATCAAAAAACAGCTCCATACACGCCCGAACAAAACGGTGTGGCTGAGCGCATGAACCTACTTTGATTGAACGTGTCAGGTGCATGTTGTTGGATTCAGGGCTTGCAAATATTTTCTGGGCAGAGGCTGCGAACACGGCAGCGTATTTAGTGAACCGCATTCCATGTAGAGGCAACAACCGCAGTCCGGAAGAAATATGGTCAGGTGTGAAACCGAATTTAAAGAATTTGCGCATATTTGGTTGCACGGCAATGGTTCACATACCAAAACAAAAACGAACAAAACTTGATGCAAAATCAGAAGAGTGCATTTTTGTAGGGTATTGCGCTGTATCAAAGGCTTATAGGCTGTATCGAAAAAGTGATATGAAGTTTATTATAAGCCGTGATGTTACATTTTTGGAAAATGTAAGCGACACAACGAAACGTGTAGAACCAAATCTGGTCGTTGATATTTCTGATGCAAGGGAAGCTTATGACATTGACAATTCAGGGGAGAATATTGTAAGCGAATTATCAGATGTCAAGAAATCTTCGGATAGCGAATATGATACTCCTGATGAAAGCGAAACTGATAATATGCCTGAAGTGAACGACGACGAAGAGGGCGCACTCCGCCGGTCCAAGCGTATTGCAAGCAAAGCTAAAAGAGAGTTGTTATTGAGCGCAGTGTCGAATGCTGATGAACCTGTTACCGTTGAAGAGGCCTTGAGTGGCGCAGCGTCGGGTGCTTGGAAGCAAGCTATGCAAGATGAGATGGATTCTCTCAAATCAAACAAAACCTGGCAGCTTACCAAATTGCCTGCAGGTAAGAAAGCAATAAATTCAAAGTGGGTTTTTAAAATAAAGCGTGATGCGGCTGGTGAGCTTGTTCGTTATAAAGCAAGGCTCGTTGTAAAAGGCTGTTCGCAAAAACCAGGTGTTGACTATTCGGAAACGTTTTCTCCGGTAGTCAGGTACAACTCATTACGTTTCTTGTTTGCCATGGCGGCGAAATATGACTTATCGGTGCATCAATTGGATGCGGTGACGGCATTTTTAAATGGCGAGCTTCAAGAAGAAGTTTACATGAAGCAGCCGGAAGGCTATGATGACGGTTCGGGCAAAGTATGTCGTTTATTAAAGTCACTGTATGGCCTAAAACAGGCAAACAAAGTTTGGAACGATACATTGAATACAGTACTCATCAGTCTGGGACTAGTTCGAAGCGAGGTCGATCAATGCATCTACTACTGTGTGAAAGAGCGAAGCATGGTGTATGTAGCAATTTACGTAGACGACGTTTTGGTTTTCTCCAATGACAAAGAGGCAACAGCGCGTATAAAGAACGAGTTGTCCTTCAGATTCAAAATGAAAGACATGGGTTCAGCGTCATCCGTACTTGGCATGCGAGTTCAAAGGGATGAGGTAAAAAAGCTAATAAAACTTGATCAGTCTGAATATATTTCCAGTGTACTCAAACGTTTTGGGATGGACGACTGTAATGCAGTTTCCACACCACTTGACTTATCACAAAGGTTAAGTGCTGAGATGTGTCCACAAACCGAAGAGGCCAAGATGGATATGGAAAAGGTTCCATATATGGAGGCGATTGGTTGCCTTCTGTACGCAGCGCAGAATACTCGTCCAGATATAAGCTTTGCGGTCAATTTACTGAGTCGGTTTTCACAGAATCCCGGCAAAGCTCATTGGCTTGCAGTGAAGCGTATAATGCGTTATTTGAAGGGCACTATTGACAAAGGCATCGTGTATAAAAGGACAGCTGAAGGTTTGGCTGGATATTGCGACTCTGATTGGGCCGGAGATCTTGATAAGCGCCGATCAACTTCTGGTTACATGTTCGTTATGCAAGGTGGCGCTATATCATGGTCAACTCATAGACAGCGAACGGTTGCTTTGTTATCGACTGAAGCTGAGCTGATGTCAGTAGTGGGCGCAATGCAAGAAACAATTTGGTTGAATCGGCTAGAGTCTGAATTAATTCCTGGTGGCACAAAAGCAATTATACTGTACTGCGATAACAAGAGCGCTATTCACTTTATTCGTAACAACAACTTTTCTCCACGCACCAAACATGTGGACATAAAGGTAAAATTCATACGAGAGAAGCTGGAAAATAAGTCGTTAAAACTGGAGTACATTTCCACAAACGAGATGTTGGCAGACGGTTTAACAAAGGCGGTACCAGCTGTTAAGAATGAATTTATAAATTCCAAAATAGGTTTACAAAATGATATGTAATTTTGATACAATTTTTGCATTGTAAACATATTGAATTTCTATTAATGTTTTAAAACTTTAAAAACTAAAATGCTTTTAAATGTTGCCAGATCTTCTATTAAAGGGAAGTATTGTAAAATAATATAAATCTGGCAACCCATTTATCATCTCTCCATTACACACTATTTCTTTGTATCTACACTCGATTTATAGGTACTGAATAAATTAGTCGCCATCTTACTTTGAAACTGCGTGTACATTTTTCTGTGACAACATGAAAGCATTACTCAGTCACTTTGACTTTAACGAACAACAGCTTTCACAGTACAAAAAGGTATTAAAAAGTCCTTCGTACAACAGAAGCTGCAAAAATATGCCAGAGTGGGATTGAAAAGAACCCAAATTCAGGTCCAATCAGGGTATAAACTACTATTATAAAAAAAAAAAAAATACGAAATAAAATATGAGTTGCAACGCAAAACCACATATCTGAACAATCAGTTGTATGGGAGCTATATGTTATAGTGAACCGATTTTCAGAAACAGCTAAGGTAATATCAAAATACAGTCTCGTGCAAAATTTTAGTAAAATAACCTTAAAACCGAGGTAATTATTATCAAAAAACCTAAAATTTAAGCAGATTTTCAAGCACCGTTATCTCGGAAACTAGAGCCAACCTGGAAAAACGGAGGACGCCATTGAATTATAAAGATCCCAGTTAAGTAAGATCAGTTATCAAAACCTTTGCCCAGAAAAAAATTCAAAACATGAGCACAGTGTTTTAAACGACGAAAAATTCACATTCAGAACTTTAAAACTTCCCCCCTAAATATCTCAAAATTTTTACGTGATACGGATTTTCTGAAAACGCCATCGTAATCTAGAGGCCAAAATTAAGTTTACGTATTTGGCCGTTTAGCTGTCATATTTTTGCCTCCCTACTGTGTAATTAAAAGAGCCTTTTCCATGCCTATTCATCTTTCATTTGATATCCATTTTGGTATTCTACATTGCACTGAATTTTTAAAATAATGTTGGGAATTAATCATATCTTGCAAATCTCGAACAGCCGGTTTCACCAGCAATTTAAATGGAAAACGATTTTTAGTTCTCTGTCAATTTCCATATAAGGTTCCAAAAATTAAAATCATTTTTCACTTAAATTGCTTTCGTGAAATTGGCTTTAAGTCTCTTAAAAAAGAATCCTGACGTCACAAACTGGCCGGAATTAAATTTTTTTGGCATAAACTCTAAAAAGAAAGTAATGTTTTCAAATTCGGTACATGTTATTCATGCTACTAGCAAGTTAGGGTAAACATATTGGGCCGTATATAACGTTTTTTAAAACTTGCTTAAACCTCTGTCGTCTGCCACAATTCAAGTTGAATTTGATTTTTAAACATGTGACAATCCTACTAAATATAGTAAGGAAATAAGTCCTTCAAACTCATTTTCATTGAAAACCATCTCTTAGTCATTTGTTTAACTTATTTAATGATTTGAATGTAACTTTTTAAACAGGTGACAACTCTCTTCAAACACCTCAATTTAATTACATTCGACTTTTCAAGCAGGTAGCAACCCTCTTCAAAATATTTTCAAACTTAAATCGAAAGAGATATAAGTGTGACACCTAAATTGTGATACATATCTGAATTACCAAATATAAATTGAATTTGATTTTTCAAACAAGTGGCAGCCCTCTTACATGTAGTTAAAAAATTAAGCCGTTTCAGGAATATTTCAATTAATACACATATTTTAATAATTAATATAACTGGGTCTTTAGCACACTTTACCATATTCTTTTTTTTATATTTTTATCTTATTTATTTAATTAAAACTGAGAAAGGATCCAATTTTGGAAATGGAAAGTTCTACACAAATCGCAATTCGTAAATAAGATCCAATCTGAAAAAACGGAGGACTTATCCGAACTCGCCGATCTAAATATGCTATAGAAATATGAATGCCGTTTTTGAATTTTTCTGAAGTAGGATTTTTGTGTACCTATGGGACTCAATGGATAAATATGTCAGGAAAATGGATCTAAGATAAGTGCAATTAGCCTTTTTCTCATATTGTAAATGCCTAATTATGATAAAGTTAGCAGAAAACCACACCGAATAGTTTTGACCGGATTTATTATGCAAATACTCGTCCTCTTTTTCCACCGAAAATGTATTTAGTTTGTGTAATATCATTTTACACAAACAAACTACTTTTGGATTTTTTTAAGATTTTTACATAACGTTGGATCTTCCTTAAACTGTACTGTAAAAAGTAAGAAGAAAATAACTTTATTATAGTTGAATTGTTTCAGATAATAAGGGTACTCATCTATACGCGCATGTTTCAAATTTGGGCAATTAGGCAACTTTACGCAGAGTGTTTCGTGAGAACAACTTTATATTTTGTGCAATTTCTGACATTTAATTATTTGACAAGTTTTAGTTTCAAATGTCTAACAATTTAAACTGAAATTTAAGCAAACGTTTAAGCCAACCGGAAAAGCGTTGAGAACAAATTGTAATAATTTCCGCGCAAAGTTGCCCCTTTTGTGCAAAACGCTTTCGGTACAAATATTGACATTTCATTTGCGAGGGTTTAAAATTGCACAGTTTGCCCGGTTTGCGAGGGTTTTTCGCCTTTAAATGAGTACCCTTAATGTTTGATATGCGCAAGAAATTAATAATACAAAAAGAGCACAATTTTTATGGGCATATCGCCGAGTCGTTACGTACCAGTTGCGATAATATATGATGGAGTAAAATTTATTTAAAAATAAGGCTGGCGTGTTTTTTAGTTATTTCGAAAATAATATTCAGTCTAACAACATCAAATTTCAATGATTGAATGACTTTTGCCTACAACCTACAATTCTTTTTTCTGAAATTACTGACGTTGTAAAAGTTTTGCATACAAGACATTTCGATGCTTTAGATAATCTTTTTACCGAATTCTTAGCCTTTTAAAATTTTTGCGCAGTTGAAAAAAGTAATTTAAGCAAAGTAAAAGGAAATATGCATAACGTCTTTAAATAGTGGTACTTTTCCACAGTTTGAAAAAATATGTAATTTTATTTTTTCAATACCGCACCCAACCAGTGTTGCCGTTTTGTTACTTTCAACCAATTTTGGTTTTTTTTTTGCCTGTGAAGTTGTTAAGATCTTTCCCGTTTTGGTTATTTTTTAATATTTACTGTGGTTTTTAATTGCCATAGGCCAGCTACACCTCCCGAGGTTGAGGAGAGTAGCAACAGCAGTGGCAGCCCCAGCAGTGAAACCAAGTAAGAATATTTGGAATGAATGTATTAATATTACTTACATATGTATGTATTTGTTTTATAATATACAGAATACATAATATACATGGTCGACTAAAGACTACCTCAAATGAAAACATACTTAGATAGTACATATATATATACCTCGTATATGCGGAATCCTATACCACGTCATGTATGTACAATAAAAAAAGGATTTGGTTATTCTTTTTCCATTACTGCGTACTTTATTAATTTAAGTTAAGATTAATAATAATAATCTTATAGTAAGTAGGTTCAGGAAAACACCATTCCACAGTTTTGCGCTTCTATAAAATTTATTTACCATCGTATACGCGGTACTACGTTTAGTGTATACGAGGTATTTCGTGCTGAGCGACGATATACATAGGTTAATAAGTCCAATTTTTTATTGTTTTATCTTAATCTTAAAATATATACATGTTCACGCTGATTAGGTATTTCATTGATTCTTACAAAGAAGTTGGAAACTGTGTACCTATGTACTTATTTAAAAACCTCATTTGGAGTATGGTGATGTTTACGAAGATATTAACATTCATACATATGCATGTAATATGGGAAGAATGATTTTCTAAAATATGTATCTTCATATTAGAGCCTTAAAAGGATTTACTTTTCAAAAATGCAAATAAAAATTGATTTTCTTTGGTTTGTGAACGTTTTCTGTACGTACTATATAAACGAATTTGTGATGACTTGAATTGTTAATCTAATAAAAAAATTGGTTATTTTTCCTTACATTTGGTAACTTTTTCTTCTAATCTTGGTTAGAAAGTTCTTTGAGCGGCGGCAACACTGCACCCAACTGAAGCAACTGAAAGGATCTTAAGGCTATGTGCGAGTTGACCTAAATTATAGTACCTGAACTAATATTCCACTGGAAATCTCCACCACTGCTACAATTAAGGAAATCAACTGCGAGTTCATTCGACAACCTAAATTGTTTGGGTTTAAGTGAAAAACAAGGCTCGTTCAGCTTGAAAAAAAAAGATAAAGTGGACGTGGTTCGCCTTCTTTCATTGATTCTAACGGTATAAAAAATGTTTGGTTCAAATTAATAGGGGTGGTCACAGTGATCCTCAAACATGCATAGGCTCGATTAAAATGGATCCAAAAAATTTCTTCATCAGTTTTTAGATCTAAAAATATTTATCTTTTCTTGAAATCCTACCTGATCGTTTTTTTCGAAAAACTCAAAATTACGGGTTTTTCTTACTTGATGCACTTATCTATTAACAGCTTCACTATTTTAAAAACCAAACATGCTTTGGAAAGAGGATTTATAGACCTTTCAAATGATGTGTAATAATGTATAGCTACACTTAGGTTGTTGGAAGTGTTCTTCTGTTAAATTTTGTTAAGCCCCTATATTTCTCGATTTTTTCAAATTTGACCATCGCTGATTTCAGCAAATTCTATGAAAGTTGGCAAACACATTTATTTTTGAATATATTGGTACTTCACCTAATGCAATTGCATTAAATTGTCAAAAAGTTATGCAACTTCAGCAAAAACACGGCCTTAAATTTATATATGGATGTACCGGACTTTCAGATTTCTTGACCAGTGCAGCTAAGGACTTCGTCTATATTTACTAAAAATGTATATATGCAATGGCCTTTAAGCAAAACATTTACTTTTTATACAATTTTAGGGAAATGGGAGTGGCACCGCCCACTTTTATAATATACGGGTATTAAAAAACTACTTAACCGAACTCGAGCTTACCCTCCTTAAGCTCGTTCTTGAATATTTTTGACATCGGACAAAATCCAAACACCCTCCCCCCCCCCGCCCCCCTAAAATATAGCTAGTTTTTTCAAATTACCGTTATGTGGGTGAAGAGCGTAGTTTTTGTCCGATTTCAAAAAGCCAAGCATAATGTGTATATCAAATTTGGTCGAGTTCGGTTAAGTAGTTTTTTCTACTACTACTTCTACTTTTAATAGAAATTTTTGAAATCAGCGAAGGGCAAAGTTGAAAAAATCAAGAAAAATAGGGGCTAATTAAAATTTCACCGATGAAAACTTCCACAATACATTGTTGTACATCATTTTAAGGGTCTATATATCCTCTTTTCAAAACATGTTTGGTTTTTAAAATCGGATGAAAAATTGCCAAGCTCTTAATAGATAAGTGCATGAAGTACGAACATAACCGTAATTTTGAGTTTTTTGAAAACCGTCAGGTAGGATTTCAAGAAAAGCAGTTTTGAGATCTAAAAATATTTATCTATAAACTGAAGAACAAATTTTTTGGACCCATTTTATGCATGCTTGAGGATCACTGTGTGGTGCTATGTGGTGGTAAATGTAGAATTTTCACTATATTTAAAAGCATATATTTTATTATATTATTGAACCGATATTCAAAATGTGAGCATGGTTGAAAAGGGAATTGAAATACCTTTCATTTGATATGTAAACATATCTATTTAATGTACACATATTTCGAGAAAACTAAAAAAATTATTGCCACTTTTTATTAAAAATGTATGTTTTTCTAAAAAAAAAGGCGTAATTTACTATATTAAAAGATATATTTTTCCAGAATTTCAGTATTTTTTAAATACTGTTCTGAAATACATATCTTTTAATTTATTACGTTTTTTTTCGAAAATCCTACTTTGTGATTTAAAAAATTGTATAATCTCGTTTTTGTCGTAATATGTATATATTATTTATACAGATACACATAACTAATGAAAGCTATTTCAATTACCTTTCCAACCATATCCACGTTTTAAAAATCGGTTCAATAATTTTCGAAAAATAAGCTTCTGAAAATATTTAAATTTCCACTTTTACCACCCTCTTGCACTGCCCCTTTTAATTTGCAGCAAAACAAAATTCATACCATCAAAATCAAGAATAAGGAGCGAGCCCCGCCCAGTTTTCCTTTTTTTCTAGCTCATCTGGCCCTATTCTTTACTTTTACCAAAATCAAAGATATTTATACAGAAATTTTTCTGAATATTTTCTTTTTTGCACCATAGAAAAGGTAAAAATTACATAAAACTTCTAAAAAACCATTCTTCGTTTAATCGCGCGCCGTTTTATATTTCACAGTTCAATTTAGGTTGAAAAGTATGCTCGGAAAAAATCTAAATTATTCTGTTCACTGTACCACCGCCCCTTTCCAGTGATTTGGGATTTTTCTCTATTTAGGTAGCAATTTAGACGTACTCGCACACAGAATAATAATAATAGATTGGCGCTTACACATATGTTAGTGTTTGGCCGAGCTTCTCCTCCGACTTGTGGCGTGCGCCTTGATGTTGTCACACAAAGCGGAAGGACCTACAGTTTTACGCCGACTCCGAACGGCGATTGTATTTTTATGAGAAGCTGTTTTTTTCATGGCAGAAATACACTCGGATGTTTGCCATTGCCTGCCGAGGGACGACCGCTGTTAAGAAAAAACCTTTTTCTATATTTTTTGTGATGTGTCTCTGACCAGGGCTTGAACCCAGGTGCTGATGAGTGAAAGCGCGCACTGCTTACCACTACACCACAGCGGCCGACTACTCGCACACAGCCTAAGTATTATTATTATTATTATTTATTAGTTAATTTACAATTAAAATTATAAATTAATACATTTATAGCACTAGCTACCAAGGCTATCGGCTAGTCATTATTTGAAAATATTATATTATATTATAATAAATGTGCAATATTTACATTTTTTAAGAAGTTAAAAATAGTTTTCACATTAGTTTCTGAAGAGCATGAGAGTATATCTAAAGGATCATTATCAGCGAAGCGGAGGATAAAGCAGGGCAACTTGATATGATATGGCGAATGGTTAGGTCGGATTCGTTGCAAAATGTACAAGTCGGCTGGTATGTGTTGTGTAAAAGGTGTTCGTGAGTAAGAAGAGAGTGACCTAATCTGACGCGTATAAAACATTTATTCATCCAGGTTGTTGTATTTGTTGGTAGAATGATACCACGGCCCTTAGGGTTTATTTGCTTGTATTGGTGTTGATAGTTAGACCATTTGTTCTCGAAATGTAATTTTAACGCTTTTGAGAAAATGTTTTTGAACGATTTTTTCCCAAACGGCATGTGCAGATAGAGGCATGAATTCAAAGCCAATTTAGCAGCTCGGTCGGCGTGTTCATTGCCTGAGATACCTGCGTGGCCGGGAATCCACATAAGTTTGACCTTGGGCGATAAACACATTAGTAACTGTTGAACGCGGTATATTGGATCTTCTTGCGTGTGTATACGTTTGGCTGCATTGAAAACCGATGAGCTGTCAGTACATATAACAGTTTTGTTGCCCAGAGACTTAGCTTTGGTTAACGCTGAAAGAATGCCCTGCAGTTCTGCGTCGAATATATTCGCATAGTTGGGGAGGAGGCCACAGGAAATGGTGTCGCCATCGTTATTTACTACCGCAAACGAAACTCCGTCATCTTGCTTGGAGCCATCTGTATACAGGAACAACCATCCACTATCCTTCAGTGGGTTGGCGATACTGCGGAATGAGTTCTGGTAGGCAGCATTATTGGTTGTGTCTTTTCGTAGACGTGTTAGATCGCTTATGAAAATATTCGTGTTAAGACACCAGGGTGGATGTTTTGTGGATGGAATACTCATAAAGGATGCCCCAATATGAATAGAGTCTGCGAGTTCTTTGACTTCGCATAGCGTAGATTTGCGTGAAAACCTGGTTTTTCTGTGTTTCAGAAGCTGTACGTCGTGGTGTAAAATGTGAGACGCGTTGCAGTGCAGCTTGTAGGCTATTCGACCGTATAGGAGTTGCAATCGCTCCTCGATTGGTAAAAAGCCGCCTTCGGCCAGTAGATTTTTTGTTGGAGTTGATCTGAACGCTCTAAGGCTACACCTCACAGCTGCATTGAGAAGCGGTTTGATTTTGTTGAGGGAGTCCTTGCTACATTTTCCGTATAATTGTAATCCGTAATCGATTTTGCTTTGTATGGTTAGTTGGGTGATGCTGAGTAAAGTGTTAGTGTGTACTAAACTTTTCTTAGAACTTAAATATTTTATAATGTTGAGCCTGGTAGCTAGTTCGCTTCTTAATGTAATACAATGTTGCTTAAAACAATGTTTATTATCGAACGTAACTCCTAGTATGTTAAGAGAATCCACGTTAGGAATAGTACAGTTATTGTGACTTATGGTTATTTTGTTGCAGTTAAGTTTTCTACAAACATGCAGATGCTTGCATTTCTCAAGTGAAATGATAGCACCTGAATGTTGCGCCCAACTATCGATCGCAGTTAATGCATTATTGAACTCATTTTGAACGCCGGATGTGTTCTTATTGTTAGATATTAAGAACAAATCGTCGGCATATAAGCAATGTTTAATATTATTTTGTTGACTAATCAGTCGGCTAACGTCTTCAAACGCTATTAGGAATAAAGTTACCGAAAGCGGTGAGCCTTGCGGAAGTCCATTTTGTAAGGGAAATATAGGTGATATGATGCCATTTACTTTGCATCGAAATTTTCGGTTAAAGAGGAAAGATTTTATGAAATTAAAAATCTTAGGCCCAAGTTTCCAGTCCTGCAACTTTTTTAACACGACATGACCACTAATTTTGTCGAAAGCCTTAGTAAAATCTACTGATAACACAGAGACATGGTTTCTAGAGGAAAGGTTTTTGGCGATTTGGTGATCGAGGTAAATCTGGGCATCCAGACAGCTCGTACCGCTCCTGAACCCCACTTGAGATGCAGAAATAAGACGTTTTTTATTTAGAAACCAAGTGAGTCTAGTTGAAATAATTTTTTCCAAGACTTTGCTAATACAAGGTATCAGAGATATTGGTCGGTAATTGTCAATGTAGCCAGGATCTTTGTTTGGCTTGGCTATCGGGACTATAATCGCAGTTTTAAAATTTTGGGGAATAATGCTAGTGCTAAGAATACCATTATAAAGCTGAAGTATACGTTTCTTGACAACCATTGGGCTAAATCGCAACATTTGATAGTTGATTTTGTCTAGTCCAGGGGTTGTACCTTTCACGGTTTTAAGCGCTGTTTCTAGTTCGTTCAAGTTAATGTCGTTTTCAAGTTGCAGGGCCAGATTATCTGGGCGGTGAGCGGGCTGCATATGTGGGATGTTATTTGTAAAGTTATTATGTTGAGAGGAAGATGTGTGTCTAGCAAATTCTGTTGAGATCGCAAACGGATCGGTAAAGACTACGTTGTTCACTGTTACAGCCCGGGTGGTTTTCGGCGTGTATATCCCTGTAAGGGTCTTTATTCCCTTCCAGATGCTACTAACTGAAGAGTTAGGGTTTAGTTTCTTTGTGAATTCTTCGAAACACTTTCTCTTTGCTAGTTTCTTTTCTTTGTTAAAAGCGGCGTTGCATTTTTTGTAAGCGACTAAGTTAGCATAGGAGGGCGTTTTTTGATATTTTCTCCAGGCTAACACTTTATTGTTACGCAACACATTGGTCTCTGCTGTCCACCATGGAACTTTTCTTTGCGTAGCGCGAATGGAGGTGAGAGCGATGGAAGAATTTGCTGCTGCTCGAAAGTTTTTTTGGATATTGGCAGCTACTTTGTTTAAGTTATGTGTTTCAAAGGGATGGAAGTAACTAGAAAGCAGAATGTTTTGGAATTTATTCCAGTCAGCTTTGGATGTGTTGTATTTGACGGTGTTATTGCGGTATAAAGTATTTGGGATTGATAGTGAAATAGTGCATATAATGGGGAAGTGATCGCTGTTGTGCAGGTCTTCTAGTGTAAACCATGTTGCGAGGGGAAGTAACTGGGCTGAACAAATGGTAAGGTCTATGTGCGTGAACGTTTTGTGGGTTGAAAAGTGAGTTGGGCTATTGTTGTTTAGTATTGAGAGATTTGAATTCAGTATGAAATCTTCAACTATTGTACCTCTATGGTTGGCAGTTGGTGAACCCCATAGCGGGCTCCAACTGTTGAAGTCACCACAGAGGATTACGGGGGTATTAACGCTGGATATAAGTTGAAATAAGTCCGAATGTGTAAAATTTTTATCTGGAGGTATGTATAAGGAGAAAATTGTGATTGGAAATTTAACGTTTATTTCTACTGCAACCACTGACAAATTGGATGTTATGCTTTTGATTTTGTGTGGAATGTTTTTGTGGATTAACAATCCGCAACCCTGTTTGCAGTAATTAAAGTTAGAGAAATTGTGAAAGTAGGCTGAGTAATGTTTTGGTTTGTGTGGCGAGGAGTTAAATTTTAAATGGGTTTCTTGAAGGCAGACAATATGCGGGTTCCGATCTTTAATGAGGGTTTCCAGTTCTATGTAGTTATTTAGATAACCTTTCATATTCCATTGAAGAATATTCAGTATCATAACTAATTGTTTATATTAAGTAATTTACTACTTGGGTTATTTTGCAATGAAATAACCTATAGTACGGGTTCTTGTTGATCGTTGTCAAAGTTGTTAGTGTAAAGCTCTGCAGTCGCCGAGAGAGTCGAGGCTGTATCAACACAGTCCGTTTGCTGGAGGCTGAGAGGAGGAGAGTGATCTGCAATGTAACTATTGTGGGTCGAAAGAGACAAAGGGATTCGGCGGGAGTACGTATCGGCGATCTTGTGCTGTGTGCTGGCTAAAGAGTTTGTATTGGTTTCGCTGGAAAGAGAACTGTGGACTGAAAGAGATTTTGGGATTTGAGTGTGGTCGGTGGTGGGTTGCGGGGGGATGGTAGATGGTGGCTGTGTGTTGTTTGAATTGAGATCGGTTACGTGAGTTTCAGAGGGTATACTATTATGTGAAGCGATGTAGGAAGAGAGAATTGTAGGTAAATCGATAGTGCTGAGGTGGTTGCTGTTGCTGAGTATGGAGTCGGAGGAGATTTTAGAGCTGCTGGTGTGAAACACAGTATTTGGGCTAAGTGTATTAGGTTGAAGGGGGGGTGGTGGTGCTGCAATTGTGACTGAGGAGTATGTTTGCTTGTGGTTTATGCTTGCCGGGTTTTGGATCTTGTACAAGCCTCTAGCTTCTTTGAAGTCGCACTTGTTTTGTGTTTTTATTTTTAATATTTGTTTTTGTTGCAAGTATTGAGGACAGTCTTTGTCAGAAGCCGAGTGGGAACCAAAACAGTTCGCGCACATCAGGCGTTGGCATTTTTCTGGGTTATGTGGGGGGAGATTACACGTCTCACATGTCGGATTGTTGTTGCATCTTTTTAGAGTATGACCGAGCAGTTGACAATTACGGCATCGCATTGGAGTAGGAAAATATTCTTCTACTTTCAAAGAATACCAAGCAACGTCAATGACGGATGGCACTTTGTATAGGTTAAACGTTAAGACAATTCTGCCTGTTGGACTTTTTATACCGTTGCGATCTTTAGTAAATTTATAGACGGCAACAACACCCTGAGACTTAAGACCATCAAGAATCTCTTGTTCACTTGTGTTTGCGAGATTAATGTCATAAATTGTTCCTTTACAACAGTTAAGAGCTCCGTGAAAATCAATGGAAACCGGACAAAGACCACCAAAATTCTTACATTTTATAAACTTTTCAGCTATTTTAGTAGATTTGGTAAGAACCAGAAGGCTCCCGTCACGAAGTATATTTAGTGAAGTATATTCAGTGCTGATGCTGTCAAGTGCTTTTTTTTAGCAAAAACGCTGTATTTAGAGAGTGGATTAGATACGTCAGTCGATTTGACAACAATAAATTTAGGGTCGTTTTGGTTGTTGTTTTTCGATGGTACAGGCAAAGTAGGAAATGCTTCTTTTGTAGAGTTGGTAGGTTTTTTGCGTTTAGATTTGGGGGATTTCAGCATGCTGTCAGCCAGTATGCCAAACCGATTCCCCGAGGGGAACGGTGGGGACACTTCCATATGATTGGTTCACTTCACAGTACACCAACAAGAAATTATTCACAGAAAAATAACTTACTTGAGAAGAAAATGGAAGAAATGAAAAGCACGTGAAATAAACACTATACGAAAATGAGAAAGAGATTACGGACACAACTGCTCGGTTCGAGTGTTAGTCGGAGACTGCAGCCTAAGTATAAATATTACTTCCTGGCGCAAATAGAGAAAGTGAAATCCAAATCAAAAGTAATTTTAAAATGAAACGTAAAGAATTCTTTGACTATTTAACTACTGAAAAAAGGTAGAATTTTCACTATATTACAAGTGGAAATGATCCAATTTTTGCAACTCAAATATGTCATAAACATCAAATAATTTATTGGCTTCTGTGCACACTGATATTATAAGGATATTTTAAACTACATGTTAGTGTGTACCTTCATGTGAAAATGAATTATTCGCTTAATCGCGCACCGTTTTATATTTCAAAGTTCAATTTAGGTTGAAAAGTATGCTCGGAAAAAAATCTAAATTGTTATATTCACTGCATTACCGACACTTTCCAGTGATTTGGGATTTTTCTCTATTTAGGTAGCAATTTAGACGTACGCAGCCTAAGTATAAAGTTTAGTTACTGGCGCAAATAGAGAAAGCGAAATCCAAATCAAAATGAATTTTAAAAAGAAACGTAAAGAATTCTTTGACTATTTAACTACTGAAAAAGTAGAATTTTCACTATATTACAAGTGGAAATGATCCAATTTTTGGACTTCAAAAATGTCATAAACATCAAATAATTTATTGGCTTCTGTGCACACTGATATTATAAGGATATTTTATACTACATGTTAATGTGTACCTTCATGTGAAAATGAATAACATTTTTATTTTTTATGAATTACATTTCATTTATTTACCAAAATATTGTTAAAAACAATACTCTGGCATTTTAAAGTATTTTCTTCAAAAATTATATTCAACAATTTTTATTGAGCTTGAGGCCGTTTTTAATGAAAAACATATTGTTGAAAAGCAACAATAATTAGAAATTGGTAGAAGTGATAGCTATTTCGGAAATCACCACATTTCCTCATCAGACTTCTTTCAGTAGGATTCGAACCGACGATCTCACTGACTCAGCCCGTTGCCTAGCGCCGTGCTAAGTTCGCCTTGTAAATTGTTGCTGCTTTTTTTCCACTTTTCCATTTGTTAAGCCAACACAATCAAGCGCAGCTATTCCGCTGCAATTCCCACTTGATCATGTGGTTGTTGGTTTTTGTTAATAATTCTATTTTTAGAATGTTTAACTTTTAGGTGTGCTCGTCCTTAAGTTATTTGTTTTTGTTATTTTACGGCCTTATAACAATTATATTCAACAATTTTTATTGAGCTTGAGGCCGTTTGTAATGAAAAACTTATTGTGGAAAAGCAACAATAATTTGAAAAAATGGTAGAAGTGATAGCTGTTTCGGAAATCACCACATTTCGTCATCAGACTTCTGTCAGTAGGATTCGAACCGACGATCTCACTGACTCAGCCAGTTGCCTAGCGACGTGCTAAGTTCGCCTTGTAAATTGTTGCTGCTTTTTTCCCACTTTTCCATTTGTTAAGCCAACACAATCAAGCGCAGCTATTCCGCTGCAATTCACAATTGATCATGTGGTTGTTGTTTTTTTTTGGTTTTTGTTAATAATTATATTTTTAAAATGTTTAACTTTTAGGTGTGCTCGTCCTTAAGTTATTTGTTTTTGTTATTTTCTGGCCTTATACAATTATATTCAACCATTTTTATTGAGGTTGAGACTGTTTTTATTGAAAAACTTCTTGTGGAAAAGCAACAATAATTTGAAAAAATGGTAGAAGTGCAGCTGTTTCGGAAATCAACACATTTCGTCATCAGAATTCTTTCAGTAGGATTCGAACGGACGATCTCACTGACTCAGCCAGTTGCCTACGCACTGTGCTAAGTTCGCCTCGTAAATTATTGCTGCTTTTTTCCCACTTTTCCATTTTTTAAGCCAACACAATCAAGCGCAGCTATTCCGCTGCAATTCACACTAGATCATGTGGTTGTTGGTATTGTTGGTTTTTGCTAATAATTCTATTTTTAGAATGTTTAACTTTCAGGTGTGCTCGTCCTTAAGTTATTTGTTATTTTGTGGCCTTATAACACGTATATTCAACAATTTCTATTGAGCTTGAGGCCGTTTTTAATGAAAAAATTATTGTGTATTCTGTTACTTACATTCCTAATTTTGCTTTGAATAAACAGTGACTGAAAAGTACTGCTTCTTATGGCATGAAAAAGTACTTATTTCGCGCAAAAAAAATCCTACCCTAGTCGAAACAATAGCAACTAAAAAGGAAATATTAAATATTTATTTATTCATTTCATGCTATTCGAGTTCAGTGCTTATTGTACCTTAACGCCTCTGTTATTCGGTCAAATTCATCAGCCAAAGGTAAAAAAGTTTTGCCATTAGCTTGTGCCGGTAGAACAATTTGTAGCTGCATTCAGTTACAAGTAAACAACCAGTTAAGCAAAAGAGGTTGAGATTACTTATGCCACTTTCAAAATAAAGGGCCCTTATATTGCTTTAATAAGAGCAATGTACAATTTTCATCTTGTTATGTTTTATAAGACAATAGGGGACTTGGTAAACTGTTAGTTGCTACTCGGTAATTTTATCAATTGCAAACGTCCTTTACAGCTTACTTTTGTTAGTCTAGTAAATTATGTATATCAACAGCTGATTCGTAGCATTTTAAATATTTTCCTCAAAAAAACATTTTAACAGAAAATTAAATGAATTTAACTTACTCATATACGTCATGCTTTTCGGCAGCGGGAAAATTCAACATGGAATATGTCTCGTACAGATGAATGCTGTTTCTTCTTCTTCTTCTTTTTTGGCGTTGTAACCGCCTAAGCGATTTTGGCCGAGTTCAGCAAAGCACGCCAGTCGTTTCTCCTCTGTGCTAACTGACGCCAATTGGAAACGCCAAGTGAAGCCAAGAAAAAAACTTTATAAATATGCATTAGTTTATAACAGGATAATTTAATTGTACCATTATGTTGAAATTTTCGTAGAAAATATTTATATGTGCAAAGAAACAAGTGTTAGGTTACCGACTATGTTTTAATAAATGTTTTAATAATTTTGTTGGTATTGGATCGTAAATTTATTGCACAATTTTATTTGCTTTAAGCTTTGTGGCATTTATTTTACCGGAATTTTGTAGTAAAATTTATATTATTTCCGTCTATTTGTGAAATTTGGTTTATTTGAGTTTCAACACGTTATCATTCTGTTTTGAATAAGTAAAGATCTTGTTGAAAAGTAGATCTTACAAATCCCCAGTGGTATTAAAGCCCATATTTGAAGCTATTTACTCTAAAGAAGGTATTTTGTTCCTTGAATAACGATTTTGATGTTCGCATGGAGTGAATAAAAACGTTTTACTCCTGAAATTCCCAAATATCTTCGGTTGAAATAAGAGAAAAATTTGCCAATTTGCGAAAAGAATATTTCTACTTATGGATATTCATTTTTCTCATAGTGAATTTATTTTATTTGTTTTCCAAAGCTATATGCTTTTACTTTAAATTAAAGATCCCTTTCGCTAAGTACAGGTTTTTCAATTCTTCTTACAAAATTTGTAGTTTTTGTAAAATGCTAAAAACGCATTTCGTGCCATAAAGTGGGTGTTGGTTTAGCGATTTATTTCTTCACCCTAAGTACCAAACCTGTGTTTATTATTAATTGTAAACTTTTACTTGTGACAGGGAGATTCAAATACATTTCAATTTTTACGGTAAATCATGCTGTTCCTAGTAGATAACCTATAGATATGTCATTTGCACCACTCTTTTGGGGTTGTATAGCGCCACCAAGCTTATTATTTCTATAGTCGTCGGGATTTTTAAAGGAACTTCTTATTATATTCTGCTGTCCGATTACTTCAGCAGTTAATTAGCTAATTTTCAAGCCACAAAAATTCATTCCTGTTATACTTCCCGGCTCTTCTTCACATAGTTCAATGCCACGGGATATTATGGGCAATAAATATAACTAGGGAAAATAATAAAACGGGTTTTATTATGAAAATAGCTTCTATATATATTTAAGTTTTTACCTCGCAGTCATTGGTATAGATTTATGTTGAAAATGTTTGACAACCGAGCAGGCGGAAACTGAATAGTTCATTTTGCGCATATAATTATTTACTCTTGAATATTATCTTTTGTTTGTGATAATGATGATTAAAATTGTAAAGGAACATAAACTTAACAAATGAAAATACTTATAAACTAAAGGCTATTATAATCGCATCAGCAAAAAGTTTAACTCTTCTTTCATAGAGCGAAAATGAGGAAAAACATATTGCACATATAATTTTTTTACTGGGGTATATTTTGCGAGATGTAAATTCGCAATTTCGTATCCAAAAAATAAGCACTGTACTATAGTTAATAAGGAAATGGTTATTATGTTGCCCGGATACGAAAATGTACTATGGCATCGATACTGTGATTTCTGAATATCCACAGGATCAAGTAAGATTCGCCACAGAATTTTTAATTTTTCTTGATTGAGTAGCCATTTATAAAGAAGGTTTGTCAGTTAGAGAAGTGAAGGAATTGAAGATCATAATTTATGTTCTGTTCTATGAGTACCTTTCTTAACTGAGATGACTAACCGTTTGAAATTTTTCGAATTTTTCAGCTTAAAATGTATAAGAGCATAAACAATTTTTATGTCTACATTGTTGTTGCTTCTCTTATCTAAAGTGTCAAAAACTGTTCTGATTTTTATTGTTTTTTTTATTATAGGTGCATTTATTTGTTGGATCTGCTTATCTTACATCTATTAAGCCTAACAACAAGTTTAAAAATCTTACGTCTAATTTACAATAATATAGCTCAAACCCTGGGGTTGAGCCCTGCTGGTTTAACGTCGCTCAACAAAAGGCTGGTAGATCTCTTCTTCGCAGGCGTGTTATAATTGTTGTGTTGCACAGGCCACTTGCCAGTGGATTTCGGTGGTTACGCAGTTTTACTTTATATTCTTCTCTGGTGATGTGGATTATAGATTTAACCGTCGGCATACCAAGGCCCTATGTATATTTTCATTGCGGACATACCACGGTGCTCCCGTTAAGGCCCTTAGCGTTTTAGATTGGAATCTTTGGATTATGTGAATGTTGGTTGCACAGGTCGTATCCCACAGTTAAATACCATACATCCATATGGGCTTAATGACTGTATTATATATAAGTACTTTATAATCTAGTTTCAGTTTTGATTTACTGTTTATAAGCCAGTTCACACTAGCTGACTTTAGTTTTATTTGTGTAATCTTGGTTGATATGTGTTTGCGCCAAGTTAGTCTCCTATCCAAGTGTATTCCCAGCTGTGTCACCTCATTGGCTTGTGGAATATGCACATTATTTAATTTGATTGGGGGCATACTTGCGGTCTGAGTGAAAATGTTGTATGTTTACACTTCTGTTCGTTGACTTTTATGCGCCAGTTTTCCAGCCATTCTTCTATAGTAGTAAATGTTTCTCTAGTACACTTGAAGCTCTATTGGGACATTTATTATGACTTACTAAGGCAGTATCATCAACAAAAGTGGACCTTAGTATATCCTTGGTAGTTGGAATATCTGAGGTGTTGATGATACACAGCATAGGCCCGAGTACACTACCTTGAGGAACACCCGCCGTTATCGACATGTTTTCTGAAGTGAAATTAGATACTTTTACAGCCAATTTTCTGTTAGATATGTATGCGGTAACGATTTTTTTATTTTGTATATAAGACCGTCGTGCCACACATTGTCGAATGCTTGCCACATCGAGAAAATTTGCAGAGCAGTACTCTCTGAGCTTAAATGCCCTTCTGATTTCATTTGTAATTCGATTAACTTGTTCAATTGTACTTTGTTTTTCTCGGAAACCAAATTGGTGTGCTGATATTAAATTGCGTCCATGGAGAAAGGGGGATATCTTTGATAGAAGTTATTTTTCGGATACTTTGGAAAGACAAGGCAGTAAGCTTATTGGCCTGTATGAAGACGGCTGTGTTGCGTATTTTCCAGGTTTGGCTGTCATGATTATCTTCGACCTTTTCCATGATTTCGGAAGGTAACCGAATTTGAGTTCGTCTTGCTAGGTGTGTATAGCTCATTTGTATTTTTGGTTAACCGTGGCAGCCTGAAGTTGTTCGTTCGGCAGTTTGGAGAGCATCTTTCAGTATAATTCGAGGAAAGCTTCTTACTGTACCTTTGGAAGTTGCGATCCTCTGCACGTTTGAGTGCTTGTTTCAGTTTTCTACTGGCAGCTTTATACAGTAGCTGTGAGGTTGGGGAGCGATGGCTCTGCCACTGTCTTCTTAGGCGCCGCTTTTCTGCCACAAGTTTTTCTATTTCGGTATTTGTAACTGATGTAGGCGTAGGTGGTATTTAGACTTGTTTGGGGGTTGCCAGGCCAGCAGCTGAAGTAAGTGCTTCTATAAAATCTTCAACAAACCAGTCTATATCACCCTCGCAGTTAAGTGCAGAGTTTAATTTAATGTGTCTACTGATGTACTTCTTATATTTAAGTAAGTTTACCAGGAGATAGGACCTCTAGTCTATTGTGCCTGGTTATAATAGTATTTTATAACTGCCGCCCTTTTGGGATAATAAGGCGAGATCCCCAGTACGTATGCTCGGCGTTGAAGTCACCTCCTGCCAGGAATCTATTACCCAGACTATGAAAGAAATCTTTAAAGTCATTTTCAGAAATTAAAAATCGCGATGGGCAATAAATAGCCGACAGATTCAAGTCTCAATCGCGGTTTCGTAAGCATATGGTAGTTGCTTGCAGACAGGCTGTTGCTTTCGAGTCTAGAATATTGTGCGAATATTTAGGCGATTTCTAATCAGCACCGCTGTGCCTCCATTTGCTTTACCATCTGGGTGATTTGTGGCATAGAATTTGTATCCAGGTGAGGAGAATTTATATTTATTTGTTAAATGTGTCTCGGACAGTAGCACAACATCTATGTGATATTCAGTCAGTAATTGACTGATTTCTAATCTACGCTGGTTTACACCGTTAGCGTTCCGTAAGCAAATTTTCAACTCACTCATTTTTTATTCACTGAAATTTGCAACAATGGGTTTTAAGCCTTTGTGAGGTCTTGAATCAAATTTTACATAGTAGACATGAATTGAGTCATACACTGGGTAAGATTTAGAGATGCGAATGCAGATGTCAAATATTTTTAAGAAATAATTTTGGTAAGTACATTAGGTGATTTAGGTAAATAAAAAATGGAAAAGTTAGTAATTTTTAATAGTGTTTTTTTATTTAGTACTTAGATTAAAAAATTGGAACATTGTATTTAGGTTAGGTTACGTTAGGTTGAGATGGCTAAGGAGAGTGAATCCCCTTTACACTTAGGCCAACTAAAGGCCCAATGTGATATCATATGCAATCTTTGTTCCCCTATGATGTTGCGGCGCTTACTTGGGATCAAACCAATTCCTTAACGTGACGAATTTCAATAGTGCTCTTAAATTGATTTCCGATACCTCTGCAAGGCCTTGTAGAGAGAGGCTTTCCGAACGTCTGTAGCCGTCTTCTGCTGAGTGCCGGGCACTCGCATATAAGGTGTTGTACACTCTCTTCCTCTTCTTCACATCTGCAGCTGCGACAGTAATCTGGCGCGCTCACTCCCAATCTCGAAGCATGTATGCCTGTAAGAATTCTTGGAAGAGTAGCGCGTTTTAACCCTAAGAGTGCAGAAGTGCGTTTTTTATTATAGGCAGGCCATGGAAGCCCAGCCGTTATACAAAAGGAGAGGTTTCTCCAGCGTTCGTTTGCTGCTTGTACGGTGCTATTCCTGGCATGTAGTTTGAAAGTGGCCATTGGTATACCTACCATGTCCTTCCCCGGAAGGATGGTCGTACCATTCCTCGCCAGTTCGTCAGCTTTGCAGTTGCCCTCAATATCTCGGTGTCTAGGCACCCATATTAGTTGTATTCTATAATGCTGGGTCATATCGTTTAGAGATCTGCGGCACTCAGTAAGAGACTTTGTGTTGCCTACGCATGAGTCTAGAGCTTTCAGGGTTGCTTGACTGTCAGAGAAGATAAAGACCTGTCTTTCCTACTTGGGTATTCTTGCTAGATACCGAGTGGCCTCCTGGATAGCCAGCACCTCCGCCTGGAAGCACTGCAATGGTCTGGAAGGCGAAAAAATGTTTCCAGTTCCATATCCGGGGAGAAGACTCCTCCCCCGACCTTTCCGTCGAGTTTGGAGCCATCAGTGAACATATTTGTAGCTTTGCGTATATGGTGAGGCATGGTGTCCCAGTCCTTTCGAGTTGGTATGGTAATTATATAGTGTTTGGTGAAGGTGTTTGATGGTATGCAGTAGTCAGTACTTGCAGGTATCGGTATGGGCGCCCTTGTCCCAAGGATTGTCGAATGGCCTGATGGACCATAAGTCCAGAAGCCTGCCTCTCTAAGTCTTAAGGCTGCTATAGTGGCTATTTCCCGAGCTACCAGATCATGCGGGGGCAGATGTAGGACCGCGTTAAGAGCTTCGGTCGGGGAGGAACAAAGAGCTCCACTTATGCATAGCTCTGCACTCCTTTGTACCTATTGAAGTTGCCTGAGCGCTGTTGTCTTATCGAGGGTAGGCCACCATACTAGAGCTCCGTAAAGCAGAATCGGGCGAAAAATGGAAGTGTAGATCCAGTGAACTCTCTTAAGTGAGAAGCGCCGCGATATACCGATCGCCTTTTTACATGTGAAGAGTGCTGTGGTGGCTTTCTTGATGCGTTCCATTGTGTTGTCATTCCAGAGCAGTTTCCTGTCAAGAAATACTCCACGACACCTGGCAGTGCGCTTAAATTCAAGGCGTGAGCCACCAAGTTTGGGTGGTATAAGAGCCGGTACTTTGTATCGCCTGGTAAAGAGGACTAGCTCTGTTTTAGCTGGGTTCACCTGAAGACCGATGTTTTTGATCTAAGTAACGAGTGATCCAAGAGCAGCTTCTATAAGATCACATAGAGTTTGAGGAAATTTTCCCTGTACGATAACCGCTACTTCATCGGCGTATGCGACTACCCCATATCCATCCGCCTCCATGCGCAGGAGCAGTTGGTTCACCGTCACTACCCATAGGAGTGGGGAGAGAACACCCCCCTGGGAGTGCCCCTACTAACAGACCTACGAGTCGTCTGCCCCCCCAATTCGGAGCTAACCACCCTGCTGGTGAGCAATTGGTCGATGATCCTAACCAGGGGTGTATCCACCCGCAGGTTCGTCAGAGCCGAGGTAATCGCAAACGGGATGACATTGTTGAACGCCCCTTCTATGTCCAAGAATGCTACTAATGCAAATTCCTTTGCTTCTAGTGATTGCTCAATTTTTGAGACTAGCGTGGCAGTCTCCGTGGATATGCCCTTGCTGTAGGCACGTTGTGCATTAGGTAACAGAGCTGGGTTAATCGATTGTCTTATATAAGTCTCCATAGTCTTAAGTAGAAAGGATGAAAGGGTGATAGGCCTAAAATCGCCAGGTTCAGCATGAGAGGCTCTGCCTTCTTTCGGTAAGAACACTACCTTGACTTCTGTCCAGGCTCCGGGAATGTAACCGAGTTTTAGACAACTGGTGAATATGGTCTTTAGCCATGGCCTTGAATGCTCCATGGTGTGTTGTAGCTGGGCCGGATATATTTCATACGGTTCTGGCATCTTATAGGGCTTGAAGTTAGATATGTACGAGTACGGTTTCTGAACATGAGTCAGTCCAGGACCCAGTGTTGTAGGTGATTTTGCGAGTACCTTACGGAGTCTAGAGGCTTCGGATGTAGTCTCTATCCCGCTACAAAAATCACTCCACGAGGTGCGTTTCGCTTTCCTGATGGCTTTCTTGGATAAGTTAAGTGTGGATTTATATTGTGCCCAAGATGTCTCTAGGGCTTCGCGCTTAGCAGCATTAAAAGCTTTCCTGCATTCTTTGCGAAGTTTATTTAGATCGGAGGACCACCAGGGAGGTTTGTACGCCTCCCTGTTTTCCTCTTGGGACATGCCTTGATAAGCGCTGTCTCGCAACTCTCAGCAAAAAAGCTAACAAGGTGAACAAGTTCCTCCCTACTTTCTGGTGCATTAAATGGTTAAGGAGGTAGGTTCTTATATACAAGGTTTCTGTAATACCCCCAATTAGTTTTCCTGATATTTCGTATCTCTTTAGAGACAGGGGGCAAGTCTAATATGCTAAATTCTATGAACCTGTGGTGTGAGAAACGAAGAGATCTGATTACTGTAAGATTCACTAACGAGGGTGATGTCAAGAACTTCCCTTCGAATGGTTGTGATAAATGTAATGTCACTTCCCGTGTTGCAAATAGCCAGATTTGTGCTTAGCAAATGGTTATAAAGTGACTCACCTCGTTCGTTTATGTCGGTGCAGCCCCATTGGTTATGATGGGCATTTGCGTCCCCTCCCAGCAGTAGCATCGTGTCCATCGGGTTTGCATTTTTCACCAGCTCCATTAGTGCTGTGAGTGGGAAAGGGCCCTGATCGTCGTGGGCTAGGTAAAAAGTAGCCAGCCTGTATTTTCTTCACTCTATTCTTAGGCTGACCGTGGTGATGTCTCCAGTGCTGAATTGTGGTAGGATAAAAGAGTTTATTATAGTTTTGACTTAAATGCAGGTGCGGGGTTTTCCCTTACCCTGAACACTGAATAGCTTGTACTTCGGGGTCCGTAAGCCACAGATCCTATTACCAGTGATCCATGGCTCTTAGACCAAAGCGATGTCTACTTCACCTGAAGACAGCTGAAGCAGCGCAGCAGATGCTGCTTTACTGTGATAAATGTTCATTTGGAGTAACTTCATCACGCGAATCTCTCCTCTCTACCACCGTCACATTGGCTTCGTCGTCGCTGAGAAGCTCCACACAGGCTGCAAGGTTTACTAGGGCCTCGGTGTCAGTTTTGTAAACTTTTAGCCTTGTTTTCCCAAAGCCATAGCTCACCCTGTAGTCGCTTTTTGCGAGTGCTTCCAGTCTCTCGTCGTTTAGGATTAGGACTACCGGCATCGTTGCTCAGTTGGCTCCGTATTAACAACCCTCCAGTTGTGTGTAGGGATGCTGGGATTAAACTCCTGCAGCATTTCTAAGATATCTGCAGGTTCGGTTGGCGTAACGGGTACCCAGGCTCTCGCTCTGGGACGTGATGGGATGTCCCTGGCCTCCACAACTTTTAGGCGGGCCCCGGATACACCTCACCTACTCTGCTAATCGCCGCTTTGTACAGCTCTACCGATCTGCTGTGTGAACCAGCCAGCGTCCGTACACGACGGAGGTGGTCCAGGGTTTTCCCTCTTGACCTGCAAGGCAACTTTCGCCAAAGCGGCTTCTGGCATGTTTGCCAGCTTCGACATAACAACACATCTTTATTCGTTACGTTTTGTTAGCCAGTACATATATGTATACTTATACCATACGATATACGTTAAGTGGAAACATAGAATACACGTAAGCGCTAATAAATATCACTACCTCCCTTTTTTTTAATACCTTAATGTAAGTTACGGTTAGATTTAATACATATAAAATTAATATAACTAATAATTTTCATAAACAATATAATCTTATGGTATAACTTTTATTTAGTTTTCACATACTCTACGCTTTAGCCGCTCTGAGCGTCTGACAATGAATTCATCAGGGGCTCTATTCTGTAACTGTGACTCTTCAAGTGTACACTGAAAATTGTGTGCACTCTTCATTTTGCGATTCAGGAAGAGTGAGAATGAGTTTTAGCTGTCAAAATTGTATACACTTCCTCATTTTGCGATTCAGCATGTGTGAGAATGAGTTTTAACTGTCACACAATTTCGACACTTCTCTTCCGAAAAACTCACTGAATTTTAGTCGGTGAGTTTTTGGTTGTGAGTTTTGCACTCGGTGTACACTACATTTTCTCACAGTTACAGAATAGAGGCTCAGGATCCCGTTTACGTTTATTCGTTACTTGACGTTCCTCTTCGTTAATCTGTTCAGGTCGTATGCAAATATCAATCTCATCTATCAAATCAACTTTTTCCGTACTTTTTCGTTTTCGAAGTTGTGAAACATGTGCGTTCCTATAAACGCCTCCTGCAACTATACTATACATCACGTTACCCATTTTCTCCCTTACAATACCGGGTATCCATTTATTCTTCAAATTAGTTTTAAGTTTGTTCAACACTTTAACCCCCTTTTTCAAAATTGTTTCTGTTTTGTTTCTTTAACATCCATAGCCAAAACCGTTCCGTTTTCTCTACTTATCTCACCGTTCCCTCGTATGCTTGGATTTATGTCATCTATTAATGTTTTAGGTTTAAGTCTAAAAATCATTTCATTTGGAGAAAGTCTATTCCTTGTCGTGGGAGTTGAACGGTCGTGTTTGGTAATCCAAAGTAAGAAAATATTCTTCGCAATTCAAGGATTAAAGCCCCTGCGCTAGTTATTTTCATATCCTTTACATCAATCCACTGACTAAACGCATCGACTACAATTAAAAAGTTAGTATTCTGAAAGTTAAAAAAATCAAGATGTATACGTTAAAAAAATCGATTAGCTTCCAGGCCAGGACTGGTGATGGTTGGAAATGGGTTTCGTGTGAGAATACTCGCAAGTTTTACAATTAGATATAAAATTTTGAATATCTGCATCCATACCTGGCCACCAAAAGTAAATTTTTGCTAAAGATTTTGGCCTCACAATACCAGTATGAGTTTCGTGTAATGCTTCAAGAATCGCCTCACGCAACTTTTCCGGGACAACTAACCTTTGGCCAAAATATATGCAACCTTTATATTCATTAAGATCTAGTCACCTAACGAATTAAGGTTTTAAAACTTCAGTTACTCTTTGGGGCCACCAATTTCTTATCATTTCGAACACCTTCCTGAGTTTCCAGTCGTTCCTAGTTTCTTCCGCGAGATCGTTGTATTTTATTTTGTAAGTTGGAAGATCCCGAATATAATTAACGTATTCTTCTTCGCATCCTGTTCCACCATCTATAGGGAGCCGTGACAAGGCATCCGCGTTAGTCATTTCGGACGCGCTATTGTATACAATTTTGTATTGATACATACTTAATAGTACTGCCCACCGGCACAACCTACCTGCAGCTACAGGGGAAATTTTTCTATTTGCACCAAATATTTCACGCAACGGTTGATGATCGGTGTATATCGTAAATAATTTCCCGTATATATATTTATGAAACTTCTTTACAGTAAAGATTATCGCAAGAGCCTCTCTATGAAGTTGAGAATAGTTTTGTTCTGCCGGACTTAAGGTGCTTGATACGAACATAACAGGCCTCTCGACTCCTTCATGTACTTGCGACAAAATACCTGCAACTCCATAAGGACTAGCATCGCAATGCAGGTAGCATTCCTTAAGGGGATCAAAATGAGCTAATAAGTTTTTATTCAGAAGTAAAGTTTTGCTTTTTTAAATGCTTCTTGGCACTTTTCATCCCAATCGAATTTAACATTTTTCTTAGTGAGGTATACTATGAAGTTCTGCTGAAAGATTCAGTATGAAGTGAGAATAATAATTCACTAACCCCAAAAACGACTTAAGTTGAGTTAAATTCCTCGGATGAGGTGCTCCTAAAATAGCCCTTATTTTTTCTTCACTGGGTTTTATACCCCCCGCGCAAATTGTATGGCCTAAATAGTCTATGCTACTTTTGAAGAACGAACATTTTGTTTTATTAACCCGAACCCTATGTTCTTCTAACCGTTGTAAAACTTCCCGAAGTTGTTCGCATTCTTGTTTACTTTTCCCTCCAATAATTAAATCATCCAAATGCCATTTCAAAAAAAATAGCGGGGGCACATAATGTGGGCGTAGCCAGAATGAAATTTAGGTGGGGGCCCGGCCCTATTAAGCTGAAATTTCAGGGTACTATTTTATATATATATAAGGAAAATTTGAAAGTTAGGGGGGGCTCGAGCACCCCCTGCCCCTACCTGGCTACGCCCATGGCCACATTTGATTCCAAATATTAACCGCTTAAATCTGAATAGAACTTTATGAGTGTTGATTGTCAAAAATTCTTGACATACTTGTTCCACTTCAACCTGCTGATATGCACCCTGAAGGTCTAAAACACAGAAAATAGAACAATTAGCAAATTAAGCCAAAATATCGTCACATCGAGGCAATGGATAGTGATCTGTGCGCACGAATTTATTTATTGTCGCTTTGCAATCTACGGATATACGAATCCGCCATCACCTTTTTTTACAATTACGATAGGAGATGCGCAGTTGTTGTAACGAACGGGGTATATAACGTCATCGCGAACTAATTGTGTAAGTTCCTCTTCAACTTTTTCTCGCAACCCGAATGGCAATGTGTAGGCTTTACAAAAAACAGGTATTATGTTCTCACTTATAATAATGCGAGCCTTAAACCCTTTAATGCTATCTGATATTCTACCGCTGAAAACCTTAGGAAAATCCGCACTCAATTCGTATTCAGAGCTTTCAACCTTGGCGCACAGCGTTGGGACTCAAAACTTTGTCTCCAAGATGGAAATAAAACATCCAACCACGATCTTCCTAATAACGACACAAGCACCTTTTTGCAGTCTACCACAAGAAGTTTTAACATTTGTACATTGCCTTTTCCAGAAATTTGCACCGCAACCAGAGCGCACCCCACAACCACAATGTTCTCACCCGAAATAACATGTAAACTTTTCGAACATTTGGTTAATCTAACTTTGACATGTAAGTGTTTACGTGGATAAGTGATGCACACGAACC
>NW_023458563.1:12368656-12386225 GCF_013731165.1 Rhagoletis pomonella
CCATTTTTATGGGCACTGAATTACATATAAATAACACTTAAATATCTCGGAGTATTCTCTAAATCCACTGCATTAACACCTATATTGTTTATACAAGCATCTTCATCCATGTCATTAAATACCATATTAACTTTTTTGTTTCTATTATACTTTGAGCTGGCACCCGATTTTCTAGAATATTCCGAATTATTTCTTAAAAAACAATACTTCTGAGTATGGCCATATTGATTACAATAATAACATTTAACATTCGACAAACTGTTCCGTTTTCGCTGCTCTCGTAAACCGACGTCTCTGCTTCGATTTCCATCGTTGCTGTATTTCTTGATAGCGTTGACTTCCGAACTTGACGGGCACATGTTTTGAAGTTCCTGGTGTAGCATTTCCATATTCAGAGCTGTCTCATACGCGCTTTCAAAAGTTAGGTTATCTTGATCTATTAGCTTTGATTGCGTCTTTATGCAGCGAATCCCCATCAGAAGCCGATCTTTTAATGCGTCGTTAACATTGCTTCCATATTTATATGTTATCGCCAGTTCTTTTATAGCAATAATGAAGTCTCCAATAGATTCCTCACCGTTTTGAGTTCTATTTAAGAATTTAAACCGCTCTGCTGTCGTATTGATTTTCTTTGTGAAATGACGAGTCAAAGTATCGACCAATTTAGTATAAGTAAGTTCTTCAATTTTCTGAGGCGATACAAGTGTTTTCAAAGTTTTATGTAACTCAGCACCACCGATACTTATTAGAAATGAGATCTTATCGCCATCAAGCACGATTTTATTGAGCTTTAAAAGTGTTCAATACGCTCAATGTAAAAATCAAAATTTTCACAGCTACTATATTGCTCAATACGACCTACGAATGCAGTCATTTTGTAAAGCACGTGGATTTTTTTGTCTTAATTTATACATTTTTTTATTTTTTTCACTCGTCGCCAATTGACACGTTTGCACGCTTCGACATCCACTTACAACTCATCTTTATTCGTTACGTTTTGTTAGCCAGTACATATATGTATACTTATACCGTACGTTATGTTCTTAGTTCAGGTACAAGAGTTACATACATATGTAATATACGTTTAAGTGGAAACATAGAATACACGTAAGCGCTAATATATATCAGCTTCGACCCACCTCCATTGGTTTCTCGGGATCCTGCCTTCTTCGTTGCTCTCATCCATAACGCCAATAACCTTTCGGTCCTTAGCTGTCTCCGCAAAGGATCGAGTCCAGGCACCTTGTGTCTTGGCCCTTTTCGGTGCCAGTGACGGGGCTTCCTCAACGGATAATTTATTGTATTTAAGAAAGAGTAGTTTTGCTGCCTTTTCGGGTTACAGCCTGTTTCCTAACGGGTCGTAAATCAAACCTGTGCACTAAGTAATTACTCGCTCGAGGCGACAAACTTGAAAAACTTGAAACTTGACAAAATTGTTAATTCTTTTCGATTGACGCTGCACTAGTTGAGAGGACTTTCAGTTATATTTCTTTTTTTATTGCGGTGCAATAATTCCTTTTTGACAATTGCAAGTGTCGGATGTATCCTCCTGACTTTCATCTTCACAATATAGCATCATGGCAAGATCGTTGTTTAAACACCGTTGTGTTCCAATTTGCAGAACCAATCCTTTTGTTTGTTTCAGAATTTGGGGAACCTGTTACGTCATCAGCGTTTTTCGATTTTAGTTTTTGTAATTTATTTTTAATCCTGTCTTCTGTGTGCTTATAGCGACGTTGTGAATAGGTGGATATAGCAAATAAATTGTTATTTTCTAGGGATGCAAATTTCGAAGAAAATTCTGTTTTGAAAGTCGTGTCTGCCAGCAGAATTAGTTTAGAATCCTGTTATTTTGTTAAAAAGGTACCCCGATTTTTGTAATAATTTGAATTATTAGAATCACGACCAGTAATGAATAGCTTGTATATAGTTTTTGTTTTATTAGTTAGTTGAGCTCGGCTTTTCCTAGTTGCAGGCAGTAACAATTAATTACTCACTGCTGTCGTTACCATAACCCATCAAATCCCTTTTGTTGTTCTATTCCTTGCGCTCAATGTGTTTCGATATATTTTTTGGGCGAATGAATGCAAATTTTCAACATATCGTTAATACTATTTTAAAAGGACGTATTTCATATTGTCGCTGAAATACAAAAAACCACAACTAACTAAATTTTTGTATTGCCTAAAACGATGTGGGGACTTATGATTCGATGAAATGCATCATAATCAATCAAAAAGTTAATTTCTGATTTTTAGGTAGTTAAGCCCTTTCCATACTATACTAACGATATATTGGATGCCAAGTCCCACTCCTCAATAGATATAAAATTCACCTTGAATTAATTCTTATTTAATTTGTGAACTTGGCTGTCAACTTATTTAGTACATATCATTTCATCTTTATTTCGATGCGTGCTAATTTTGACAATTTACACAAAATTAAAATAAATGTTTTTGTTCCTTAGCTGAAAGACTAATAAAAGGGAACACCGAACTTAAGCATACTAAGTTTTATGAGAAAAAAATAATAATTACACTTTTCTTAAAAAAAGTGGAAAAAACTAGCGATTAACGTACCATATCCGCAGGTAAAATATGTTGGCAAAAATTTTTTGTTTTCCAGATATACGTTTTATCAGTGCACTTGCACAATATTCGCATTCGCAAAAGCTCCGCATCGATTATTGCGAATGCGAAAGCGAATGCGAATGTTAAAATTTATGCGGAAGTTCCGCGGCTGCGAATGCGAATATTCGCTACAACCCTGGTAATATTCAATATCATTCCTTCTATGCCACCAGTTGGGGGGTTCGGCTGCATTTGCTCAGTATTATTCCTCTGAATATTTGCATATTTGCAGATGTTTCTAGATTGGAGTTTGATTTCGCCGTGCTTGGCTGCGCTGTTAATTTTAATGCGTCGGCACAAGGCGAATTTATACAAGGTGGTGTTGACAGAACAAAAACAAAAATTACAACAACAAATTATACGCACATTGACAATCAGTACAAAGCAAAATTACAACAAACACATAATTTTGACATAAGGTACAAATTCGCCGTGAAATCAGCGGATCCGATAACACCACCTTGTATAGATTCGCCTTTGCGTCGACAAAAGAAATGTTGGGAACTCGCTGCGCGTTAGCTCCTGGTGTATTGATTGATGGCGTGAGGTGTTGATATGTATGGGAGCTAGTTGGAGTGGTGGAAGAGCGTACGGCTGTGTTGCGCTGATCCATGCGAGACTTTAAGTCTTTGTATATAGGGCATCAACTATAATTGGCGGTGTGGTTACCTCCGCAATTACTGCATTTCTTTACAGCCACATCAGCTTTGATAGCCTTGCAAGAAGCGGAAGCGTGTGGATGCCACAGGCAACCAGTGTTGCCAGGTCTTCGGCATGAGAAAACGTCCCTCTTGGTCTGAAAAAACGTCATTTTCTACCCAAAAAAATTACAACTGGTCGTTAATATAAAAATCATTTTATACATACACTTGTGATCAGCTGATTAAGTCATAAATATTTTTGATCGATTTTGGCTGTTTCTCTTTCGTTATTTAATGTTTATTACTTTTCCATAAAAGCCAAGCTCGTTAACAAGCAAAATATAGATCCACAAAAATTAAGTAAAAATTATAAACAATCTGAAAATTTTCAGCTAGATTTTCAACTTTTTATTCAGAGTTTTTAGAATTTTTTATTTTAGTATGCAGTTTGATAGCCCATTAAATTTCAGGGCAATAATGTGCAAGTTTAAAAGGGCTAAATAATCGCGTTGATTTTTAATAATTTTTTTTTTCTTGTAGACATTTGGTTATGGGCTCGGTTGTCGAAAATGCTAAATTACGTTCTTCTAAGAAAGAGCATAGCAATGGGTCCATTCAATATCAAAAACTTGTTACGAATTGTTGCTAGTACTTGCAAGTTTTTACTGGGAATGCATTCAATAACCCAAAATATTTGCAAGAGGGAGCGAATTCGAGAGCGTAACACCCCGAGAGAGCTGCAAATTCTTGCAAGTAAAAATTTTACTAACAGGAATTAGCAGGAGTCAAAAAGTAAGGTTAAGTTTCAAATTCAAATGTAAACAAACTGTTTAAGAGGATAATTAGTGAAATGAAAATATGGATGAAAAATTGAAATATATTGTATATTTTTTATTTTTATGACGACGGGAACTATTCCCAATTAAAAAGAAAATTGCGCGCCAAAACTTAACCGTCAGAAAGTGTCAAAATGGCTTAAGCTGCAAGTTTTTACTAGTTTTGCGTTCAATAACTTTTTCTGAAAATTTTCTCTTGCTCTCAATTTTACTCTCTATTTTTCTTTTACGCTCTCGCTGCAAGTACTTACTGGAAAAGTTATTGAATGGACCTAATATTTCAGTCTTTTTTGTGTTCATTACATTTTCAATGAAGTCCTAAAAAAGTAGCCTACTTTTGACGTTTTAAGCTGCACAGCTTTTATGATGCTTTTGCGAGCGTGCCTACTGCAATAGATCGGCTCTTCCTGAATTGGCTTTTAATGTGCAATTGCAAACATTACAGCAAGCCTCGTAACCTCAAGTGTTTACACAACCAGCCTTTGAACACGGGATCTTTAGTCCAAGAATCGAGAAAAAATCTTTTGAAGCAGCTGCAGCAAAACACAAAGATTGTAAAGATTTATTAAGAAAATAATTCAAAATCAGTTCTACTTATAAGATTTAGTAACAAAGAAAAATTACTGGGAAGTTAAAAAACGTAATTTTTTACACAAAAAACGTCCTAACGTCAACAGGGTACAAAAAACGTCCAAATGACGTTAAAAACGTCAACCTGGCAACGCTGCAGGCAACACATACTGGACGCAAGGTGCAGTATGTCCTGGTATGCCCAAATTCTTGACAATTTGTGCACTGCACGGGACCGTTTCGCTTGTGCGGTTCCTCCACTGTTATTCTTCGATGTAGAAGGTATCGTAAGTTGTAGATTGGGTGCACTGCGTTTTTATTGATTGGCCTTGTTTCTGGTTTAAGTTCTACCTTAAACATAGGCTGAGCGATTTTTTCCCTGTTGATAATATTGACAACATTTTTAACAGCGAATCCTGCCTTCTCTAGACCATGAGCAATATCACCAAAAGGTACAATTGATTCTATACCTTTTATTACTACTTGCAGTCCTTTGCTGCTTTTGAGCTGGTACGTATAGAAGTTTTTCTTATCGTCATTAAGGTGTTTGGTTACCAACCGGTAATTTTCTTGAGTTAGAATCTGAACTTTGGTCTCTTTAATGTTGCCCTTGGTAATTGACGTTACGTGGAACATATTGTCTCCAATAAGCTGAATTAATTTATTCACGAGCTCACTACAGTTTTGCTCTCGTGAATAAATTAGGGGCGGTTTGGGGTTGGCTTTAGAAACTTCATTTGGCGCAAACTTATTATCCAGTAGAGGGTTAATGTCAGTGGTTTTCGTTTTTGAAATTTTTGACGGATGTGCCATGTGAATCCAAAAATTGTTTTCAATCGCTTGTATTTAGGGATGTAATATCATAAAAACATCTTATTTGAACATCGATGTTTTTCAAGCAATGTCGATGTTTATGAACGATGCATCGATTTTTTTTCGAAATTTTCAATAAATTATTGGTAGGTTCAATTTTTAGTATAATAATAACCAGAACACAAGCAAATACATATATAACAATTCAATTTATTCGTTAAAGGTCAACAACAATAATTTATATATTTTTTATCTGCTGGAGTATTGTTTCCCCAGCCTCTGAAGACAACCGTTAACTTTCGACTAGCCGTAGGTAACACAGTGCGGCGCCGCGCCATTGCGCTGATACCGAGAGCTGAGTTGCTGGCGCCGACACCGATGTTCACAACTCAGTAACGCAATGGCGCCAGCAACACCGGAACACTGACAACACCAGGCGGCGCAAAGAACCAGCAAAGAACACACAAAAGCGAAGTGGCACTTGTAAAATGTGCAGCACAAGGCGAATTTTTACAAGGTGGAGTTGCTAAAATTAGCCGCGGTCCTTCTGAATGTGAAAATTATGTGTTTGTTGTATTTTTGGGTTTTGAACTTGGGTATATTTGAATTCTTTTTGCCCAATCGATACCACCTTGTATTAATTCACCTTAGTTCAACACCGGAACACTGACAACACCAGGTGTCGCAAAGAACCAGTTAAGAACACCCGAAATAGAAGTGTATCTTGTTAAATGTGCAGCACAAGGCGAATTTATACAAGGTGGTGTTGCTAAAATTCGTCGCGGTCCTTCTGAATGTGAAAATGATGGGTTTGTTGTATTTTTGGGTTTTGAACTTGGATATACTTGAGTTATTTCTCAACCGATATCACCTTGTATTAATTCACTTTGGTGCAGCGTGCAGCAATAAAGGAAGTGAGCTTTAGCCTGAAGAGGCGCAATTGCGCCAACACACTGTGCTGATTCCGACAGTGGCGCTGGAGCTAGTGTGTCAGCGCCAAAAAATTTGCGCCGTTACCCAGGCCTACTTGTGACTGAGTTTGCCTTGATTGGCAAGCGGAGCATAGCGATGTTGCATAGGCACGGAAACGTTGTACACATGTTTGTGGTTTCCAAATGTCACGTCCCATGCTATTATCTGTCTCAGATTCGTCAGAGGATTGATTGCTCGTAACCGAATCATACCATACATCATCATACATTTGTATGTATGTTACCGCATAACTTTGAACCAACGGAGAGGTAGTGTCTCTGAGGTGGTCCATACTAATCTGGTTTATATCTGATCATTGGATCATGAAATATATGTATATTAGAGTGGTTCAAAAAAGTGTTTTTTTGGAAATTCATAAACGCTACCTCAAATTATTGTTATTTGTGATAAAAAAAGAGAAACGTGTTCTTTTATTTTGAAAAAAAAGTTTTCTTAGAGGTCGCGCTGGTCGGTTTTCTATAAAAACGCTGATGTTCTCAATTTTTTTATTTTCTTGACATGTTAAAGAGCAGCTAAAAATTTGTTTTTTACATATAATTACTCTGGTATTATTAGGGAACATTCCCTTAATTACATACCTGTCTTTAGCAGCTAGAACGGGGCTAGTGCTCGAAAATATGCTCTGGAAAAGAGACTAGTAAAATTAAAACGTTGATACTGAACGATTGACGCATTGTCATGGGTTGGAACTTGTTACCAGGGGGTTTATGGGGTTGCTAATCACGAATCTGAAGTCAGTTTTTCGAAATTCAAAATGACGGATCCAAAATGGCGGTCCATTTTTTTTTTAATTATTGGATTTGTTCGATACCCGGCACTCGAGAGTTTTTAGGGTTGCCGATTACGAATCTGAAGTCAATTTTTTTAAATTCAAAATGGCGGATCTAACATGGCGATCAAATTAAAAAAAGTACTAAAATTAAAACGTTGATACTGAACGTTTTAAACATTGTCAAGGATTAAGACACGTTTCCAGTGGGTTTCTGGGACTGCTGATTACGAATCTGATGTCAGATTTTCAAAATTCAAAATGGCGGTTAAGAGTTTCAAACAAATCCAATCATTTTTTTAAAGTTGGTCACCATTTTGGATCCACCATTTTGAATTTTGAAAATCTGACATCAGAGTCAAAATCAATAAACTCAGAAACCCACTGGAAACGAGTTTCAACCCTTGACAATGTTTAAAACGTTCGGTATCAATGTTTTAATTTTAACACTTTTTTTTTTAATTTGATCGCCATATTAGATCCGCCATTTTGAATTTAAAAAAATTGACTTCATATTCGTAATCGGCGACCCCAAAACCTCTCCAGTGCCGGGTTTCGGACAAATCCAATAATTAAAAAAAAAAATGGACCGCCATTTTGAATTTCGAAAAACTGACTTCAGATTCGTAATTAGCAACCCCGGAAACCCCCTGGTAACAAGTTCCAACCCATGACAATGCATAAATCGTTCAGTATCAACGTTTTAATTTTACTAGTGTCTTTTCGAGAGCATATTTTCGGGAACTAGACCCATTCTAATTGTCCAAGACAGGTGTGTAATTAAGGGAAAGTTCCCCAATAATTCCAGAGTAATTATATGTAAAAACCACATTTTTAGCTGCATGTTAACATGTCAAGAAAATATAAAAATTGAGAACATCAGCGTTTTTATAAAAAACCGACCAGCGCACAGTGCTGTATGAGCGGGCAAAAATCAAAAAAATGTTGTCACGTATGTCAACGAGTTTGGTATCGTTGGAAAGGAAATTTATCCTAGATTAAGGATCTGGACTTAGTTTTTGTTTTTATCTCATAAGGTTCTCACAAAAACCTCTTAAAGTTGTGTGTTTTTTATATATTTTTTCTTTTATGAAAATGCCTTTAGCTGGAGTCTTTAAAAAAAAAATTGCTAAAAATACAATTTATCATACTTTATCTTAAGACACAATTTTTCTAATTAGAAAATCTGTAAGGAAACCCCTCTATAGAGCTTTTTAAAAAATATTGAGTTTCCTGGCTGGAATGGCCTATTTGCTACACCCTAAAATTTGTTGCAGAAAATTTAAAAAATTCCTAAGTTTACAAGGGATAAAAAAAAATATGTAAAAGTATGTTTTTTTTTATTCTTTTATTTGAAAGAAGGGACATTTTTCTTTGAAATAAAAAAACAGTCTGCAGACTCATTGCGCTTTTCGAAGAAAATCGTTTTTTTAAGGTCATAAAATAAACTTTTGCAAAAAAAAAATTTCACTGATTACAGTTACCACAGTATTTTCCATTACTTAAATGCCAAAACATTCTTTAAAAATAGTAAAGTTTATTACTGTAGACACACGCGGTAGTGTTCTGTGCTGTGTAGTGAAGCGTAAAATAGTGAAAAAACTAATATTAATATGAATTCAATTATAAAAAACTCAATTTTAGCTGATATCTGGATTTTTACTCGTCCATCAGATAGAGTGTCTGCATTATCTGCATTTTTTGAAGACAAATTAATACACGCTAAATGCGACAAAGCACTTTTGAATCAAAAAATAAAACTTTTTAATAGTGAGATGAAAAATAAGTGGAATTATAGTGGCCGCAAAAGAAGCGCTTTTGAAAAAACATATTCTAAATGGCTAAATTGGGCATTCCTTTCCCTTCCGGATTCCAATGGAAATAAGGATAAATGTGCTGAACGGGGAAGACCTTCTAAAGAAGAATTTTGCGAAGCTTCACGGAGAACAAAAAATCGAAGGGTAGAGCATTTGTTGAAAAACTATTCCATCGAAGAGCTCGATAGAAGAGCTAGTATAGATTACACTTATAGAAGAGCTAGTATAGATTACACTTTTTCTGACTAGTATGATTTCGACCCGAAATTCATGAATGAATTCATGTATGAATACACCACAAAATATATAGTCAATGAACTAGTGTGTTTGCTGAGTAGTTTGGAATTTGACTGCATGATGACTTTAATTTTTCAATAAACGGCGTTAGATAAAACAAATAATTTTTGATTCAGTATTTTGCAACAACTCTTGTTCGTGCGAAGTAACTAATAAAAAGGAAAACAAAATTATATTTGTCTTTTGAGTATTTAATGTCGTCTTGAATGAATCAAATTTTTTAAGCGTGTGACATCCACATCAAAAGATATAATCAATTTAAAATAACATTTTGTAGTCAAAAAGGACCAAAATGAAAGTAGCTGCCATTCCTAGAGGGTTTGCGTAAGAGAGATATAGGGAATCTTATTTGCCATGAATTAAGCCATAGAATGAAGCCTTGAAGTCTTTAATATTATTAGGAAAACGCCCTGTATAAATAATAAAATAACTACTCAGTATTGGAACTACTTCTGAATATCAAATTTTGCAGTTTCAATCGCAGTTTCCATGAAAAATGTAAGAGCTAGGTAAAAACAAAATCGATTTTTGAAATCTCCGTACTCTAATCCACCAAGAAACGAATTTTTACTCAAATCCGTCCATTATTCTATTTTTGCCCACTTTTTATATGGAGACACAGCACTGTGCAGCGCGACCTCTAAGAAAACTTTTTTTTTTTTAAATAAAAAAATACGTCTCTCTTTTTTTATCACAAATAACAATATTCTGATGTAGCGTTTATGAATTTCCAAAAAGAGTGTTTTTATCAACCACTCTAATGTATTTGTATATATTTTTTTAAGTAGATTTTTTTTTGCTAAAAATTACTTGTTTAATTCTGTACTCATTTGTTTAATGAACAATTATATAACAATCGAAAGTAATATTAGTAATTTTCACTAATCTGTTTAACACATTCTATAGGCTTTCTGCTTTCGATTGGTATATGTGTATGTAATTTGTTCATTAAACAAATGAGTGCAAAATTTTTATTAACACGTTAAATTTCATAGAAAAAAGATTTCATCCATTAAACAGATGGGTAAAGGTGGTGCCTTTGTCTGATCTCCTACTAGTAGTGAAAATTTGGAATAAGAAAAATCAACGTCCTTCTTATTCCAAATTTTTGCCTCAGGCGCATAAAAAACCTATAGTTTAATATACATTTAATTTTGGAATAAAAAATCTAAAACAATATCTTCATATATATTCATATAGCAAGAATTTTAAATATAAGCAATAACTTACATGATTTTCTTTCCCGATGTAAGTACATATATAATAAACATAAGCCTATAATCCAAATACCACTCGTAGAAATTCCGCTTAAAACTATTTCGAGTTATGAGAAGAATATTTGCAACACCCAGAATCCCCGCATCGATTCCTGCTTTTAACCATTAATTATTTTTTATCCATTTTTCAAAGATTAGATTATATGTGACCTGGTCTACGAAAAGCGAGCTTACGTGCGAAAACTAGTTTTATGTGAAAAAGCTGTTAAAAGTAAGCAACTCGTTTCGTCAGTTTCTCATTATCTCGTTAATTGTTCTCCGCGCCGGACGTCCAGTAAGTGTTGTTGTTGGTCCAGTAAGTGTTGTTGTTGGTCGGAATATTATTATAGTTCATCGTGTAAGTTGCTAGTGTGGAACATTTAAAAAAGTAAGACTGAAGAAGTTACGTTTTTGTACTTCTAAGCAAGTTAGGATTTTCTGCTTTTCACCACGTGAAAAAGCATCTCATCTTCCATCCGAATCAACCAAAAAGTGAAAATTGATTTTTTGACACCTAAGCCCCCTTTCCGTAGACCAGGTCACATATCCTATTTATTATAAAATTTATTTGTTCAGTTTTTAAGTTACCGAAAAAATGTATATAGTGTTTACTTTCAAGCGTTCATATATACATACGACACAAGTACATTTAGTAGTGTACGAGTTGAAAAAATCTAATTTTTTTTTAACATAATCTTCTTCTTCTTTGCGTGCGAAACCGCTTTTTTCAGTCATAATGGGGGTTTGTTAAAGGTTCGCTTGTACAGAGAAGGCATTAAAGCTAAATAAAGAGATGCGTTAAGGAAGCATATTATCAGGTATTTTAAATGGTAATTCATTACGCCCACTTCACGTTTAATTAAAAACACATTTGTATAGCATCCCTGCATGCACGACGCGTGCCTCAGCGACAACGTGATGCTAATCGAATTTCATTACCCAATCCTCGCTGCTGCTCACCTGCTCACCAGAACGGCAATAGAGTAATCCCATATAACAAATGTACAAAGCACAATCAAAAAAATGTAAAAAGAAAACAGCAAAGGAGTTGGCATAAAAACCGTGGAGAATAAACCGTGAAAGGGTCAAATATAAATTGCAACACTCTGTTTGTGGCTGCTGCTCAATAATATGCGAACAGTTTAAGCGAATAAGAAAAAAAAAGAAAATACACAAAAGGATTGCCGCACAACAAAGACACAATGTGTGCAACAAGCTGAAGCGGGGGCCCGGCTGGTCCCATTACTTATTCACCGCGAAGTAAACGTTATTGTTGCTAATGTTTTTTGTGTCACACTGCTTTTGTGGAGCAACAACTGTCCACGCGACGCACAGTGTTCAAAAACGTCGAATTTTCATGCCGCCGCATGACTGTCGTAATCACTTTCCACAAACCAGTGATGAATTCGTCACATTTTCCTTGTGTTCATGCGAGATTCAAAGCTCCCCAATTGGCGAAGAAAACTACGGTACCACTGAGAAACATTTATTGATTACTTATATTTTATTTATAAAATACAAGTAATAATCGCTTAAATAAATTCCAGCTCTTTAACTTCCCTTTGAAGCTTCAGAAATTAATTTTTCTCTTTCTGCATTATGCGGGCTCTTCTACTATCTTTGCATTTTAAGCTTAGTATCCAGCTCCTAAGAAAATGATCATGAAAAAAATTGCCATTATTTCCAAGGAATTTCGACATGTGATATTTCATAGCCTGTTGTCTCACTCTTTCCTCACGAAATAATGGATCGGACATATATTTTTCCTTCCAATATGGATTGCCGTGTGTTCTTTTTTTCACAAAAAAACTTTAGGACACCGAAGGGATACTTAAGCTTTAGGTGGTTTCAGCAGCATGGGTGCTCTTAGGCACTGTGCATCGCTAAAAGTTCTGCAGGCGCATCGAAGGCACTGGGAGAAATACCATTAGGAGAAATAGCATAATGTGATCCTAACGGCCCTGTCCTATACAATAACCTCCTTCCGAAGCCCCTAGTTTATCAATAACCGTTGCTAGCCGTAGAATTGCCATATTTTGAACCTCGATAAGGACAACGGTATTTCACATGATCGTTTCGCAAGCCGTTTATACCAGAGAATTATATAAACTTGTTTCATTCCATAAACTCTTACTCTCTATAGTAGTAGCAACATTAATCCACCTTAATTATAATAATAATAATAGATTTGCGCTTACTCATTAGCATATATGTTTGACCAAGCGTCTCCTCCTATTTGTGGCATACGCCTTGATGTTTTCACACAAAGGCGAGGGAACCACAGCTTTACGCCGACTCCGAACGGTGATTGTATTTTTATGAGAAGCTGTTTTTCATAGCAGAATACACTCTATTAGATAAAAACCTTTTTCATTTTTTGGCATTGCACAGTGGCCAATTTTTCAAAAAAGCTGGCCAAAAGTCGAAGCGTGGTACAATTGTAATCAAACCTTGTGTATCCCTCTTTTTTTTGGTTGCTGGTTTTAAATTTCACCACATAATTTCGAAATTCAAAATGGCGGATCCATAATGGCTGCTGTGTACGCTTAAAATAATCAGATTTTTAGCAAAACTAAGGTAGTTAAGTATAAAAGGTCATGTTTTCTGCTTTTTTGTTATATAATGTGATGTAGCGGTTAGCAATATACGCTATCATTCCACAGGGCCTGGGTTCAAGCCCAGTTTCCGACCAACATCAAAAAATAAGAAACAAACAATTTTTTTGTAATAAAGTCGCCCTTTGGCAGGCAATGGCAAACCCCCGAGTGTATTCAGCCACGAAGAACAGCTTCTCATAAAAATAAAATCCTCATTCGGATTCGGCGTAAAACTGTGGGCCCCCCCCCCCTTTGTGCGCAACACAAATCGAAAGAGAAGCTCGGACAAATACTAACGAGGTCTTAATGTTTGTTTCTAAATATCTTGATGTTCAAATTTACACGGAACTGCGGGATTTTGAATGTATCAATAAACAAGACATACATATTTGTTGGTACAGGAATATTGAGATAACAATTTTATACACCGTCAGACTCGCAGTCATTTGAAGTATCCGAGCTCATATCTATATTTTCTGATGGCAATTCTGCATCCGCATTTACAACAGTTGATAATAATTTAATGGCATCTGACGACGGTTTATGATTTTGTTTTGGTGGGTTTAAACCAGTGGCGATCCAGCGGGGGGTTTTGGGGGTTAAACTACGTGTTAGTCAATGGCGGACCCACGGGGTGTGTTTTAATATGGGTTAAACGTAAACTTGAAATGACAGGGTCCGAAGATATTTTTTAATATCCTTATTCCTTGACTCTTGGGCTTCTTCGGAAAGTTGCCCAATTGGCAGGGGTGTCTATTCAATAATGAGAGGCCCATGGATGAGCACTCTAATATAGTAGTACTTTCTGACATCATTTAAATTCTAAAAACATCCAATCTTTAAAACATCAAAACCTTGACAGAAATAATTTTTTACATCATTTAAATCTTTTAAACATAAGAATCGCGTATAAAAACTGATGTCCAAACTACAGTGGCGGCTTGTGGCAGGTGGTTTCAACCAAGGTGGATGGGAAAAACTTCAATATACATGAAAAAGAAAATTAGACCGCCTATCTCAACCACTCTCGTAACTATTTTCCTAATCCAGCATAATGAGTAAACAAAAAAAAATCAATCCGTGAATATCTACGTCTTACGTCAGTCATCGCCATCTAATGGCGTGACAATGAAAAAACATGTTTTACATACTCTAGATTACAATGTCCATGAGCGGATACTTGAAGACTGTTACTTAAGGATAATACCACGATTTTAACAACGACGAAAACTCTAATTTACAAAAAGTTTAGAGAGAATTACTAGAAACAGCCACTTCGATCTCCTGCAACACTAAATGCCTTAAGAGAATCGACTTGTTGTCTCATAACGATACGGAATAGAGCCCTCCTAACAATATAAGATGGTTATGCATACGAATGCACCAATTTTTTTTTGGACTTTTGGCCAGGGTTTTCCAAAAATTGGCCACTGTGCATTGGGTTGAACCCAGACCCTGTAGAGTGATAGCGCGCACGGCTAAGCACTACACTACAGCGGCCGCCGTCAAACCTTATTTGGCTGAAAACTAAACTGTGGCGATTCGCATCATAGATGTAAAATTTATATCTGACATTCTGTTTCTTAAATTCGACTCATTTAAATTCATTTTAGAAAAAAATTGTTCACAAGTATATGTACTTCCGAACATAGATATTATTTTTGTCGCGAACCTTCGCAAACTTGTATTGAAATTTTAACGCAGTAGAACACATTTTTGAACACTGTTACCTGGTTTTATGCAGGCTGTCATATGGTCGGTTGCTCTCATTTGTCTCTAGCTTTGCGCTCATTGGCCAAACCTGTTTTGTATACGGTGAAATAACCAGAGCCGCCTGTTGCATTTCAAGGCACTTTTATAGGAGTAGGTAAATTTTAAAGACCTTTAATTAGGGTTATCCGGAACACAAGGCGTTACTTATCACTTCGCTTATTCTATTTCTTATGAACCCACTAAAATTAGTATGGTTTAAGAGTTTCATAGGAAAATCTCTACCTAAATACAACAATGACCTCTTAGAAAAAGAAGAAAGAAAAGCTATCCTTTGATGGGCGACCGCAAAAATGTTTACGAGTGTGTAAATAATATACATTTGGTGGTCTCAAGGACAAACTCTGAAACGCACTGAAAAAGAGTGTGCAAAAAATCACTATCTGCTAATGTTTTTGCAACTTAATATCGATCATTAAGGAAAAGTACAAAGAATGTTTCTAATGAATAAGGTTACATAGTTTAACCAACAATAATTTTGCTTTCCTTTATGTATGCGTTTATGAACTTTTACTCACAACGCCATTTTCACACTTCTTTTGTTTATGAAATACAAATTTATACCTAAATGTATACATATGTATATGTAGATATATGCACATATACACATACATTTTCGCTCAAAAGTATTTCATTATCTTAAAAGTACCAAATATCACAATCACAAAAAATTTCAACACAACCCCTTTTTGGTGAGTGATTCAGTGTCAAAGTGGTGCTCATTTCTGTGCGCTCTTGCCATTAAAATTGAAGCAATCATACTAGAGTAGCTACAATTCTTAAATTCGGTAATAATAGGTCTCCTTTGCGATCCAGTTCAGCTACGTATTTTTCATATAATTTGTAGAAATAAAGATTTACAAATTTTTAAATTAAACTCTCTTTTGAAAAGATATTTTGTACTGTTAAACGTAATTTAATTTACCGGTTAATAAATCACCCAAATAATGCAAAATCTATTTTACAAAAAAGTTGAACTCAAAGCTAAATTAATGTTTCAAATATTTATACAAATAAACCAGTGTATGAATATTTTACATAAATGTAGATTTCCGTTCAAAATATGCTCGTATGTATTTTCATTATGAATAAAATGACATACATATGTATCTTAAAATATTAATTTACTATTATGCAATATTTATGCAAAGTTGGGGTTTGTCACAAAAAAGAGGAAAACCCTTATCTAGACATAGTAAGAATAAGTAAATAAGAATAGAATAAGGACATAGCAAGAATTTCTCCCAATGGGAGCACTTTTGAGCGAGTAAGAGAGCAACTCTTCCCAGCGAGAACTTACAGGATTTTGCCCGAAGTTTTTCTTCCTGAAATTTCATAAAAAGTGTCAAATGATAGGCAGGGTTGCATTTGTAAACGAAAACAGAACACGGTGCAAGCAAAGATGGAAGTAAATAACGAAATATTTGAATATGTACACAATTATTCTTAATTGTAGTTTTTAATTAGTATTTACTGATTTTCAGCCAAATCAGTGTTATATCAATGACATGCAAAACAAACCGACTGAAGTTTGTGCAGGAAATAGTGCTTTTTGCGTTCCCGTAGACTTCTGCATCAGTTCTCATTTTATTCTCGCTTGAGAGTGTAACATTGTAGTTTGACAGTTCCACAGTTTTTTGCCCAAAAAATACTGGAACAAACTAAATCAGTGGTCGGCGCTTCATACCAGTGTTACCAGAACTTTTTGGACGAACCGGCTGAATTGGCAAATAAAACCGGCTAAAAACGGCTAAAATGTTTCAACTAAATTTCACATGTTTTATTTAAATAAATCACGAGTAAAAAGACTATTTCTTGGAGAGAAGTTACAAATTCGAGCCGGAAAAAATTTTGCCAGCAAGAATTTGCAATTAGGAAAAACATATGATTGTGGCTCATGATTGGATTTTTTGTCGACGATAATTTGAATAAACAAGTTCGTTAAATTTAAAAATTTACAAACTGGAGCGATTTTAAAATGAAAAATGTAAGTTAATACTTGTTTACTTAATTAATTTAGTTAATTCCAATGATTTGAAAGGTACTCGGCAAAAAAACTGTAGTCATTTTTTCTTACTATCTGATATTTTGAGTGATAATTCTCGCTGGCTTTTCGACGAACAAACCTATTATCTTCCCTACAAGGCCTTTTCAGACTGACCGATTCTCAATACACTCAAATAGAAACCAATACACATAAAAAACGCTGTAAAAATTTCCCTTCAATTTTAAGGCAGTAAAACAACGACCTTAAGTTAACATCAACCGAGGCCATTTGTTGACAAGGGATGCAAAATCACAGTTACACAAAAGAACTGGTCAGATTTTTCAGAAATCCCTTCAATTCTGATGTAAAATATGATGCCAAAAGACTGCAGATCTCCCATTTAGATGACCGGTCATATGACCGGCAGATTTCTCGTAGGATTCCCAGAGAGTTTTGCTTTACATAGAAATTTGTGCTCTTTAATTTGCATTTTGACTCACTTCAGTGTTGGTTCCTTTAATTCAAGTTGGCATTCGGTTTTTGGAATTAAAAAAAAAAAAAAAAAAAAGTTTGCTTAAACAAATACATATGTG
>NW_023458563.1:12386325-12406404 GCF_013731165.1 Rhagoletis pomonella
AAAAAAAAAAAAAAAAAAAAAAGTTTGCTTAAACAAATACATATGTGTACATAGTGCTTGAAAATATAAATTTTTCCCTTGCCTTAAACCTTTGGGAGTGGGCAAAAATGATGTTTTGTAATTTAGGCAGAATTGAATATCCGCTATCTGGGAAGACAATATCTTATATCGTATATATATAATATATATAATATATATATGTATACTATATCCAAACACAAACGCATCTTAAGTGTCTTAACAGTGAAACAATTCCTTATTTTCTAAGTTTGCGAATAAAGCTTCTCACTTAAAATTAAGACATTTATAACAAACATTTTATGAAGAAAATCCCTTCTTCGTTTAAAATAAAAATAAGCGAAATCGGCCCAATTTCATACAACCCTGCCTGACATGAAAATTTTCTGCACGATAAGGCTAGTATCCATTTCTAACAGATTTTGGGTCGCTTAGTCAAAAATGGAAACATATATACATATTTGAAATTTAAGAAAACAAGGCAAATAGCAAAATCGCCTAAAACGGCTAATTTTTTTCTTCAAAACGGCTAACAAATCGGCTGCCGGCTAAATCGAAATTTCTCCGGCAGGTTGCTATCGCAACCGGATAAATCTAGCCGGAAAACGGCTAAAATGGCAACATTGCTTCATACTCATACTAGATCAACTCACACGTATTCTTACGCTCTATCGTTTAGTCGTTGCCCTGCAAAAAATTGTGCGACTAATCTCTAAAGAGAGTAATCCGAGATTACTCTCAATCGGGTACAATTGGGCATTAATTAGGCCCAACTAGTCTCATACGGGTACTAATGGAGGTCAATTAGTCACAACTCATCCCTTATGGGTATAATTGGAGATCAATTAGTCCCCAACTCATCTCTGACGGGTACTATTAACGAATTAATGATATGTACGCACTTAGTCAATGAAATTTCATGTGCGGCGTTGGCACACAGAGAGAGTATTCGCCTAACAAAACTTGAGCACCCCGGTTCGAATCTCAGCTGGCGCAAATTTTTATTTTTATTTTTTAAAAGTGACTAGTCGCTTTTTATACCCGTTCGGGTATAAAGGTGAACAATTAGTCTCTTCATAGGACATGTTCGAACAAAAGCGATCAGTTCATTCCATATAAAGAGATCAATAGTGGTATTAGTCGCATGCTCCTTTGCGATTGCTCCCGGAGTCATCCCGGATTAGTCCCATTTTTTGCAGGGTGGCTAGAGAGCAACGAATCAACATCGTGTTTGGTTGTTGCGCTTTGTTTCTTATATGCAAAAATGCCTTGCGAGAAATATTACATGCTTGAAAATGCTTTTGGTGACATGCAATGCCTTTTGTGTTATAAGTCATTTAGAAAATAAAGAATATGCTATTCAAAGGCATTTTGATTTTTTTCATAAGGAAATATTTTGATGAAGAAGAAATACAACGACTTTTTAATGAAAAAATGTAAATTTTTTTTTTCACAGAATTAAAAGGTGGTTGTTAAATAGAATATGTATGTGATTAAAAGACATTTTTAATCATTTCATAATGATATGGAAAATTTTGATGAACAAGAGCTTCAATTTTTTTATTTAAATTTTCAATATTTGACGTGGGTGAATCCAAATTAATTTTTAAACTTTTTGTTTGAGTTTTACCTCAATATTTTCATAACTCTAAAAACTAAAAACTCGAGAAAACCAATTTTAAAGTTTTGAATTTACATATACTCCCAATTAATACATATTCAGCTTTATCATTTGTTTCCGTGAGTTTACTAGGCGCGGATGAACATTTTTCGGGTGAATTTTTTCTACTTTTTACTTTTTACTTAACCCGATTTTTGCTTTTTTGGGATTATGATACTTTTATAGTAAATGAGCGATGCACATATATGTACATATGTATGTGTTAAATATATGTATTTATATGTTTTTATTGAAGACCGATAAGTTAAAAATTTTGTTTCGCTTCTCGTAATTTCCTACTGGGTTGCTCATGCGGAGCAGTTCTCTTGTTCTCACCAACACAGTCACAGTTTAACTTTTGCCGACCACTGAACTAAATGCTTAAAGCGAAGCGCACATTGGCGCGATTCTGTCGTTGCGAATCCGCAAGCCCAAAAATTACAACAATGCTACCCATACATTTTAATGCGCTAGCGCACACTTGCACGATTCCGTCGCTGCGAATTTTTCGAACATTCAATGTTCCTCTCTATTGACGCGTTCGAAACGCGGCTTGCAGCGTTTTGAAGGCGTCAAAGAAGAAGAAGAAAGGTGTCACAGCAATAAAGGCAAAGAAAAAAAAACGTGTAATGTACAAAAACTAATAAAAACGTTCGTAATAATAGTATTTTGTACGATTTGGGCACGCCGAGTGCGAAAATACACGAAATAAAGGGAAAATTGAGTGAATTGTACATCGGAAATCGACGCGAAAAAATCGTTCAAGTGTGCGCACGTTTGCGGATTCGAAGTTAACAGCCGAATTTGCAACGTATTCGCAACGACAGAATCGCGCCAATGTGCGCTTCGCTTAATGCTGCTTAAACTTTTCGTTAGGGCGTCGCTATGTAAGTGCGATCTTTCCGCATAGGTAACATCCCTACAAAACGTGACTACCCGAAACTCCAATTCATTGAAATAACTTCTCTTGTAATTGTTGGTTACCCAGCCAGCAAAATCATTGTAAACAAGCTCGTAATTGGATATTTTCTCGAAGAAAAACCGGATTAAAAATCGTTTATGATAGCCGTTTACGACTCTTTTTCGAGCACTTTTTCGCTTTAAATTGTGCATCGCCTACGAACAGTCGTAAACGGATCGAAAAAGCATTCGTATGCGAATATTTTTACGTCCGTTTTTTAATTGTAAACGAGTCTCGTAAACGATTAATTTACGTTAAAAAAGCGTTTTTCTACACTGCTTTATCTACTGTTTTTGAATGCTAAAAATAAAGGCAATTAATAAATTCAAATTATTGTAGTTCTTTTATTGAATGGAATTATAATTAATAAATATTTATAGTGCCGGATCAAAGTATTGGCACAGAGAATTTTTCGCAATGTATGCAAAGTTTTTTACTTGAATTTCTTTTCGCACATTATTTTTTTTAAATACAGTTAGTATGAAGATCTACTTTCAAATCAGATTTTTGAGAAAAATTCTAAGTATGCAGTTTTAAATCCCATTATATTTTAGTATAACATAGTGCAAGCTTGAAGTTGCCAGAAAACCGCGTTGATTTTTGGCAATTTTTTCACGCAGTTTCTTCCATGCAAATTATGTGCGACATTTTTTTTTTGTATGGAAGAAACTGCGTATGAGAAATTGTCAAAAAACAAAGAGGTTCTCTAGCTATTCAAGCGTGCACTTTATTATACTAAAATTAAATGAGCTATAAAACTGCATACTTAAAATTTTTCTAAAAAATCCGATTTGAAAGTAGAACTTCATACTAACTATATTTTTATAAAAAACAATTAGAGAAGATATCAGAATAAAAAACTTTGCATTCATGGCGAAAAATTCTCTGTGCCAATATTTTTTCCCGGCACTGTATATGTGAAGATATTTTCAGATAAATAAATATTAACAAACTATCTATTAACAAATTAACAATTAAATAAGAGGGGTTTAATATATATTATAAAGTTGCTGAATTTATTTTTTATCTTTTTTGCCGATAGGCTGCCAATTTTTTTTGCCGGTCGTGTGCATATTGGAAGTGCTTCTTTGATACGGAAATAAAAACTTCTTCGTGGGAGTTAAATTTTTGACGAAAAGCACCTAAGAAAATGAAGTGAAAAATTAAACTCCATTGGAAACCGGAAAATTTAATTAAGTAAAAAGTGGTAATAAATAATATTATGATCCGTACTTCTTATTGCCGCAGTCGTTGCCAAACCAATAGCGCTGCTTTTGGTACCAGTTCCCTTCCACGAGAAAAGTTTTGCTACCTCATCTGTAATAATTTTTTTTTAATGAATCATTTATTGACGCTAGTACGGATAAGGCTTCGGATTTCGCACGCCTTTTTAATTGAGAAGCCATATTATCAATAAAACATTAAGTTCAATAACTGCAAAGACCTAATAAACTAGCAAATTAAAAAAATAAATAACTATAAACTTACGAGATAGGGGAATTAAACGTTTAAATATTTTAGTGTTACTCCGCGCAGCCTGTGAAAGAATTGCAAAACTCGTTAAATTAATTTAATTTTAATTTACTTACAAGAAGTTTAATTATAAAAGAAAGTGGTAGATCGTCCTTGGCGTTTGCACCAGTCTGCCAATAAATCACATACTTAATAATTTTCTTAAATTGAATATTTAACAGACTACTTATAAAATATTGTGATTGAAGAAAAATTGTCAACAAAACTAAAATTTTTTCTTGTGCTGACAAATTACTACAAGCCTCTTTCTATTATATTTTTTTTGTTTTATCGTTTACGAGCTTTTCTCTAACTATTTGGCGATACGAGAATCCCTCGTAAAACATAATGTTCGTAAAATGTACGTTTTCTTGCTGGCTGGGTACACACACATATAATGCGTAAGTGTGTTAGAAAGAAAGGGATAAGAGATCACACGTAAACAAGAGTTTTGTCAACCTTAAGAAACTCATAGAAACTTTTATTGAAATCTATATTAGAGAACTCGGCTAAATGAAATGTATATATTATGGGCTGTTTTTGCTTACGCGTAAAAGCACATTTAGCGCATTTAGCTCTAAATGTCCATTTATCCATACAAAATTCGTCACCTAAATGCAACTCCATTTTTGCATTAAGAATCTAAATGCTAAAAGAAACCCTGTGATCTTCCAAAAATTCCAAGATTCGAACATGGTTTAAAGAGAAAAAGTTTCATCATTGCAATCGCTTTTGAACAAACCGACATATGCGAATAGCGCAACCACATTTCCTACTCATTAAGTTCCGCCGCCGAAGAAGTAGTCGGATGAGGAATGTCGTGAAACAACCGGGCTCCGCTCGAGCTGTGTGGGAACTGAAGAGGAAAACGACAGTTATAAGGGAGCGGTTTAAATAACTGGGTGAAGTGAGTAAAACGCCCCAAAATTTTACTAGAGAAATAGGCGGCGTACGGAAGATTTCAAGATCAGGGCGAACTCCTGTAAGAACAACCGTGGCGACTTAGTGACCGTGACGTACTTAAATTGTGGAGAGAACACTTTTCCGCCCTACTGAATGGCAACAGTACTGAAAGTAGTGGAGAAGACGAGCTCGAGCCCCAGTCGATGATGACGAAGTTGATGTTCCACCTCCAGACTATGACGAAATATAATAGTAATTAAACGACTGAAAAATAAACAAGGCTGCTGGATCTGAAAGCCTTCCAGCTGAGCTATTCAAGTACGACACAAGAAAGGCGACCGCAACATACACGGCAACTACAGCGGCGTCAGTCTTCTGAGCATAGGTTACAAGGTCTTTTCGGGCGTATTGTGTGATAGACTGAAACCCACGTTCAGAGAACTGATTGGACCTTACCAATGGGGTTTAAGACAAGGCAAATCATCCATAGACCAGGTATCCACAATACGCCAAATATGGGAATAGACTCGCGAGAACCGGATCGACACACCATTTAGTCATAAATACTTTAATAGCTGATCTGGTGCAAACCATACTTTTGCATTTATGATTTCGTGAGATTTGAAGTGAAATAAACAAAAATAATAAATACGCATACGTACTCGTATTTATTGTATGTACCCAGTAGAAATCTTAAGCATACAACATCGCTGTTGGTGGCATGAGCTTGCTGCTGTGTATACATGCCAGTATAAATCAACCTTCATTTCCATTTAACACGCGTGGTTTCTCAGAGCGTATGCGTACCTTAATCATACACTTGTACTACTGCTGTATGCATATAGCTGAATTAATGTTTCAAACATACAAAAATGCATTAATGGAACAGTATTAAAGCATTCTTACAAGATATGTATCCCCATATGCAAATGCTACTTTCTGATTTTTAAAATATGGTACGTACGGGTACATACAAAAAAAATATTATTTACATATGCAAATCCATATCTTGTAAACGCCCGTTTGTGCTGAAAATAGTATCTCACAACACGTCCGTTCACTAAAATTTTTGCACAAGACTGGAAATATCAAGAAATGTACCAAAAACAACGACAACGTACATTCGCTTGCAATTCGCTAGAATTTGAATTTATTCGTGGAAATTCATGACTACGCATGAATTGTTCACACTAATTCACTCATATAGCAAGCATCCTTTAAGAATGCATACAACCCATTTCTACTGGGTATTTCACGTATTTAGCGTTCACATGATTTGTCTATGAATTTGAAACAATTTTAGCCAAATGTAAATATATAAAAAATAATATTTAAATGCAAAATACAAATACCTTGCAAAAAAAGTATTTTAAATACAAATACAAAATACTTTTAAAAAAGATTTTAAATATAAGATACAAAATGCGTATTTTTAAAATACAAGTACATTTCAAAATACTTTTGAAATCACAAGTACATAGCGTCACCTGGAATGCAAAAGTCCATAACTAACAAAAAATTCCAAAACTTACTTTTTGATCGTATATGATGCATTTCATCGAATTTCAAGTCCCAAGATCGTTTTTTGAAAAATAAAAGCTTGTTAGCAAAGGCCTTATGGTGAAGATTGCCACAATTTTCGCTTTGTATCATAGTGAAAATATAAACAGGTAAAATAATAAAACTGCTTTCTACCTTTTTTTCTTGACATTCGACTATCTTACAGAAATTTTTAAGGGTAAATTTTCAAATAAGATTTTACCAAATCTTTTTTTTATTTACTTCACCTAGCATAATTTCACTATGGCTTTGCATGACCTTCTCAAGTTTTTGGCAATCCGAAATTTGCAAATGTCAAAAAAATAAATGCCAGTATTATAAAGGAACATTTTATGATATGGCGAATAGTGAAGTATAGAAACAGTATTTTAAAACAAAAGTACACAAATTAAAAAATTTTTAAAATAGGAACACAAAATACTCTTATAAAAAATATTTAAATACAAATATGTATTAAATACGTGTATTTTAAATACTTAATATCTCTGCCAATAATAGTGGCAGTCCCAAAATCCAACGGAGAATCCCTCTTGCCAACAAGTGCTACTCCAAGTGGACTGGCAATTGAGCTAAAGTTCTCTCTTGTCGTACAAAAATCTCACTTTTAAAGGCGGATTCACCGCTCGTGTCCGGACACTTTGTGTTAGTAATTTTACCCGTTCCTTTCCCAACTTGCCTCACTGAGAACGCGACAAAAATGTGCTGAACACTCTTTGCTCGAATCAAATTGATTTTGATTTTCTGTCGGAACGAAATTGCATGTGTTATTTGCCCTCAAAATCGTATGTAGGCAGCAATATCATCAGCTGTTTGCTTCAGAACAAAATAAAATGTGCCGAACTGAACGGTGAACCGTACTTCAGCACCCTCTCCGGCAAAAATGTTTTGAGAGCAAATAAAAAGTTGTTCAGACATGAACGGTGAACCCGCCCTGCGTTCATGAACGAAAGACGCAAGATCACGCCTTCCCGAAAGAAAGAAAAAAGTTATTTGCTAGCTGTTGAAATCTCGACGCCATCTTTGTTGGAAGAAGTAAACAACGAAGAGAACAAAAAAAACCGCGTAATTGTTGAACGCATGAATAATCATTTTTATTATGCAAATTCTTCTGGCGCAGCGAAGCGAACCTTCAGGTGTTCACACTGAACGAGGCGGCGCGGAGCTTTGTGAATGGATTCGACTACAAAGATACCACAAAACTTACCGTCAAGGAAAAGCTGCAAAAATATTTGCTCAATTTTGTTCAAAAGACTAGGGGAAAATTCGTTCTTATTTAAATATTTTGATATTTTGTTTGCAGCAGCGTCATGAAGAAGAAAAATTCAATTCAATTCAATTCAAAACTCAAAATCAAAAAATGCTTTTAGTTCCAAAACGCTCCTGAAAAAGCTTACTGTATGAACACTTTCATATAGTTACAGCAATTTGAAAGCTTCACTCCACTCTGAACGGCTTCAGTCGGCTCTGCTCCGCTTTCTGTGTGAGCGTACCCTAAGTATCTGGTGTATGGTTCAGAAGCAAGGGCAAGAACTATCTGATGAGGAGGCTTTTGGAGTTTTCAAGAGAAAGAGCGAGCTAAAATTCAGCGGCTATGCTGCGTTGGTCATGCCGTACGAATGCACAATACCGGTAATATGCAAAACAACACAATAGTAACATTTTAGGTAATTTAAATTGGACGGCTATAAACTGTCCGACAACGTGTAGAATAGATCTGTAAACGGTAAATCTGGCATCTGGCAGAATCGCGGCATCGTTTTTTATATAATATTGCCGAGAATTAGCAGACAAATTTCGAAATCTACCCGTTTACTTTGTTTGACATCAAACATACTCCGCTTTTTCACTCCCGTTCTGGCTCTTTTAGGCCCGTTTTTTTGGCAGTTAAAACAAGGGTTTCCGTAAAAAATTAAAAGGTAAGTAAAATTTTACTGATGTTTACTATTTCTAGTAAAAAGAAACTCGCTTAATAAAATATGTCAATACCATACACTGAGAAAAGAATTTAGTTACGTCAATTAAATATATTTCTCTGAACACATGATTTCGTTATAGTTACATTATTTGGTTATATTTATCAAATCATGTGTTAAGAGAAATATATTTAGCTGAGTTTTTCTAACATAACACAAGTTGTTAAAAATAAATATAGAAAGAGATTTATATACAGTGGAATAGCTTCAAGGCTTAATGATCTTTTAAAAATCCCTGATTGTTATTTTATACTTTATATAAAAAATCATAACTACCTAAATATGAAACATTTTCTGCGGACATTGCTTTTCGTTTTAATTTTCGCATGAACCGAAAATATAAGTTAAGGTTCACACGAGATTTCTCATACCCATAGTGGCATTTTCTAATTACCTACTTAGTCTTGCAAATTGTCATTTTTTTTATTCGCACGAAAGCGCTAATAAAATATGCAAATCTACTACGGAAATTTACTTTATATTCCAATTTTTGGAGTGATTTACTCCTGAATCGAGTTTTAGTACTCCAAACACTGCGATGCTGTAAATAATCACATGATGCGACGATGCCGAGTAACTATGCTACTTTCGCATTGTGCTAGTCGTCAAAAGTATTACTTAGGTAATACGAGCATCGTGCAGGCCACTGTAATGAACGTGTAAAAGGCAATAGAAATGTTAATGGTTTGAAGTAAAATTTTAGGCAGACGTTCTATGTCTCTAATGCTGGCAAAATTTAATGCCGCAGCTCTATTGAAATTGTTCCGCCAAAATAACACACAGTACTTATGCACACCGGAAGCACGACAGCGGTGTTGTGGCCACCACCGTCTCCGGTGCCAAGGTTTTAGAACGGTTTAAGCGCCGCTCGTCCAGCTGGACACAACAGCGCTGAAAAAAATAAAGAAAGAAATCCGTCTCAAACCCCTTCCAAAAAAAATTAAACAAGTAAAGAAGTATAAGTTCGGGCGAAACCGAACTTTATATACCCGGCGCAGGTATCAAATATCGTCGTTTCAACTTTCTCTGAACTACCTTTGCATGATAAGTAGGGGTCTTTACCCGATTTCAAACGATTTCGATAATATGCAGAGTTAGACTTAATGATATAATTGAACCTAGTTAGTTTCAAATCGATTAAGTGGTTACCAAGGTACATCTTTGTAGTTATAAAGTGTGCGGTGCTACGCCCAATTCCTAAAAGTATTTAGCAGTCTTATTTATTGTTAGGAGATTGTTGTAACTATTAACTTGAAGTAAAGTCCGTACCAAGGTTTTTAAGTGCACCGAGTTTGGTGGAAATTGATAAATCGGTTACCGAGATACACATTGGTGGTCATAAGTGGGCGGCGCCCATTATCCAAAAATTTATAATATTCTAATTTTCTACTAAGTGGTTATTGCAATCATCGATTTTAAGTAAATTAGCTCCAGTAGTTACTGATTTATCGCAGTTTTCGTGTTTCTGTAAATTACCGTTATACGGCAGGTGGGTGTGGTTATTGCCCGATTGCAAAGATTTTCAACAGATTTCTTAGCTAGACCCTACCCAAGCCTCGTACCGTTTGGTAAGGATTGGTGAAGCGGATATTGAGATACAGCGTTTGATCATAAGTGGGCGGGGTCACGCCCATTTTCCAAAAATTTTATAACAATATTATTTTTTACCATAATTCTACTCCACATACTAATTATCAACAATTTGCATCTAATATAACTGAAATATCGCAGTTTTTGCATTTTTCGAATATACTGTTATATGGGAAGTGGGCGTGGTTACAGTCCGATTTCGCCCATTTGCAATACCAACCTACCTTGGGCAAGGGGCAACTTGCATACCAAATTTCGTTGAGATATCCCAATTTTTGATCGAGTTATCCTGTACACGGACAGACGGACGGACGGACGGACAGACAGACATGGCTTAATCGACTTATCTTAATTTTTAATATTTATTCTCGATTCGTTTCGGCTGTTACAAACAACCGTTATGCGAACAAACTTATTATATCCTTGTGGACAAGTGCGCTCGGGTATAAAAATTTGCAACACATGAATACAAATGTTCCACACGCCGTACGGAACGCCGACAGCTTGATACAATAACGTTGTTTATTTGTGTTATTTTTTTTATTTTGAGTTTTACCGTTAGGGTTAAAAAATGTTGTAGCGCGAATGGATACATGAGTGGCCGAGTGGATCAAAAAGGCAGTGAGGGGTTGTGTGAAAAGGTGTACAGATGCGGATGCCGCTGAGGACGTACATGGCAAGGTGTTGGTGTTGTAGTAGGTAAAGAGCGTACATTATCGGCCACTCCACTGTATCTTGGTTCCATTTTTTAAATGTACTTCGCTGCTGATATAAATATATGTTTGTAAATAAATACTTATGTATGTACATTAGGGGGGTTCAAAAATACACAGGAACATCAACTTCTTGGAGTTTTCTTGCTGCCAAGACCCGCATACACAGTTGCTTAGGGTAGAGCTTTCTAAAATGGGTTCCGCGGAACCCAAGGGTTTCGTAGAAAAGTCACCAGGGTTCCATGAAAAAATTAATTTTTGGCTATTATAATTCGGTATGAATAAGCACTGCGGCCGGCAGTCGATTTCAGTTGCACACACAAAGAGAAGTTCTATAAACAGCAAGACCGCGATGCAATTTGATTAAAAACCGCAAAAATGCGGAGATAGGGCGTCCTTCAATCACATTCTGAGATGAGTTTTTAAATGAAATTCTGAAATAGGGAGCTATTCAATCAAATACTGAAGAAGGTCGTTCATGAAAAGGTTTCAGACATAGGGCGTTTCCGAGCGGGCTGCGGAGATAGGTCGATCTTCTACTCAGGTATCGAATTACGAGTACATATACTCCAACATACATAGATAATTGCGTCGCGGTCTTGCTGTTTATAGAACTTTTCTTTTCTCAGGCGAGTTTTGAGCGTTGTACTTGACAGCTTGTTTGTTTTATAATTTGTATGTGTTGTTGGCCACTGTAGTCCAAGAGAGATTCGAGCCCTGGTCAAAGCAAAAGTGCAAAAAATAAAATAAAGAAAAACGTTTTTTCTTATCACCGGTCGCCCGTCGGCAGGCAATGGCAAACCTCCTAGTGTATTTCTGCCATGAAAAAGCTTCTCATGAAATTCATTGCCCGTTCGAAGGCAGCTGTAGGTGTAAGCGCCAAAATATTATTATTATTCGAATATCCGGCTTATAACACTTTTAGAAAGATCAGTCAAATAACTAAATTTTTTTTAAACAACTTTCTACAAGAAACGCGATGGAGTGCCAAATGAAATGTGAAATGTATTAACTGGGCACTTGGTAGTAGTAATATCGATTGGTTACAAAATCCATTTATGAAGCATTCATAGATCTTGAGAGTACTTCGACATGGAAATGCACATTTGAGTCTGTGTCTCTGAAGTGAATACCACGAAATAGCTAAAAAGGCTATCTTAACTTTGCTTCCTTCTGTCACAGCTTATCGTTGTTTCAACAGGGGTTTCAGCTTACACTTATACAAAAAACTAATTCAGGTCGAAATTGGATCCTACCCCAGAAATGCGCATACAACTATCGCACATAATATCAGACTATAAATCAGTGAAACAATTTCATTCTTCGCATTAAAATTTAAAGTATCTATATATATAATACGCGAAGGCATATTTTGTTCAGGATAAAAGATCTACACCGTTCGCTCGATTTTCAAAAATGGGGTGTCAAATTAAAGCGCTTGGCCTGTAGATGTGCAAACTAATGTTTACTATTTCTAGTAAAAGTTTTTATTCATATTTAAATTGCAATGCCTTTGATTTTTAGTAACTTGATGTGAGGCTCCATAAATGAAAAGTATTTAGTAAGGGTTCCATTACCGTAAAAGTTTGGGAACCCCTGGCTTAGCGTAGCATCAAATTATGGAATAAGCGACCTTTATTTTAAAATTTATCATACTTGAAACTAGTTTATGAAGTTAAGTCAAAAATAAATAAATATGTGGCTTAGGCCACTTTCACTCTCAAATGTTAATTACACCGGCCCACAAAACAAAATCGATGAAAGGTTCCTTTGACCTGTCACGTAAAATCCGAGATGTTTTTTGTGACCTCCAGACGTGATGGAGGAAAACGGACTTCAGATTCGTGTTCAGCGACCCCAAAAACATATAACAGACTAGGTTTGGTCAAAGGAACCTTTCATCGATTTTTTTTTGTGGACCTGTGTTTTGTGTCATAATTTTGTTTTTGAAGAGTTCTCAAGGGAAATATTTTGATTCGCCCAAAAATATTTATTGTTAACAATTCTAGGAAAAAATGTATTACTACCGATTAAAAATAAGAAAAAATTGTTATCCTTATTATTTTCTATTCTTCATCAGTTCGGGGCGTAGCTAAAAAAAGGTATGACCCTAATATATATATGATATATGTACATACGTTCGCACATATGTAAGCGTGGTCAGCAATGTTGGCGATGACAGCGTAAATTAGCCACACAAAGTGCCAATTACTCGGTAAATTGCTATTTGTGTACTTCACATTTTTATACTTTTTCACAGCTCCCTGTGTGGACACCCTTTACATTCGCATTTTTCCACTTAAACTGTTTTACAACATGCTATGAAAATGCCGTCAAAATCAACGTCAGTGGGTGGGTATAAAGAAGTTATAAAATGGTTATAAATGGTTTAAAAAAGGACACAACGATAAAGTATTTTTTTCGGAAGAGGCATTGTAGCCAAACTATTCGATTATGTAAAAAATGATAAATGAAAGATAAAAGAATTAAAAAATACAATCCAGGTCATTAATTAAGGTTAGGTGGGTGCATCAGGGGAGGGAGGAGGCATACTAAGATATTTCCAGAATTTTTTGCTTAGATATACTCAAAATTTGTTGGAGAACAGCAACTGTAAATATAAAGATTTTCAATTGTGTATTAATGTCAATGATATTACTTCCACAATTCTTCTGACATTATTTCACTTTTCGCCTGTGTTTTAATGTCATTGACATTGTTTCACTTTTTGCCAGTGTATTAATTCACTATTATTAATTCATTATTTCACTTTTGGTCTGTGTATTCATATCATTGACATTAATTCCATTGACATTATTGCACGTCACCGCGCTAACGCGTTACAAATCAGGGCTATCACGGAATCCATCGTAGAAAATCTACGAATTCGAATGCCAGCTACGAAAAAATTGCTATCACTGAATCCGAGTAAACTCAAAAATATTTATTGGCAACGAATGCTGATTCGAAATCAGCTAGTGCAAAGGAAACAATGGACATTTATGTGTGCCATTTTGCTCACGCTGCCCCAGCAGTCGCAATGGCCGAGTGAGCAAAACGCTAGACTGCCAATTGAGGGATCAGCGGGGCAGCGGGGTTTATTTTATTATTTTTTTCTTATTTTATTCTTTTAAAGAGAAAAATATGTTTTTTTTCATTAACTTAAATATTTTTTAACCTAATTTTTATAAAATTAAAGAAATTAGGTTTCTTTCCTAATAAATTCTTGTTAAACTCTTATTTCCCCGCTTCAAAGAAATATTAATTCATTAAATCTAGCAAATGAATGTATGTACATATGGCCAATTCTACAGGAAAGTAAACCAGCTCGATTTTTTCTTTCTTTCAAATATTGAACATAATAGTGATTATTGGTATTCACTATATCTGTCAGCCATGGGCGTCGCCAGGATCGAATTTAGGGGGGGCCCGACATATAAAAAAATCCCAACATTTTTATCCTTACACATTCATGTTTCTAGCATGCGGGGGACGATATGTACTTGCCGATTTGTTTTCCAAAAATTATTTAAAAAGCAGATGTCTCGGTTGTTTAGCAAACCGGTTAATCGTTTCTGCAAATATTTCACATTGATTCTCTAAAACAAATTTTCGATGTATTGTTAAAATGCATAAACCTAAAGGTAAATTTTATAGGAAATTACAGCGTGGCGACGAATAACTGTTACCCGGTTTTTTTTTTAGAAATAAAAGGGTCCTTGATAAATTTTGCGATTGTTAGTTTAAAGCGTGGCGACGAATACCTGTTACCCCGGTTTTTTTGAGAAATAAAAGGAACCTTTATAGATTTAGCGAAAAAACTACTTTATTGTTAATCTTCCACAGATTTTACTTTAGTTTTTAAATTTTAATCCTTATTTACATTTGCCTGCAGTTTAAGCTTTGAGAGAAAAGTTCGTTGGCACGCAAGTCATTTGCAGGTGTATTTTTTCTTAGGCTTTGTATAAAAAAAAAAACAAAAAAAAAAAAAAAACTGTATAAGGTTGGTCGAATGAATGGCCGTCCTAGTCACCAGTTCCGAGTCTATTTGATTTATGAGTATGAGGCCTTATATTGGACAAAAGGGGAAGTATAAGGGACTCAAAATGGAGAAAATCTGCCTATGGCTACAGAAGGTATGGAATAAATTAACTGACGAAGACCTGCGTGCAAAATGAACTTTTCTCTCAAAGTTTACACTGCTGGCAAATGTAAATAAGGATTAAAATTTAAAAACTAATTAATACAACTAAAGTAAAATCTGTGGAAAATTTACAATAAAGTACTTTTTCGCAAAATCTATAAAGGACACTTTTATTTCTCAAAAAAATCGGGGTAACAGTTATTCGTCGCCACGCTGTAAACTAACAATTTATTAAAACTAGTAGTAACCGCTGAAATACGGGTGAGTACTTAGCTCAAAATTTATTTAAAGAGCTTCGTGAACGACAATAATTAATCTTGTATTGCTAGACACCTGATAACCCAGGATAATTTTTAAGTTCTTAAAAGACATTACTCTACTCTAAGCTTCGTGCAGTAGGCCATGAGAAAACCGTCACCTTTAAGGTATAGTCCAATATCTGGTATTAGTCTTAATCTGAAACGCAATAATCATTGAAAATTGGCGCCGTTTATGGTGAAAAGCATTTAATACCACACTTTCAAACTAAAGCTTTCTTAACCCTAGAAGCCTAATCTATTTGGGAGTAACGTAAAGCCTTAACATACGCCGTAGAGACTTATGTGCTTAAAAGATAACCTGTGAGCTAAAATATACTTAGTCCTGCCTTATTTTTTTAAAGAATATTGAAGTTGTGAGTTTGACTAATAATAAAACATAGTTTTATTAATAAAAACTATAACAACATTTATTTAAAACAATAAAATAAAAAGTAAATTTTGTGTTAAAATTAAAAAAAGACCCATTCCGTATACGCCTCGCAGACGTAGATTATACTTTTAGGGTTAACCTTTTCAGTACAAAAATTCAACCACTGGCTCTAAAAAAATTAAAATATGTATACCGGCTAATTGTGGATCGTTTATTCTAAAAATCACATACAAAAAGGTGTAAAGCTTTGAGATTTGCGGTCATTCAGGGTTCTTTTTAATGGTCAGTGATATCCTAGGTGTTTAAAAAAGAAAGGGATCTCAACTATTTTTATTTTTTGCTTTCGTGAAATATATTTCAAAACTATGAATAATACCTAATAATTTTTCCGAATCTCAATTCCACGGAAATATGGTTAATATTTTTCAATAGATTATATTACTCACTATCGACTTTTCTGCCGCTTTTTACTTTGATATATAGCTCAATTCTGTGGCTGCTGCAGATCGGCCTAACTAAGTCGTTTGACTGAGCAATTATATATAAATACTAAAGGCCTGAACTACAAAACATAGCGACATGTAACACATCATGCAAGTGCCAGTTTATATCATGTCGCTTATACTTGTTTGAAAGTGATATATGAAGACATTGCCGAATAAATTCAAATCAAATCATGCATCAAATTTATGCATGTCAACAAAAGGAACACATGCGACATATTAAGCATTATTATTTACATTGTATATACGGGAAAAGATTTTCCGAACTTTGCAAGCTCCTGCTATAGTAAAATTTATTAAACAATTATCTACCTAAAAATCGATATACCAACGGTGGGCAAACGTGGCTCTTTGAGCCAAATGCGGCTCTTTGCTTAGCAAAGTGCGGCGCTTTTTACTTTCTCCCAAAGTTAAGAAAAATAACTAAAACCGAGATTTTTCTGCTTTTCGCATCGAAAGAGCCAAAAAAATATAAGGCACTGGAAATGCAACATAAAGCTTTGCCATTGCTTGAATTCCGGCAACAAGTACCAGATTTAAAATATCCGCTGTTGAAAACAGCTGCTTGCCGTATATTTTCAATTTTTGTTACAACGTATAACTGTGAGTCTTTGTACTCTACAAAGAAATTTGTAAAGTAAAAACACCGTTCACAATTAGTTGCTTTCGCGTACCTGTTAATTATTGAAAGTTATAAACAGGGAACGGATTTTATGGAAATTGCCTTTTTTTTCTGCTAAAGAGATAGAGTATATTCGATTAAGAATGTCCACGATTTAGCTTTCCCTGATTTCATATATACACATTTGATGTTGCCTTTTTTTGCCTTTTTTAAGATATTTGCCTTTTTTTTGCCTTATTTAAGATATTAGCCTTTTTTTGCCTTTTCTACCTTTAAAAAAGTGATAATAGCATTTACAATTTTCTTTTTAAGATTAAAAAAATATGCACATGCCCATGCGGCTTATAGGAGCGCAGGGACCTCTTGCCAAATTGGTGTTGGAAAAATTCAAAGCCGTTTTCTCAGCTAACGTAGGCTTGGAGACAATAAGGGGTGTAGATAAAATTGTAAAAGGCGAGGAAAACGCCCTTATTCCTGATAATATGAACGTTTCAAACGTTCCATATTTAAATTGGGCTCCACTTGTATCAACTTACGTCGAGCGCACATTAAGTACATTCAAGGCTTTTCTTCGCGAAAATCGAATGAAAATGCTGCCAGAAAACTTCAAAATGCATCTTGTGGTTCAATGTTACTACAACTATACAGATTAAAATTTTATGAGTTAGAAACTCGAAAGGATAAAATAGTCAAAGATTCAAAGTAAAAATTTTTCATATAATGAAACTACTTCATAGTTTTTCTCTTACTACTACTATTACTATTCTAAAATAAATGTATTTTTTTATTGTTCTTCGTATTTTCTGTCTTTTTTAGTGCCTTATTTTGCTTTTTTTGCAATACCTAGTGCCTTTTCCTGCCTTTTTCGCTATTTTGTTTTGCCTTTTTTTGCCTTTTTTGCAATACCTAGTGCCTAGCAGCCTATTTCGTTATTTTATTTTGCCTTTTTTATAGGTTTTTAGGTCCTAAAAATCCGTTATAAAAATTATCAGCTTTTTGTGTTCGCGTACGCAAAAAACTTGCAAAATAAGGAAATTGAGAGAGCAAAATGACATTTCATTTGAGGGAAACCTGTCATTTTCTGCTGGAAAAATTTTTTCCAGCAGCAATTTGCCTAGAAGAAAACCGCTGATCAAAAACTGCGGGTTGGAATTTACGCAAATCCCTAAATTGAATATGATGGTCTGGAAGTTAAAATAGTAAAATGCGACTAATTAAACTTATAAGAAGTAAGTAATTATTCGTTTAGTCAGTGAACTGTGTCAGGATAAGACTTCGAAATTTGTTTTCTTACGTTTTACATTTTTTTGAAAGTTTCTGCAAACTTTCTGTTCGCGTACTATTTTGGATATTTTTCTCTTGTGAGATAACAGATGACATTTTGCCGGAATTTCGCTGTTGGACATTTTTTACTGGAGATTTTAAACGAGCGTACCTATTGACTATCCAACATTTAACAGAATTGTTACGAACGGCTTTAACTGACTTAAAACCAGATTTTGAAAATCTCGCCAAAGGGTTCCTTTTGAATTTTCTTTTATATCTATCATACGTACAATAGAATAATAATAAAATTAATGTTTTTCATTTCTAATAATAATTTTATTTAAAAATAAAATGTTTGTTTTCCTTGTTTTTTTTTGTGGCTCTTTGTAGCATTTAGCACTTAGATGTGGCTCTATTCGGACTCGGCCTTGCCCACCCCCGCTATATACATTTTCATACAAGGCAGGATTAAACAGTATTAAAAATATGCTGCAGAAACAACAGCTGAGCTAAAAAGCAATGGCATGATATAACAGTATGTTTGATATGGAATGACATGGCATAGCAATGCATGAAATTTTTGAAAATGGTATTTTAATAGATACGCTGGGAAGAAGTCAAGAAAATGTTTAAATTTATATTTTGTTACCTACTTCACCGATTTGAAATCTGAAAACTATACCTTTCATGAGCATGAAATTGTATTATAACTTTGGTCCGATATTTGTAAGTACCAGAATAAGAAGATATAGACTCATGAAAATGTGGACTTATGTATGTGACCAGAACATCGAGCTGAGCCGACTTAGGCATATGGCAACCGAACTTCAGTTGGGCTGAAATGGTTTTACAGATGGTAACTGCAAGCTGGCAACTGAGTTGCTATATTGGCAACTGCATTTTTGTGGTCGCTGCGGGGGGGGGAAGGGGTCGAACCCACCTGCCCCTACGTAGCGACGCCCATGCTGTCAGCTGCTTCTGACACTAATTCTTATCATGTCCAAGCATTTGGTGTTTAATATTTTTCTCCTTTTGTCGAAGGATTTTTCACGAACCTAAAATCAGTTTTCGATACTTCAACAAGGAAAAGTACAAAAATATAAGCTTTCCTTGATTTATTTTGGCCCATTAATTTCTGAACGATAGAAAATAATGAAATGTACCGCAAATGTTAAGTGTAACGTAGCCAGTGAAAAACTAAAAAAGTTTTTTTTCGATAATTAAGTACCCTTTCCAAAAGGATATATAACATGTTTTCTTAGTATTGTCGATATCACACTGATTCCAAATGGAAAAAAAGAAATCATAGCTGACTTCGTTGCACAATTACCTAATAAATAAGTGTAACGTGGCCAGTGCTTTTCTTTTTATTTTAAATTTTTTTTATTGATTTGATAACTATTCTAATTTCATTTTAGCAATAAATAATAACTTATATTTAAGAAAGTACTTTCATGAACCGTATTGAGCATTATCCTGCTAAATTTTAATAACAATTCTATTGAAATAAAGCGAAACTAACATCTGTAAAATATCCTTTGAAATCTTTATCTCTTAAGATTTTTACTATATATTTGCCTATAATTCAAGTAGATTTTTTGAAACATATAAATCTGATAATATATCTGCCCATTATACGTATCTGATACAAGTCTACACCAGACTATGATGAGTTTAAAATAATAATAATAATAATAGATTGGCGGTTACACATATGTTAATGCTTGGCCGAGCTACTCCTCCAAATTGTGGCGTGCACCCTGATGTTGTCACACAAAGGGGAGGGACCTACAGTTTTACGCCGACTAGGAAAGGCGATTGTATTTTTATGAGAAGCTGTTTTTCATGGCAGAAATACACTCGAAGTTTTGCCATTGCCTGCCGAGGGGCGACCGCTCCTAAGAAAAAAACCTTGTTTCTATTAGGGGATTCACAAGACGTGTTAACCGTCGTAAAATCTTAAG
>NW_023458563.1:12406414-12406997 GCF_013731165.1 Rhagoletis pomonella
TAAAGAACTAAAACCTGTGTTTTATGTATGCTATTTATTTTGTTAAAAATTGTTTGTCAATGTTATTGTGGCTTATTATCATTTTGTTTTTAATATTTTTTATTGAGCTTTGTACCACGGTTGTTTTTTAGGAAAAATTTAAAAAGCAACGCAGTCTAAGTGGTAGAAGTTATAGCAGCTATTTCGGAGATCACCACATCTCTCCATCAGACTTCTTTTTTTCTAGACTTCAACAGGGATCGAACCTCGACAGCGTGGTTGTTGTTTTCAATTCTATACATCCATTTGCTTATTTGCTTTAAGTTTAAATAGCGGCAAATCAGCTGCACTTGATAGTAGTTGGTTGAATAAGGAAAATGAATTAGCAACAAGAGTTTACGGGATGTACATAGCTCAGTGGTTAACGCCTCTGACTTTGAACATCGATTACGCAGGTTCGATCCCTGCTGAAGTCTAGAAAAAAGAAGTCTGATGAAGAGATGTGGTGATCTCCGAAATAGCTGCTATAACTTCTACCGCGTAGACTTTGTTGCTTTTTCAATTTTTCCTAAAAAACAATCGTGGTACAAAGCTCAATAAAAAA
>NW_023458563.1:12407007-12429108 GCF_013731165.1 Rhagoletis pomonella
AAAAACAATCGTGGTACAAAGCTCAATAAAAAATATTAAAAATAAAAATTGTTTATGTTAGTAATAATGATAATATGAAGATTTTCCGGTCAAAAATTTTAGCGTAGGATTGATTTGAGATCCCAATTGTAGCTCAAACAGTTTTTTATGATAATATAATAAGAATGCGAAGAAAAAATGGATGAACAAAGCCTTTTGGTTAAACCTTGCCCAATGTGTAACGTGGTCAGTGTTTTGTGTAACGTTGCCAGTGCCCAAATTTTATGAGCAAAAATTGTCAAAAACCTAAAATTTACAACAATTGGGTAAGCAGATGACCACCTGCGTTCATTGTAGATGACATATTGAAAAGCTGGCAATATTCGCCCACCCGTTTCGCAGATATTTTAAACACTCTGACACAACCCATCATTAAACTTCCAAATAGTGTAACATAGCCAGTGCACATTCGAATGCCTATAACTTTAAAACCCAAGGAATTATTAAAACCTTTCTTTTACAGAGACATAGATTGGACCGTGCGTGATCTTATCACCTAAAAAGCCCAGTTGGTTTTGTCTTATTTAGTGGACAATTGATTCATACTTTAGAAAAAATGTGTACGAATGTAACGTAGCCAGTCAAATAATCGGCCGTATGTATGTATGGCATTGGTATTACGTTTACACAAATACATATAAGGAATTATATCAAACTATAACAAATTTAGAGTATAATAAATATGTATTTATTATAATGTATCATTTCCATTGTTCAGTGATTTTAAATATTAATCCGACGGATCGTCGTAGAGTATCTGTACCAGTGATCGGACTTCTACCACATTGTGGTAGATCTGCCACTTTTTTGAGCATCTACCACACAAGGTCTGAAATCTACCACATATTCGAGTTTTTGAGTAGTTTTATTTTTGCTCGACATAATTTTTTTAATTTTAAGAGCAAAAATTGTCCAACACTAAACACTAACAACAGGCAGAATGGGAGGATAAAATAAACCGTAAAATAGTAAATTTTCTCAATATTAAATTTTTCGACAGGAAACGTGGTTTTATTGTGTTAAATTGCAAAATATATGATTTATAAAAAAGAATTAATAGCGAAAATGTTAAAAAAACGGCGATTTTTGTGAACGCATTAGCAAATTGAAGTACATCTAAGGTTTCTGAGGCGTTGTTTACTTTTACTTGAGAATAGCCAAAATTGGCAAATCCCAAGTAGCGGTTTCTGGAACGTGCTACATTTGTTCGCTACATCGTGATGTGATAAAAAAAGAAAAGCTGGCAGCACTCCGCAAGGTTGCTGAAATCTTTCAAAATATGTGCGAAAAATATCTTGATATGGAAGGAGCTTCTTTACACTGTCAAGCAAAAAAAAAATTGCCAAAACTCAACGCAATTTCAAGCAACTTGAATCTTGCACTTTATTATACTAAAATTGATTTTTTTTAGATTCTAATTAAAATGTTTGAAATTTAGGTGAAACCTTGCAGATTTTTTTTGATTTTTGTACAAAATTTGATCCAATACCTGAGATCTACCACTTTTTTTTGAAATCTCCACATATTTTCCAGATTCTACCACACCAAATTTTTTTAAGTCCGATCACTGATCTGTACGAATCTTCATTTCGAACGGATTCAGTGAAGGCTCTCTACGAATTTCGAATTTACGTTCGTAGCCATTCGGATTCTGTGATAGCATTTTCATAGATTTCACGAAAATTTAAGCTACGATGGATTCTGTGACAGCCCTGAATGTCTGCCTTATAGAGTAAACAAGAGCGGCCCGCAGGTTGAATTTTGGTATGGAAAGAACAACCTCGAGAAAGATTCGTCTAGACAAGTAATCAGCCATACAGTTTTCTGCAATGTCACTGTGATCAGATACCCAATGTAACTAATTTTCGAAATTATAAAGGGGGTCGCAAGACATTCGTTACCCAATTTTTACAACGCTTTTATCAACTTGCAATGTTGTGGGTCCAGAAACTTTCAATGTTGTGTGTCGACACCATAAAAACTTGCTTTCCTGTAAAAATGCATAATGTGTAGGGCGACATCTACCTCTACAGTTGAGAGGTAGATGTCGCCCTATGCCCTATGTACGTTACAGCGGAAATGGACGACACGCTATTTCTTTAAATCAGCATTGGTCAGAGAGAGCTTTAACTCTGCTCGCGCCTATACAAAATGAATAGAAAGCTTAAAAGAGCTTTGCCCGCGGGCAAGCCAGTGCCTATCAGTGCTTTAAATGAAATTAATTGGTGCTCGTATGTATGTATGTGTATACATATGCATATGCATGTGTGTGCATCAATCTATTAATATCGTTGAATTATTTTAATATCTATTGCAGAATTTTATACAGACAAAACTAACAAGTAGAAAATAAATAAAATAACAAAGCCTTTTAATATGCGAGGTTTTATAAATGGACTAAAAAGTAACTTTTGATTTTGAAATTTTAGTAGAAGTCATTATAAACAATTTATGAGATTGAAAATGAAAAGCGTGGGGCGCATGCATTTATGTAATATGTACGCCTATATTGGCAGTAAGAGCTAGTACCGTCCGAAAACATTACAGTACAGATATATCAATACCTAAAACCGTACAAACCCAGTAGAAATGTTATGCATACGACATCGCTGTTGGTGGCATGAGCTTGCTGCTGTGTATACATGCCAGTATAAATGAACCTTCATTTCCATTTAACACGTGTGGTTTCTCAGAGCGTATGCATACTCTAACCATACACTTGTACTACTGCTATATGCATATGGCTGCATTAATCTTTCAAACATACAAAAATACATTAATGGAACAGTATTAAAGTATTCTTACAAGATATGTATTAATGTACGGGGACATACAATAAAGTAGCATTTACATATGCAAATGCATATCTTATAAAAGCCCGTAAGTGCTGAAAATATTATCGCACAACACGTCCGTGCACTAAAATTTTTGTACAAGACTGAATTAATGTATTACAAAAATTCCACTTCAAATTTATCAAGAAATGTACTCAAAACAACAACAACGTGCGCCCGCTTGCAATTCGCTAGAATTTGAATTTATTTGTTGAAATTTATGACTATGCATGAATTGTCATGAATGCATACAACCGATTTCTACTGGGAAAGCAAAGGAACACATACGTTTATAAATGAACATATACACAAAAACGGCACTAACGTAGACAATATATACCAGGGATGTTAAGAATATTTGCATTCGCATTCGTTATGCGAATGATTCGCATCATTTTACACATTCGCATTCGACATTCGCATTCGCATCAAATGATACGAATGTTTTGCGAATGCGAATGTGTACATGGGCAGAGTGTCCATGGATTTAGCTTCAGGCTAACATTTAACAAGTACTGCCAAAAGTCGTATAAGCAACCTAGAAATAATTTTAGATTCCTCCAGCGAAAGCAAAGGCTCGGATGTAAAATCTGGAGACATTAAAATATGTGAAATAAAAGCTCAATCGAAAGCCTATCTTAAAGAAAAACGGGCTCATCTCGGTGAAAATCCTCTAGATTGGTAGAAAACTAAACAAAAATATGACAAATTTGTCAGATCTGGGCCGTAAATACTTGAGCGTTCCACCCGCCGTTCCAAGTGAGCAATTTTTTAGTGCAGCCGGCGTTATATACGAGCCTCTAAGAAATCGCCTCATGGGAGAAAAGGCAGCAAAATTACTTTTTTTTGAAATATAATATGCCCATTTTGAACTTTGAGTAAAAGTTTAAAATACTGTATAGGTTAAGCACTCGTTCAATATTCTAATAATTTACAAAGTTTGTAAGTAATAAAAACGATGACTTAACATTCGCACTCGGATTCCGAAAATTCGTATTCGCATTCGCGAATGTGAATAATATGGCATTCGAAACATCCCTAATGTAATACTGCCAATATAGAAGTATTACATATATGGGCGCATGTTATAAACATTGATATAAAAAGTTATATGTATATGTATGCACATACATATGTATGTGGGGATATGAATAACGATCGCTTAAAAGCGATCTCAAATTTTGTACAACGCTTTTATCAACTTGCAATGTTGAGTGTCAAGACAGCTATAAAAGCTTTGTTTTGCAAGGTTCCTATTAAATCCAGATATCAACCCCTTCGGTTCGAGGGGTAGATGTCGCCATATGCACTACGTACGCTACAGTGGAAATGGACGACACCCCATTTTTTAAATCACTGATAGGCACTGCCTTGCCCGAGGGCAAAGCTCTTTTAAGCTTTTTATACATTTTGTACAGGCGCGAGCAGGGTAAAAAGGTGATCGTATGGTACCCTGCAGCAAATCAAACTGGTTCAGAACTTGCGCTGAGCTAGCCTGAAAAGGGACGGTACTGATTCTTCATCTATACCAACTGAATGCTTGCAACTGTCTTTTTTAACATGGCGATGTCCTACGAAGTGACAATTGTCGCCCTCTGCCGAACTTTTGAACTTGTTCTGAGCTGACTCTGACTTAGATGGTTCAGGTACAGTTCATATAACAACAGTTCTTAGATAGTTCAAAAAGGGTCACCTCCGGGCTAGAAAAAATGTGGCTAGTTTTGAGCTGGTTCTAATAAGTAAAGTATAGAGCCTTTTCTTTAAAGAAGCACGCATACAATTTTGTAAATAAACATACTTCATTTTATGTTTAAAGAGCTATTTGTTTTGAACTAATTTACTTTTTGAAGCAAACTGTGTGTCAATTATTCCTTTATTTTCTAAAACCGTTATTCTTAAAAATAATTTATATTTGTTACGTATAGTGGGTATTTCTGGGAAACCTATAATTAAAAATCTGAACTAAGTCGTGTCAAAAAATGAGAAAAACGATGATATATTGAATGATTATTTGTGATAACTCAGCGTTAAATTGGATTAAATTTATTGAAATGTAATACATAGAATTTCCGGCATCTCATAAGAAATATATAGAATTTTGAATATTTACAATAGTTTTCATGCTAAATATTTTTCGTAAATTTTTTATTTAAGGATGGCTCATAAGTATTATAACATAAACAAATAAATTCACGTTTCTAACTGTGTTGGAAATTTAGTAGAATTCTAGAAACTGTTATAAAAACTTCAATATTTTGAATCAGTTTATGAGTATGCAGTTCTATAGCCCATTAAATTTTAGTATAATTAATCGCGCTGATTTTTTATAGCTCTTTTTACGCACGCTCTTGAAGGCATTCTCATATTTAAATATTTTTGTTTAAGATGCATGATTACACTTTACTACACTAAAATTTGATGGGCTACAAAACAGAATACTCGAAATAGTTCTATCAAGTTTGCAGCACAGTTAGGAATTTGAATTTGAATGGTTTATGGAGTATGAGACATAGTACTTAAATAAAAACTAAACGAAAAATATTTAAGATGAAAAACATTGGAAATTAAAAAAAAATCACTGCATAACTACACATTTCGGGTCAAGGCGAATTTATATAAGGTGGTGTTGTTTAATCAACCGTGTGTAGCGTTTGATTGTCAAAATTTTATATTTTGCTAGTGAGTGAGTGAAAACGTGAAAGTGTTTGCATTTTCTGTCGCCCTTTTCATTCGGAGAAGAATAGCTGAAATTTGACAATCACCAGCTAAAACAAAATACAGGTAATTGTTGTATTTGTTGAATCGATACCACCTTATATGAATTCGCCTTGTTTCGGGTGCTTAGTGATACATTTACGTATGTACAGTACCGTTCATATCAATAGCACTCCCATTTCAAAGTAAGATTGTTTACCACTTTTGTTTATTTTTTTAAATCTGATTAAAAAGTCAAACATTTTGATGAAAAATCGTTAAGTTTAACTTTCGTTTTGTATAAAGTTTTAAGACACGGTTTATATGATTTTTTTAAGCATGATCATTTAAATAATAACAAATTTTAACTCTCAATATATTGTGAATATTTAAAAAAGAAATGGTTTACGCAGACCTTTCCTGTCAAGTGTAGCTTAACTAAATTTTATATTTTGCATTAAATTTTATACGTACGTAGATATGTATAAAAATTACATTAATGCTACCAATAACGACTTTTTTGGAAATATTTTAGCAGTTGCCCCATAAACTATGTAGAGAATTACATATTAAATAAACGAAAACAGTTTGTTATTAATTTTAGGGTATAAGAAATTCAAAACAATATAGTATATTACATTTGTGCATCTTTTGTCAGCTTTCACATGACCAGGATGAGTATCATTGATGACAGCGCAACTAGCAACATATGAGTTTCAACCGTCCAACTCAGCATCCCTTTTTCAGTAGCTCAGAGACAGTTCTGAAATTTGTAGGGCGGAACTAGCGCTTTGACAGACTGTCCCTAAATTTTGCTGCAAGGTATGTACACACATTTGTATATGCATGTGTGTGCACCAATCTATTAATATCGTTGAATTACTTTAATATCTATTGCAAAATTTTATACAGACAAAACTAAAATGTAGAAAATAAATTATATAAAAACAGCTTTTTAATATAGAACGCTTTTATAAATGGACTAAAAAGTAGAAAATAATAATTCTCAGTCTCCTAGAATTTGTTTTAATAACTTTTGATTTTGAAATTTTAGCAAAAGTCATTATAAACAATTTATGGGATTGAAAATGAAAAGCGTGGGGCGCATGTAATAGACCAGAATTGATATGAAGGTAATATATGTATGTATGTGGATATATGAATAGCGACCGCTTAAAATCGATCTCAAATTTGTACTTTCTCTGTACAATTTTTAGGTCTATGTTATGTAGTTTGACTATTGTCAATTAAATCTAATGCTTTGTATTGCATGTGCCCCACGCTTTTCATTTTCAATCTCATAAATTGTTTATAATGACTTTTGCTAAAATTTCAAAATCAAAAGTTATCAAAACAAATTTCTATGAGACTGAGAATTATTATTTTCTACTTTTTAGTCCATTTATAAAAACGTTGTATATTAAAAAGTTTTTTTTTTTATATTAGGTCCATTCTTTTGCAACCGAGCTACAAAAGAACACTCTCTTAAATGACGAAATACACGCAAAGCAACAACACAAACTCGGCTATTTATCCGAGTTCAGCCAGGTCGGTTAAAAAATACGCGACCTGAAGAACTGCTCTGTTGTGAATTGTTAATGGGAAAGTGGAGAGGGAAATTTTGTTTTTCGTATATACATGATTTATATTTTAAATAAGTATACATATTACGCAAATACCTCGCATAATTACTAATTTCTATTGTTTTTGTGTCTAAATCCCGTAGAACTAATCACATGTTTCTTGCCAGCTACCAGCAGGGTTGCTTAAGTAGCTAAAAGGAAATTTTACCCGAGTTGAGCGTTCTTTTGTCGCTCGCTTACAAAAAAATGCAGCTAGTATTACTATACTGCGCTGATGAGCACTGTCTTGCCCGCGGGCAAAGCTCTTTTAAGCTTTCTATACATTTTGTATGTGCGCGAGCAGAGTAAAAGCTCTCTCTACGCATCGCTGCTATACTGTAATCGTGCCCACGGTTGCCACACGACAATATATTTTCTGACCAGAACTGACAAAAAAAGTTACCTAAAAGTTACCAAGTAAAAAACAATGTTTTATTATACAATAAACTGCAAAAATAAACCTCGTTTATTTGCCATAAATAAGACATGGGTACAATAAATAGTTGTATTAAAAGAAAACAAAACAAATTCATTTTACGTATGAGGCCATCAGGGCCATAGGAGCCTATCTACAAAAAAAAAATTGTTAGTAATATGAGAAAGAGGGATCTATAAAAAATAAATTCGGTCTTTTACTACGTGATGCTACATATTATACTGAAAGGAAACTAAAAGGGCATGCGTCGGGCTAATGCCGTTTCGATTCTGGTAATGCATTTTAAGATGCACCTCAACTTTTTTTGATATGACAGTTAAGCTACTCTGGCGCTCAAGGCCTCATATAATAGATACATTTACAAACATACGTATATAAATACATTTTTATTCAATCTGTGAGTACGTACGTGTATAAAAACGGATATAACAAAAATTTGTGAAACAAAACCAAAGCATTAGTATTTTCGCAATGAACGCGTTTAAAAATATACTTTTCATAAAAACACGCTTTACGCTCTTGTCTTTTGAACGGGATCTTAAGCTGAAATTAGTCAAGAACGTAAACCTACCGGTACGTAAACCCGAGTCAGCTGACACGATCTGTCTTACCAAAGCGCCATGTAAATGAAAACTCAACACCGCAGAATTTTTCTGTAGTTGTAGCCCTTAGCGCAGAAATCTGCGGAGTTTAGATTTTTCCGTGTCAGCTGATTTCTTCCTTCTATAGATGGTTACCATTTCGCCAGTTTTGCAGATGGTAAAAAAGTTATAAGTTCCTATACAAAATACGTTTAAAATATTTGAAATTTACTATTGAAAAAGGTTTTTAATGAAAACTAAGTAGTTTATATTTAGCTACGATCTACTTATAGTCTATAGCACGAAAAATTGTAGTTGAAAAGGCAAGTTTATGAAAAGGCATTGATGAGTGGCAACACTGTAGTAAGCAACACTCAGGGGTCCAGTAATCGACAAAATTCTGCGTATGCAGACTACGTTTAAGTATACGTTCTGCGTTCTTGACTAATTTAAGCATAAGCCTCTGAACAAAAAAATCGAATTGCATATACCGTCTCGCTAAAGAGCCCAATTACACCGCACAAACTGCTGTTCAAACCACCTTTCCTCTACACTGAGAGAAAAATTAACCAAAAATTGGTTAATATTACCGAATTCAAACTTGAAAAAGAATCAACGTTGTTTTTGGTTAATAACTATTAACAATGCCTTGGTTGATATATTCAACAATGATTTGGTAATATTAACCATAATTTTGTTTACATTAACCAAACTTTTGGTTGGTGATTTTTTCGTTTCAACAGGCTTATGTTCAGCACTTCACAGATGCTTCTTCATAATTCGAAGATACAAAACAAAATTTTTTATAATCATTTTAACACGTGGCCTCTGACGGTATTAGCAATTAACAGCAAGCATCTCTACACACTCAGCTACAGCCGCGTTATAAATTTGTCTTTAAATATTCGACTTGAGCTAATTTTATTCGTCGTTTAATTTGGTTCTACACTTCACAGATGCTCTTTCTTAATAAAAACAAGTAAGAAAGTCTAAGTTCGGGCGGAGCCGAACATTAAATACCCGGCGCAAGTATTAAATATATGTTTTTTCACCCTTCCGAAACCTTCCGCTAGATGGTAAGCCGGGGTGTATCAATGTTGAGTAAATTTGCGTCCTTAAATTTCGAAATATTGCAGTTTCAAGCATTTATGAAAATTACCGTCTGCTTTTATGTGGCAAGCGCAACAAAAACACCGAGTTTGGTACAAATTGATGGAACGGTTACCGATATACATATATGTGGTCATAAGTGGGCGGTGCCACGCCCATTTTCCAAAATTTCCCCATAAACGTATTTCTTGGTAAAGAATTGTTGAGAGCATCAATTTTGAATAAGTTATCTCTAAATTACCGTTATATGGGATGTGAGCGTGGTTATTCTCCGATTTTAAAAAGTTTCGGCGATTTTTTATGCTGTACCAAGGCCAACAACTGTGCCAAGTTTGGAAGAAATTGGTGCAGCGGTTACCAAGATATACACATGTAACCATAAGTGGGCGTGGCTACGCCCATTTTCCAAAAATTTATAATATTCTTATTTTTCGTCTAAAAATTATTGTAAATATCAATTTTGAGTGAATTATCTTCAGTAGTTACTAAAATATCGCAGTTTTCGTATTTCTGGAAATTACCGTTATATGGGAAGTGGGCGTGGTTAAAGTCCGATTTTTTAAATTTTCGGCCATTTAGTATGCCGTATCAAGGCCAACAACTGTGCCAAGTCTGGAAGAAATTGGTGCAGCGGTTACCAAGATATACACATGTAACCATAAGTGGGCGTGGCTACGCCCATTTTCCAAAAATTTATAATATTCTTATTTTTCGTCTAAAAGCTATTGTAAATATCAATTTTGAGTGAATTATCTTCAGTAGTTACTAAAATATCGCAGTTTTCGTATTTCTGGAAATTACCGTTATATAGGAAGTGGGCGTGGTTACAGTCCGATTTCGCCCATTTTCAATACCAACCTACCTTGGATTAAGGGAAACCTACATACCAAATTTCGTTGAGATATCTCAATTTTTGCTCGAGTTATCGTGTACACGGACGGACGGACAGACGGACAGACGGACAGACGGACGGACAGACAGACATGGCTTAATCGATTTCTTTTTTCATCCTGATCATTTATGTATACATTTGTCTATATCTATCTCGATGCGTTTTGGCTGTTACAAACAACCGTTATGTGAACAAAATTAATATACCCTTGTGCACAAGTGCGCTCGGGTATAAAAAAAAAACAAAAAACAGAAAAAATTGTGTTGCCGCTGACAGCAAGCACCTCTGCACGTTCAACTAAAGGCAGGCATACAAATTGGTTTTCAAATGTTCAACTTGAATCACATTTCTTACAATCGGTAAACTGACCATGAAAAACCCAAACAATAGCTCGATTGAAAAACCGATTTTCCTTTTGGCTCAGTGTATATACATATGACTCAAAGGGCTCTATCACACGGTCAGTAATTATCACGATATTTGGATCGCGATCCATATTGATGGATTCATGCATCGCGCACGAATGCTACATGTTCAATATTTATCGCGTCATTATTCGCATAATTTTTGAGCTGAACGCTTATTATGACGCAAGAATATACTTTTATTTTCTACGTATAATTTACAGATAATGCATTCCACAATTATTTTAAAATTTCCAATGTTAGTTAAAATTTTTTCAATTTGACTTGAAAGGTTTTAAGCCCTGAGAGCGAAGGCAGAGCGAATACCTTTTCGATGTTCGCATTATGAGAGTAAAAGATGTATTGACGAAATGTATGGATCGCGTTTTGAAAGTGCTACAGATTCAATATTTATTGACGGTATTGCGATCCGCGATCCAGATTTCAAAATTTTTAGAAATTTAGCGATATGGATCACTATCCATCAGTATTGTGTGCTACACCGTCAATAAATATCGCGATACTTGGATCACGTCAATACATACTGACCGTGTGACAGAGCGCAATGATCTGCCAATAAGTATTGAAATGTGGCATATTTCGTGATGTCAATTCGCGGCTCGGCATTTCGCGTTGCATTTTGAACAAACTAGATGTGGTATCACCATACATATAATAAAAAGTATAGATGATTTTCAATAAAATAACATCAAATTTATGGATCACGATCCAAATATCACAATAAATATTGAACGTGAGACAGGCATAGACTGCCCAGCGATAATTTTCTTTGATATGTGGTTAGTGATTTTGCTGAGCGCTGTGTTGCCTGATCAATGCAATTGTTTCTAGTAGTGTTGTCACCCCTACACGCAACTAACTACAGGACAATTTATCAAATTAATCTAACTTTTTTAGTCCGACTTTATACACGGCAAACTTACCAAAAGTTACCAATATAAAAAAAAAGTTGCCAAGTTACCAAATGTGCCTAAGTCACTGATCAACCACTCTAAAAATGGTCGCAATGATCCGCAGACTGTCGTTGAAGCCATGAACCAACTAACAAGATCACGCAATCGGAAAAGAATGAAAAAAGTAAATTTCTGAGCGTTTTTGACATGTGCCTAAGAATGGAAACAAGCAAAGAAAACGAAAAGGCCGCGGAGATTGAGTGCGATTAAATTGGTATTTATTGGGCGCGTTCATAAGACGTAGCTGTTTAGCTCATCTGCTACGAAACTGCTGGCAACTGTTGAATCCAACAATTACGTCTTAGAAACGGCTTGATGAATATGCTGCCAAATGAACAGCTGATAAATGTAAACAAATGAAATTGCAAAAATAGAGATAGTTGCGCCTATAGTATTTAGAATTCAACGCTGAGCTGCCGCCGTGTTGAAAAAATCGTTCAATGTTACAATCAATTAAACAGTGTAAAATTATATAGTAAACATCTTAAAAACATATATTTAGAAACGTAGTATTATTATAAAATATTCTAGTTATTTTATCACATCAGTAATATAAAATATAATAAATTTGTTTGCAACATCCACCTAACGAAGCGGCGTTAAATTTAATATAAGCGGCGTAAGTATTTTCGATCAGCTGTTGAGGCTAAGCCCAACACGTTGAGTTCAGGTAGCGTAAACATTTTCCGCTGGAAAAAATGGCGGAAAGTTGCCAACTGTTGAGCTGAGCGGAACTACTAAACTGTGCGTTTCTAAGACAAATAGTCAACGGTTGGGCAACAGCTACGTCTTATAAACGCGCCCATTATAAAATATACGAAGTGAAACTGGATGACAATTAGCAAAAAAAAAGTTCATAAAATGTGGTTTTCATGATTGAGAGTGTTTTACATTCGCATATCATCAGCACGGGTCGATTTTTCAATGCCAACGTTCTGGCTACAAACGTGCACCCACTTTTCACGAAAATTTAGGCATTTGGCTGACCAAACAAATGCAAAAACTTGTTCCAATCACAAAGCACTTCATTTTATATCATAAATTTGTAATAAATCAAAATTAATATTAAAATCGCTCATAAAACGCATTAAATTACTAAAAAAAGCCATTCCGAGGCGATAGAAGACGATGTAAACAAAATGAGAAAACATCAAAAACGCTACGAAAACTTTTTTCTGAAATTCGATTACAAATACAACGATGGCGGATTGCGTGATCTGTAGTCGTTGGTTCATGCGTTGAAGCGACTACATCAGCTTATCCTTCAGAGGCTGTGGTCAAGCTCAGCCAACGAGTTTCAACAATACTTTTGGCGCCTACACTTTTGCTTAATATTTGGTCGAGCTTCTCCTCCAACTTTTGGTGTGCGTCGTGATTTTTTAACACAAATGGAGAAACTTACAATTTTAAGATGCCTCCAAACGGCAAATGGTTTTATGAGCAGGTTTTTCAGGGCAGAAATACTCTCGGAGGTTTGCCATTGCATCTAACCCAGGTTCTACGGAGTACGCACCTCTAACCAATCATCCCCAATGGTGCAGAGCTTATAGGTTTATAGAAAAAGTGTACTTCGAGCGCCGAAATGATTGTACGAGGGCAATTTGAAAAACTAGTAGCTTTCGATTAATAGACTACTGTATACTTTTGAGTAAGCAGCGCCATTGAAATCCGACAACATCGTGAATTTTAACTAAAATTGAAAAAAGTGAGTTTCATGTGATTAAGCATAATTTTTTTGTAAAAAAATCAATTACCGAAACCAAGGCCTCATAAATACTATGGGGATTCTGCATCATCAATTTCAGTTGTTAAAAACTGGTTTACTGAGTTCCATTACGGTCATACCAGCACAAGTGACTCCGATCGTTCAGGTCGCCCAAAAAGAGACGTCTCGCTAGAAATCGTCGATAAAATCCACTAAAAGATGTTGGATGATTGGAGAACGAAATTTTGTGAGATGGCTGAGGCTGCAAGTATACCCACTCGGTGAGTACATCATATTTCAAATGAATATTTGGATTAGAGATGGGCAAAACACGTGATTTTCTACGTAACACGTCATGTCTTGCTTTTTCACGCGTGAACGTGAGCGGTTTTGAAAGAAAATCCCTTAACATTCGTAATCGTGCGTGGCTGAAATTTTGGATGTCCTGAGCGTGCGTGAGTTAGATTTTTCGTCAATCGCGTAATTTTGACATATGTGTATATTTAACCAAAATAACATCGGAAGCTTACTGTTTAACTTTTAACCAAAGTCTGGCATTTTTTGTAGGACTGAATTATTAAAAACCCAAAAACATATACGTCTTCAGGCCCAGCCCTTTCATTTGACGCCTTATTTTTTTTAATTCAACGAACCGTACAAAACAATAAAAACTTATTTAATATCTAGAGGCCAAGGCCTTTCATTTTTCACCTCATTTTTGAAAATCATGAAAAGGATGTAAATATTATAATTTTTAGACAGGCGGCAACTCTATTCAAAAAATAAATCCTTATTGTATGTTTCAGGTCCAGCCCTTTCATTTGACACCTTATTTTTTTAATCCAATTTCATATCTAGTGGCTAAGCCCTATCATTTGACACCTCATTTTTGAAAATCGAACTAACGGTGCAAATCTTATGCAATTAACAAAATTGCCTTCGCATTGAATAGTATCTATCTCTAGCCACACCAACTTTCCGCGGATGTTTGACGCAGCATTTACATTCACTTATGAATAGTTATAGAACGATACGAGTACCGAGTACAGAATATCGATACTTTTCATGAGTACTGAGTAGTATCGAGAACTCGATACTTTTTCACAAGTACTGAGTAAATATCGCGAATGACGAAAAGTATCGACGAGTTAAGAACTTTTTTAAGTAATTTTTTTTTTAATTACCCAATAAATATTGTGGCGAACGTTCGAATATTAACTTCAATATCCAATATGAATGTTATGAAAATGAACATAAAGCTGATTTACTTCAATACTGTCATCACTGAATAAACCGAAAACCCGAGAAACACGCCTTTAAAGTTTTTAATTCACATATCGTAACCCTCATGTCAGAAGCATGAATGTGCAAATTTATCAGTTTTGAGTTATTGGGTTGACTTGGTTAATCTTGGGATTTTCTATGTTATACCAAAACCCAGAATACCATGCGTACACGGAAAGTAAATATTTTACAATTTCAATTGCATAAGCGTAGAGCTAAGTCTCGCAAAAAAAAACTTTCAAACTTGATTTCCCAAAATTTCCATTTTTACACATTCATGTTTATGGCAGACGGGCGACGATATGTATACTCTAATAATTAATACATAATGTAGCAGTCATTTCAAGATTGGCTTCGGGTAAAAATGTTTAAATAACTGAAAAACGAATATCTTGCCTCCCCTTTGGTGGAAGAGTGTGGTCTTCCGACTCGACAACTTGGCCACTCTCCAGCAAAAGGCAGCCGTCGTTAACCCATGTATTCTACTTTCGTTGTGAAAACCAGCCCATTCTTGAAGAACATTTTTATGAAAGAGAGCTTATCTTTCCAATAAAGAACGGGCTTCACCACATTTGCTCCTCGTCTTCTACATTTGCATTTCATTTTCAAAGTAAAGTTAATTTTAAATACATGTACGCGTCAAACCATTATAAAATATTTGCTTTTAAAAACTTGGAAATAAGCTTTTTGGTATAAACATTTAATGTAAAACTAACTTATCGGAAGTTTATTCCAAGAATTCCTTTAGATCAGATTAACAGCCTGATTCTCTATCTCAAAACGAGCGTTCGTATTGTCCAAACAGCCGTTTGTTCGTGTATTTATACTACCTAACACGAATTCGCTACCCTAGCGATAACTTGTCGATAACAGCTGATTGTTATGTGACGAAAACGTAACAAATGTGAATTCTCTAACACGAATACGACTTCAAATAAAGCAAAAAAGTATTAAATTCAAACGAAAGAGTTTTTGCTATCGTGTGAGCCGCTAAAATGGATAATTTAAGCAAAAAAGGCAAGAAATAGTCGAAAAAACATTCGTATTATTATAATTAATTGCTGGGTATATTTTACAGTGTTTAAAAACACTTCCAGTTCTCAGTTCGGTGTGCTGGTAAAAGAGCTGGAGAAAAATCCAGACTTGGCAAGAGGCGCTCCAATGTTTGGTGCGAGTAAGAGCCTGGTAGAACTGCAGTGGACTGAATTAGCCAATAAATTAAACGCTCATGGGCCTCCACAAAGAACAGCTACCGAATGGAAAAAGGTAACTCCTTTTTATAAATAGTAAATTGTATCAAAAATTGAGCTTGTCATGTTTTTCCAGATTTGGGCTGATCTTAAAAGCCGCACAAAGAAGCAAATTGCGAAAAATGCGTCTAACATGCATGCCACAAGTGGTGGACCATTCCGGCATTCACCGCTCACCAATTTGGAAAAGGCCATCGACCGGATCTTGCTGGTGACAAAAGCGGCCACACGAAGTGATACAGTTCTCGGTGTAAGGCAGGTGGTTGTACGCTCAGAACCAGAGCTTGAACAATCACCTCAACCACCATCACCCGAGGAGCTACTCCCAATAGTTGTCACTACTCCGGCCCGCACAGCTGCACTAATTGGGGTTGTGACACCTACCAGGCAGCAGTCCACTACACCAAAAAGGCATATAGCCGCAGCATCAGCGCCACAAAGCAGCCGGAAGAGAACTTTCCAGGAGCTTATAGCCGAGTCAGCGAAGGAGAAAGCCTCTGCAGCAAAAATTCAAGCTGAAGCTGCGCAAAAAATGGCAGAAGCGGCTATGATTCAGGCTATCGAAAGTTTGCAAGACAAATTTGTTTAGTTTCTTATTTATATATTTTATAATTTTGTTAAATCAAAGCGTACAATATTTCGTAAAAGAGTAGACTCAGATTTAAAAAAAAAAACTGTGGCCATATGTTCAACGAAAATTTTTAATTTGCTAATTTTTTATAAAAATATGATTCATACTACAACAATAATTTCAGAAATGAGAAAAATTTAGCAAAATTTAGGAACGTTCCGAAAATTTTCCCCAAAACTGTCCACTATTCAATCACATTTTTATTGGACAACTTCCATTAAAAAGAGGACAATTTTGAAGGAAATTTGCAGTTTCCCTAAAGTTAGCAAAAAGTTTGAAGCTCTGATTTCTGAAGTTATTGTTGTAGTATGAGTCATGTTTTTATAATCAATTAGCGAATTAAAAATTACGGTTGAACAAATGAGCACCAGTTTTTTAAACTCTCAGTCTATTCTTTTTTGGCATCTTGATTTAAAAAAATTATCTTTGCTGAACAAATGGCAAGAACACTCACTGTACTTAAAATGATTTAGATGTTTATAATTTTTTAGCAATAGCATTGAACTGAATAGAATTAATTCATTTGGCTGAATTTAACCAAATTTTTTTATGTTTATAATAATAGTAGTAGGGATTAATATTAATAAGCATGAAATGTTATGAATTCTGTGAATAAAAGTGTACTTAGAGAAATTTTATTATAAATTGTTTGCTATTTGTGTTCTTATATTAGCTGCTACTGTAGAAAGATCCTCAAGTACTAGGTCTTCATCATTTGGCTCAATAGCATCTTCAGCTTCGATTGGGATGAGAGACAAATAATTTTTGTAAAATATACAGATGTTGTGAATTGCACAACATGCATTCACAATTTGCGTTGTCTTCTCTGCGGAATAATGAAGCCCTCTTGAGCCAATTATACATCGGAATCTATTCTTCAAAACTCCAAAACAGCGCTCAATGATGTTTCGAACCTTACAGTGTTTATCATTGTATCGTCTTTGTACTACATCTGATGGATTTCTATACGGCGTCATCAAAAAGAGCTGCAGGGGATACCCCGAAGGGCCTAATGAAAAGAATAAAAATTGTTTGTTATCCCAATTAAAATTGCTTTTTTACCTCCTCCATACCTAGTATCCAGGTATTTGACTCCCCATTATTGAAAGCCAATCGAAGTTGTTCCTCTGCGGCACTGGTTTTCCAAATGAAGGAGTCATGGTTAGCACCAGGATGTCTTGCGTCAACAAATGTAATTACCATATCGTGATCACATATCTGAAATCAGAATTGTATTGAAATAGTGGAATTAAAAAGGCTATAAGGGTTTTGTACTTACCACCATTACATTGATGCTATAAAACCTCTTTCTATTGTAGTAAAGATGTCTGCAGTTTGAATTGGGTGCTTTTATACGCATGTGGGTCCCGTCCACACAGCCAACTACGCCAGGTATTCCACATTTGTTGAAGAATTGCTCTTTCACGTCGTTTTATTTTTCCTCCTGCTCCTTAAAAATGTCCAAGCATTCCGCTATTATTTTTGCAACTGTCGACTGACCCATTACTGAGACACTTTCGTTACCCACCGACTTTTGATAGCTTCCAGTTGCAAGAAAGCGTAGAAATGTGGACAGTTTCAGTTGTGGTGGCAAGTGAGTATTGCGGTAGGTGTCTTTCATATGGATGCTAATTTCGCTGAAAATGTGTCCAAATAATTTTTTGCTGACTTGGAAGGTATTTAAGAAACCTAAAATAAAATATGTATGTTATTGGTTAATATACGCATACAAATGTGCGATATGTGGGTGCAAGCCAGAGCAGACCACTTTACTTGGGTCCCATTTCGTCCCCACATAACACTTCAACTGTATGGAATGCTAGAAATGCACGTCTACCTACTCGCCGTCTGGCAATTCCAATACATTTGTACTGTCTCGAAGCCTCCGCCTCTGAATCCGCAATTCGTCTTCGTCCGAACGTTCACTTGCAAGAAATGCTATTGCTTGATACATTTTTAAATAATTATATTAAAATATTGTATTTTTGAACTTTTATACACACAAAGTAAACAAAACAATTTTGACAGATCTTTTCGGGCGAATAACGTAAGAACGTAAGGATGGACGAAAATTATCATTCGAGATAGAGACTTCCGAATTCAAACGATTTCGTTTGGACACGAATCGTTCGTCTGGCTGTTCGTTCGAGATAGAGAATCAGGCTGTAAAACTATTAAGAGCAGTGACTATTCAATTTACAAATAGGAAGAGGGGAAAAAAGCAAAGCGATCATATTTTTGTTTACTTTTTGCGTTTGCTTTGAGAATACCTGGAAGTACGAGTATTTTCGATACTTTTTTGCAAATATGAGTACTGGCATCGATACTTTTTTAGAGTATTCTGTATGAGTACTAGTATCGATACTTTTCTAAAAAGTTCTATCTCTACTTATGAACGAGAACGGCAGCAGTGAACGTTCGCGAAGGCATCGATGCCACTTGTAGGTACATATACGAACGCACCAAGAATGATAGAATACAAGATTGCGCCAATCGAGCTGAGAGCAACTGGCCGTGACGTCAATTAATACCAGAATGAGAGAGCAAGACGAACTCGACAAGAAAAAGAGGAAGCATCGAACAAAAGGCAGTATTGCCAAGTTATGAATTTGAAAAAGCACAAAATTTTTATTGGTGTATTTTATGGACTTTATATGCATACATGATTTTATAGTAAGGATGCCAATTCAAATTAATAAATATCAATGTTTCTTGCACGACGATCGATTTCTTCTGGCATGATTGAAGGTGCTGCCACATATTTTGTTGTCGCTTATGATTGTCACTGTGCCATGATTTTGTTTAAATTTTTGTAAAGTTGCTTACCACACTTACGATTGCTATAAATTTGCTTAGATTTTTTTAGGATTTTCTAATTTGGTGTCCTCAGACTAAACGCAAAATTAAAATAAAACTACTATGAGATTGATGTAAACATCCAATTTAAAAACAATTTATGTTTTCATCAGTTAAATATGCTTCATATGCATATGCATATAAACATATTGCACAAAAGCTTATACTTCTATTTCACACCAAAGCTACAATTTTTCCAAGCACATTGGAATAGAAGCAACACGGTGCCACTGCTAAGGGGGCGATGCGAGAGAGACAACTGTCAGTTTATCGAACCTTGTATTATTGAATCATGTACCAATACATACGCGTACGAACAACAGCGGAAACAAGGCGAATCTATACAAGGTGGTGTTATCGGATCCGCTGATTTCACGGCGAATTTGTACCTTTTGTCAAAATCATGTGTTTGTTGTAATTTGGCTTTGTACTGATTGTCAAGGAGCGTATAATTTGTTGATGTAATTTTTGTTTTTGTTCTGTTAACACCACCTTGTATAAATTCGCCTTGAACGGAAATGTTTTGTACCTAACATTCGCGAACGCGAACGATTTGGACTTGTTTTATGCTTCTCGTTCGCGAAGGAGAATCAATAGGGAATATTTGATACGTTCATGTTCGCGTACGAAGGTGAGTGAATATTTCCGAACCCTGGTATTTTTAATAGATTTTAATGTCAATTTACTTATCAATGACTCTATTAGTATCAAACTGCGTGATCAAATCTCAGCAGCTGGGCTATGCGTTGTTAATGAATTTGCCTAGCCTGTTATATTATTTTATTATCTCTGACCTGACATATATTCTTAAAATTTACCAATTATTTTTTATATCTGAACATTATTTAATTTTCTGTACTGTTGATGTAGTGTTCGAACGTTCTGCAGTTTGTGTTGCTTTCTTGTATCGTGAGTTTCGTCGTTAGATAATAGTGCACTGTTCTCTGATTGTTCTTTTATGCATTGGAATGAATGTTGGTATTATGAAACGGTAGACAAGAAGCTCGAATGCCTTAATAATAATTTAACTACTCTTTTTGATCGTCATGTCCCCGTCCGTACTGCCAACGTTATCAATAAATACTGCCCTTGTTTTAATAAAAAAGTAAGTTTCGCTATTAAGAAAAGCAACCAGATGCATGCCAAATGGAGAAGGTCGATTACTGATACCTCGTGGCGTGCGTACAAGACCGCGCGAAATGAAGCCACCGTTACCATTAGACAAGCTAAATGGTGGTCTTGTAAACATAAATTGAATCCTTCTCTCCCATCTAAAGAATTATGGAGCAACTTGAAACTTTTAAACAAACATGGGAAAAATAAAGAGCAGTGCACAATCCACCCTCATTAGTTAAATGACTTTTTTATTGGTTCGGACAACTGCAGTAACTCGACTATCTCTGGTGATACCCCTGTAGATGCTTGTATAACTTTAGATACTTTTGAGTTTCTCTGCGTGAGTCAATGTGATATACTAAAGGCTATTATGGCTAGTGATAGAACGATACGAGTACCGAGTACAGAATATCGATACTTTTCATGAGTATTGAGTAGTATCGAGAACTGAATCACTGAATAAACCGAAAACCCGAGAAACACGCCTTTAAAGTTTTTAATTCACTTATCGTCACCCTCATGTCAGAAGCATGAATGTGCAAATTTATCAGTTTTGAGTTATTGGGTTGACTTGGTTAATCTTTGGATTTTCTATTTTATACCAAAACCCAGAATAACATGCGTACACGAAAAGTAAATATTTTACAATTTCAATTGCATAAACATAGAGCTAAGTCTCGCAAAAAAAACTTTCAAATTTGATTTCCCAAAATTTTCATTTTTACACATTTATGTTTATGGCATACGGGCGTCGATATGTATACTCCCAAACTAATAATTAATACATATTTTGCTCTAGTGAGCTACTGGTCTAGAAGAAAATGTAGCGGTCATTTCAACATTGGCTTCGGGTAAAAACGTTTAAATAATTGAAAAACGAATATCTTGCCTCCCCTTTGATTGGTGGAAGAGGATGGTCTTCCGACCCGACAACTTGGCCACTCTCCAGCATAAGGCAGCCATCGTTAACCCATGTATTCTATTTTCGTTGTGAAAACCAGCCCATTCTTGAAGAACATTTTTATGAAAGAGAGCTTATCTTTCCAATAAAGAATGGGCTTCACCACATTTGCTTCTCGTCTTCTACATTTGCATTTCATTTTCAAAGTAAAGTTATTTATAAATACATGTACGCGTCAAATCATTATAAAATATTTGCTTTTAAAAACTTGGAAATAAGCTTTTTGCTATAAACATTTAATTTACGCATGTAAAACTAATTTATCGGAAGTTTATTCCAAAAACTCCTTTAGATCAGATTAAAACTATTAAGAGCAGTGACTATTCAATTTACAAATAGGAAGAGGTGGCGATCATATTTTTGTTTACTTTTTGCGTTTGCTTTGAGAATACTTGGAAGTACGAGTATTATCGATACTTTTTTGCAAATATGAAATGTGGGCAACTACGGTCAGATCCTAGTTTTCTACTAGGTTGCGCAAGTTAGACTTCTTCTTCTAGTGTGGTTTAGAAATAAAACAGACTGATGCTTTGTGTTTTGACATTTTGGAATGCACCCTATCTTACCAGCATTTTCTAAAGCGTGTGAGTTTTTGATGTACATTAATAAAAAAAACATATGTGTGCTGTGCGCACCCGGTAGAAGGGAACCTTCATCGGATTTTATTGTGGTCTTCTGGTGTGTATTTTATTAAACTCTCGTGAATAAATTG
>NW_023458563.1:12429118-12446123 GCF_013731165.1 Rhagoletis pomonella
TGGTTGATTGGGAGAAATATAAATTGCCACAAATATATCTGTTCTCTATTGGTCCAAACTGCTTTCATAAGCAATTTAGAAAAGACATTAGTTGCATTCGACAAGTCAAAAATTTGTAATAGTTTTTCCAAATTTTTACTGGATGGCGTTCGATAACGACAAAATATCCAACACACAAAAATTGAGAGAGCAAGCGTTCATTTTGTACTGGCAAAATTTTAGTCAGCAAAAATTATCCAACACGAAAACATATGATCACAAAACATATGGTTGCAATTTTTGTAAACAAACAAAATTGCATTTTACGAGTTTTGGTATTTATATGCTTTTTGGCTGCCTGCTATGTGACTATATGATAGTGCCAACTAGTTTTTACTTCTAGAAATGTTCCTGGCGAACATTGAACGTTCACTTTCCTTTTTTCTTCCATGGAGGCAACATGAATTGTTTACAAATAAAACATAAACAAAGTCAGCTGGTGTGTCTTCTTCTTCCGGTTTTTGATTTTGATTGTTGGCTGGTGTTGGCTAATTTTGTTATCGAACGCAACTACTGATTCCAGTTTTTGTGCATTGAGTTCTATTTGTGGATAACTACCCAAGAATGATAGAATACAAGATTGCCCCTATTAGAGAGGATTTTTGAGAATAACTTTTGTGTGACGTCACACTGGTGCAATTGCAAGAGAGAAATGCCAAAACGTAAGCAAGAATGGAAGAAGAAGAAAAAATTTTGCAAGGAAAACGTAAACAAGTTGCACAAGTGTGACGTCATACAAACAATGATTCTGTCAAATTCACTGAGAGAGGAATAGCGGTACCGTGATTGGCGCAACCTCTATTTCTCTCAATCGTGATAACTACCCGTATACGAGCTCCATCATGTGTGTTATGATTTATTCTGCTCTCGTCATTAGGCTTCTAAATTGAATTACTAGGAATATTTAAAGCTTTCTCATTATCCACCCACGCCTCTAAAAGATTTAGAAAATTCGACGATGATGCTATTTTGTCTAATTGAAAATCCTGTACGTGAATGCGTAAACTTTAGCAATTAAAAAAAAAACAGTCTCAACCCTTAGCTTGCATTATAAAATCATATAATAATTTTTCAATTGTTTTAAGTCGATTAAGATGCAACCTTTGAAATTCAGCTAGCAACTCAGTTGTTGATGCTGTTGCTCTCCGACCATAATAAAATTTTCTATACTTTTATTTATTTATTTTTCTTTCGAAACGAGATGTAGCTCTTGAATCGATGATACTCATGATAATGTGACGTACAGGAGCTGTTGAGCGCATACGATCTCACCAAATGACCTCGTTAGCGCACGCGCAGAGACCAGAGGAAAATGGTCACTCTTTACCATTACGGTTTTATCAGGCTATCGAGAATGTCCTGCGATTTATTGGTACCACCAGTGGAGAAAGATTATGCTTTTGTATTGATGCCGCTGCTTTTGTTATGATTTGTTCGCCAGTTTTGGGAGAATCAGAGAATTCCAGCCATAAACGAGCACACAACACCAACTTTTATCAGCTTATTGGCCATTCTGCAAAAATCTTCGGACAATGTGGTCCATTTATGCTATATTACAGTACACACTTACAAAATGTTCCTCTCAGATGCAGTAGCGTAGGGCTGCCATAATCCTGAACCCATCGACCAGGACACTTATTCTCTATAAATACAGTTTCTTTGGTTCTGGCGTTGGATTATTTTGAAGTATTTTCTGATATTATAAGCAATGTAGTTTTGTGGCAAATCCGTAGAACTGAAGGATTGATGATGATGAAACTCTCAAATTCTGAACATAAAAAAACAAATTTCTCTTGACGGTGACGTAACTTGGAAAAATGGTCTTGAGTGCTTGCCTTACCATCATTAGCAAATTTCCACTTATCCTACAATGCGATCCATGATCAGTTTTGCCATTTGGTATATGCATAACCTAAGGATAATTTAGGTAGGCTGTCTGAAGTGAAGCCTTTCTAAAAACTTACCCAATAAAGACTGCATGCTTCCTAGAAGGGGGTTTCCTATGACTGTCAAAAAGTCCTTTTGGAAGAGATTTTAACTCCTGAAATTATCTACTGCGTAGTATGTGGGACCTCTCAGCCGTGTACCTGTTCAGGAACTTGCACTTTTTTGGCATTTACCTGAAAATACAAAATTAGTTTTTAACCAAATAAACTAAACAGAAATATGGTAAACCACCAGATATTGTTCAACATTTTGGAAAAAATGTTTCATTATCGACTACTAATGACAGAAGCTTAACCTCTTTTTTCAAGCAAAAATCTGCTAAAAATTAGATGGGTGTCTTCATTGACCTTCATTAAATAACCAGGACAATTTTAGTGTACACCAGGACATCAGGACAATTTGTTTAAATCTGGACAAATCCTGGAAAACCAGGACGTCTGGCAGCCCTACAGTAGCGGCCCAACTCGTGTCTCTAATGCAGAGCTGGAGTATATGGTCCTGCCCTAGGACATCGCAATGTTAATTGGACCACATTTTCATATGCATTTTGGTTAATTTTGGATACTCCTTGAACCTTAGGGATACCCTTTACGTGAGTGCATGGAGTACCTAGTCGCGTTTTTGCATTGTAGCTTAAGTAGGGATAAATCGATACAAGTAAATCCAAGTACATACTCGATATTTTTCTCAATTTACGAAGTATTTTTGTACTCGATACTTTTTACTGCGATCCAAGTAGGTTTCGAAAAAAAAGTACTCGTATCGGAAGCGCAAAACTTATTATGCTTCAGAACCTTCGTTGAAAAGCAACCCATTAGAGGAATTCGAAGATATGCGCAATAAATTTCCGTAGCTATATAAGCACGCCCGTCTATTCAGTGTTGCCGTTGTGCGACTAAAGGGGCAATTTGACCCTTTTTGAGCGCCAATACCCTTGAACCCGACTTTTTGAAAATTTGGATTTTTTGACCCTTTTCCAAAATTATGTGCGATCTTTGCCCCTTTTCAGATACTTTTTTTTTAGGAAATGTTAACATAACCATGCTATTAAAAAATATTTCCTCCTGTAAGTACGTAAAAATGCATCACTTAAAACTTTTAAGGGAAATGTAACTCTTCTCGATTTATGTGTATGTTTGCAACCTTGTTTTGTGAAAAGCTTGTCCCACTATTCTCTTATTAAATTTAACAATTAATTTACTTTAATTTTACTAGTAAAGAAAAGCACAAATAATACGGTGACCCTTTTTTCGTCAATGAACCCCTTTTTTCGACTTTCTGAAAATTTTCAACGTCAACACTGCGTCTATACATGGTTGTTGGGTCATCTGTCCCTTGCGGGAGGCTTTTCTCAAAAACAGAAACAACTATATTAAAATATCGAAACCAGTGTTGCCACTTTGTGAGTAATTCCTCAAAACGTGAGGAATTTCGGGTGCCCTTGAGTATTTTTTGAGGAATTTTCTCTCGATATATTTGCAGATAACAAATGCAGCCATGTTTTACTCAAGAGAGTTGTTAAATCGCTCTTAAAATTTTTTAACAAAAAGCTTTCCGAACTTTTATAAAGAGCAAAATACACCACATAAGTGGCTTGTCAAATATTCTTCAAACCTGCTTTTCCCATTTCGCCATACACCATGCAAACATAACTCGTTCAGGCAAAGAATTTTAATTTTCTTCCGGTTCACAATGTAAAAAGGTTTGGTTCTCTTCGATTTTTCTCTCTCACGTCCTCAGTCCGTTGCGAATGAAGCGATTTTATCATACACAGCGGAAGCGTTTTCATCAAATGTCAACATGGCGGCCAGAAAACAAAAAAAAATTTAATTTTTGTTCACATTTTCCTCAAACTTGTCACACCTTCAAACACCCCCATACACAACATAAATAGCTTTAAGGAAAGCGATATTACGCTTGGTTTGTCAAGCCGCTCGTGTGGTGTTTTCCGCTTTAAGCACATCTGCATTTGCTGCTAAATATTCAAAATGTTATCGATAATTTTTTTCATTCCATCGTTATATTTTCAACTTATTTTAAACTTGCAAAATCTTGGTAACGAATGGAGAGAACACGCATTGCTCGATCATAAGTATATTCATATTGATTCCTCGTTAGATCCAGAAAATTATAGGAATAGTTTTTTAATTAAAAGATTCTTCAGGTTCATATAAGTTTCCCAATAAAAAAAAATTATATCTGCATTACTAATATACCCTTTTCTAATGCTTCAGTAGAACGTATATTTAGTAGTGTAAAAATGTGTAGGACTGACTTAAGGACCAGATTGAGCACTGATATAGTTGCAGCAATATTATATACAAACCAAGGTATAAAAAATAACGGTGATATAGTATCTTACTTCGGTGATACTTTTTTTGAACCGCAAGAACAAATATACCAATTGAATTGGAGAATGTAATTAATTTTTGTACTAAGTACCTGTAAATAGTATACAGAACACAATATTCATATCTGTAATAAGAAAATTTTGAGTAATTTGTTCGGATTTTGAGGATTTTTCGTTTGTTTTTGAGGAATTTGGTAATTTTTTTGTGGCAACACTGCTCGAAACCGCCTTTCAGGACAACACTTGGAAAAGTTGATGTTTTTGGGAAATATAACATAAAAGGAGTTATTTTGTTAAACTCATTTTATATGAAAAAACTTTATCTATTAATCTTGTAAAAATGTATTCTATTGTTTTTTGATATCAAATACTAGTAATTGTTGTCTTAAATTTTTTTCTGAAAAATTATTAAAAGATAAATAGTCTTGTAAAAATTAATATTTTTGTGAAAAAACAATACAATTACTTTGAAAAATATGCAAAATCGTAGTCTATGTACAAGTACTCGATACCTTTCCGATACTGAGTAGGTATCGATACCTTGTTTGATACATGTACAAGTACTTATTTGAGTAATACCTTGATGGTATCGATTTATCTCTAAGCTTAAGACACGTACAAACATATACATTTGACCCGTCGCTTGAATTCTATGCGTTGACATATTTACGCATGTGGACTCTACCATGAACGAAAGACACAACATCACGCGGGAAGGAAAGAAAGAAGAAAGATATTTTCTAGCTGCTGGAATCTCGCCGCCATCTTTGTTGTAAGAAGTAAACAACGAAAAGAACGAAGAAAACCGCGAAATTGTTGAACGCATGAATAATCATTTTGATTGTGCAAATTCTTCTATAAATCATGTCGTTGTGTTAAATTATTCTTCACCTTATGTGTACACCCGTTGTCACAGCCGAAAATGAAGAAAATTGCAGTAAAAAGTCACCACCAAATTGTAAACAAACGGCTAATGTCAAAATCGTTATCTTTTTTCCTAAATGCGATTCTAACGGGCTACTCTCCTGCCTGCGTGATCTTGTATTTTTGGTTCATGGACTCTACGGTCGGTGTTATGCAGAAATTTTGTTTGGCAAACTGCGTGCAGTTGTTTTTGCAGCAAACTCGGAGAGAGCGAGTTCGGCGACTCTCACAGCAAACCAATTTTGTTTGGTCAAACTGCAGCAAATTCGGGGTTGTCATATACAAAAATTTTAGACAATTGTTGTTATACACCAAATTCTCATTTCGTGTTGGCAATAGCCATGAAAACCATAATGAACGTGCAACCCTGTGCCAAACTCGACATAACCACCTCCGAGCAAACTAAGCCGCCGCCATTTAATTTGGCAAACAAAAATTTGTCTGCATAACACCGACCTACGTCGGCACATAAACACACAAACGCGCATTGACTAGCAATGTTGCCAGGTTTTCGGCATGATAAAACGTCCGTCTTGGTTTGAAAAAACGTCATTTCCTACCCGAAAACGTCTTTTCCATGTATGCACACAGAATTGTTCTTATTAAACTTTTATTGTATACATATTGGGAAAATTTTAGTTTGGCATCCCCCGCGTACAAAAAAAAGGTGGCTATGGGGGGGTAGGGGGAGTTCTCCTGATTGCAAATATATATACTTTTAGCCGCAGAAGGCTTATAGTTTTTAAGTTATTTGTTGTTAAAGTTTGTAAATTGAACTAACCTCTCGGCGCTATTTCACACAATAAACACTATATTTATGTAGACACTTTGGCAAAATAGTTGCATTAAAACCCCGCACAATGAAATGTAAACATACTTTTTACATTTATGATGTATTTTTAGTAAATTAAGTAAGTTTTAATAATTATCACGCACTTATATATGTATACGCACATTGTGAATACAGAACCGTTGATTCAACCATGGTTTCACACTGACATTAGAAGAGTGCAGCCACATCTAAGAAAATAACAATTAGGGGATTCACAAGACGTGTTAACCGTCGCAAAATCTTAAGGTTAACATCTTTTTTAATTAAAATGGTTTTAGGGGATTTCTAACTAAACCGAAATTCTTTTAAACTGATAAAGAATATATAATTAGCCAACCCCCCAACCATTTTAACCGCTATTTTACATAAACAAGTGTTAAGCTTAAGATTTTACGACGGTTAACACGTCTTGTGAATCCCCTAAATAAAAGAGAATAGTTTTTATCGTACCCATTTTCCTGCTCAGCGTTGAATTAGTAGTAAAGGAGGGTATGGGGTTAAATACCCCCAATAAAAAAAAGCTGACAAGCGCCGCAGGCGAAAATTTTTAATAAAAAATCGCGCGATTTTTTATTAAAAATTTTCATTATTTATCAAGTATTGAATTTTATGGAAAAAGCGCCGCAGGCGAAAATTTGTAATAAAAAATCGCGCGGTTTTTTATTAAAAATTTTCATTATTTATCGAAGTACTGATTTTTATGGAAAAAGCGCCGCAGGCGAAAATTTTTAATAAAAAATCGCGCGATTTTTTATTAAAAATTTTCATTATTTATCAAATTAACGATGTACGTTTTCTACATTTGTGTAATTTGAACTACAATAACACCAGTAAATATTACTTCCACCCGAAAAAAATAATACCGTTATGATCAGGAGTAAGATCCCTATCGATCCTAATATTATTATTTTTAATAAGAGCAATATATGTACACTTATACCTCCTAATTATACGCACTTATTTGTGTATTTTTTTAACGTATGGTAGCATACATTTTGTGTTACTGTCAGCCATTGTTATTTCTGCTTGTTTGTGAAATGTGCAAACGTTTGTGAAGACATTTATAAACGCGTTTTACTTAATTAATTAATTAAGAAAAATTTTCATTTTTTATGGAAGTATTGATTTTTATGGAAAAAGCGCCGCAGTCGAAAATTTTTAATAAAAAATCGCGCGAGCCATGTTATATCTGCTTGTTTGTGAAATGTGCAAACGTTTGTGAAGACATTTATAAACGCGTTTTACTTAATTAATTAATTAAGAATTGTATATTAAAGTGGAAATCTCAGGCCGGGGTTTTAATGCAACTATTTTGCCGAAGTGTGCACATAAATAAAGTGTTTATTGTGTGAAATAGCGCCGAGAGGTTAGTTCAATTTACAAACTTTAACAACAATTAACTTAAAAACTAGAAGCCTGCTGCGGCTAAAAGTATATATATTCGCAATCAGGAGAACTCCCTCTATCGTTCCATAGCTACCTTAACCCTCAAACCGGCAACTTTGAAATAGTGATCAGAAATGGTTGGGAATTTTTTGCTGGCATAACTTGAGCATGATAAACTTAATGTCGTCATCTATATACCATTTTGTCACTTCGTTTGACTTCCAGGTGAGATAAAAGAAACAGTGCCTCCAGGCACTCTTATCGGTTAAAGCAAAAAATAGGAACAGATAGAAATTTCATTAAGTACCAGCGGTTTTATTCCAAAAAGTTTAGCAGAGCAATGGAATCTAGAAAAATGTGTTACTTTTTTTGTGTGCTATTCCAAAAAGCATTCTTTTTTTCCGCATATCAAATAAATATAAATTTCAAACTTCGCAAATACATTGAGTTTGCGACTTTTTACAAAATTTGCATCGTTTTTGCCACTTTCTCGAGCCACTTAGGAAGTTGATAGTTACCATTGAAACGAACGCCATCAACGCGATATACAGATTTTCTGCCAACACTCAGAGCAGCAGGTTGCGATTCATCTTGTGGAGTAGAAGGTTGACTCGTTGAAGATGGGCCACTAACCGAACGCGTCTGAGTGTAGCTCACAAGACCAGCAGCGATCTGTTCTCGGAATTTAGGTATCAATGAAATGATAAAAACGGCGGTCATTGCGTCCATCCCCATCTCGGAACGACGGGAATCTTTTTATGACTTCAAACCGTTTCAATGACATCGTTTTGCGAATGGGTTCGAATGCATTCTTGATCAACTAGATCTCTAAATTCAGGGAGCAATGTACCGACATGTATAAATGAATCGGCATTCATGTACTGGCAGATATCATCGACATTCACATTGAATCTTAAGTTTATATCCTGAATTAGTTAGAGCATACCGGTTCGTCTCTTGAACAATCATTTTAATTATTTCTTTAGGGAAAACTATAGAAATAATTGCGACGGTCTCGAGACCGCTTTTATGTGCTCAGGTAAGCCAAGAAATGCCACCTCATTTATATGAAGTTTAAGGTTTGTTTTGCGCCAGATAACTTTGCTGAGCTCAGCGGAATCTCTGTTAATTAATTCAATGAAGGCAATAAAAAATGCAGACGATCAGTACGTAAAATCAATTTTCCAAATATGTGAGAGAATCTCTTAATAATAATAATAATAATAGATTGGCGCTTTCACATATGTTAGTGTTTGGCCGAGCTTCTCCTCCGGTTTGTGGCGTGCGCCTTGATGTTGTCACACAAAGCGGAGGGACCTACAGTTTTACGCCGACCCCGAACGGCGATTGTATTTTTATGAGAAGCTGTTTTTCATGGAAGAAATACACTCGGAGGTTTGCCATTGCCTGCAGAGGGACGACCGCTGTTAAGAAAAAACCTTTTTTCTACATTTTTTTGCGATGTTGCTTTGACCAGGGTTTGAACCCAGGCACTGCGGAGTGGAAGCGCGCACTGCTTACCACTACACCACAGCGGCCGACTCTTACTTCCAATCAAATCACCATTGGTTGGTACAACTGCTGGACCGGTAGCTTCTGCTACACTACTCGTCTCCACAGAATCCATAAATTCAAGAATTTCTTCGCCTGATAACTTCGGCAATTTCTCACACGACATCATGGGACGATTTTCACATATTGTTATTTAGACACTTTATGAAAAACAGGTGAAAAATCTATAAAAAGTATTTACCTTACCGGTAAAAAGCACCATAACTAAAACGCAATAGAAATAACATATGCGACGCGTAAAAAAAATCGCGCCGAACGCCAAGAGTGCCTTGAGGCACACTTAGGTTTTTTGTTATAGAACATAAAATCCAACTATTTTCAACACCGTAGATATAAAATCGTGAAGCTTATGGCTAACACTTTACGGCAATAAAATTCTTGAGTTAAAAGAACGTCTCCAAAATAAAAATTTTTGATGCTGAAAATCAGAAATTTTTTAATACGAAAACACGAACTTCTTCTCCACCTACTCGCAAACACCGGATTACAGAGCGCAAACGGCCCGTCGGATTATATTCTAATTTGAGAAAGAAATGTCATAAAAAATATGATCAAGAGCGTTGATCTCACTTGTGTAATGAAACATTACATATTCATATGCAAAAGGTGATTTTTGTGATCCTTGCCTTGAGGCACTCTTACCGGTTAGAGGGTTAATGCGGAACTCCGGGGATGCCAAACTAAATTGCAGCCTACATATTTACGTAAGGTGTGTTAAAATTTCATTTCGACAGAGCACATTTAAAATTCATTAGTGGTATTCACCAAAGTGAGCATGTGGCCTGGCACTCTGGAAAAACAGCAGATGAGCTCAATCAACCACTGTTGACAACAATTTGGTGAATACCACTATTGTAAACTGGTTTGAGATCGTTAATATAAAAATCATTTTATACATACATACACTTGTGATCAGCTGATTAAGTCATCAACATTTTGAACGATTTTGGCTGTTTTTCTTTTGTTTATTGTTTTTTCTTAAAAACCGAGCTTATTATATAACTAACACAATATAAATCCACATTTCAAACTTTGTGTAAAAATTATAAAAATCCGCAAAGTTTCAGCTAGATTTTCAAGTTTTTATTCAGATTTTTTTAAAATTTTTTTGTTTAGTATGCAATTTGATAATGTGCAAGTTTTAAGTTGCTAAAGAATCGCGTTGATTTTTAATATTTTTTTTCTTGTAGACATTTGGTTAGATGGTCGGTTGTCGAAAATGCTAAATTACGTTCTGCTAAGAAGGAACATAGTGCTTTTGCGAGCGTGCGTGTTGCAATAGATCAGCTCTTCCTGATTTGGCTTTTAATATGCAATTGCAAACATTGTTATAAGTCTTGTAACCTCAAGTGTTTGCACAACCAGCCTTTGAACGCGGGATCCTTAGTCCAAGAATCAAAAAAAATGCGCGTACGCTTGGTTTGCATCATATTTAAGTCATATGTGTCCCAAAGAATAAATATCTTTTGAGGCACCTGCTGCAAAAAACAAAGCTTGTAAAGATTTAGTAAGAAAATAATTCAAAATCAGTTCTACTTACAAGATTTAGCAACAAATTTGGCGAAAGTGTGAGTGTAAGTACTTATTCTACAAGCAATATACATTGAATATATTGCCCAATAAACATTGGGCTTGGTTAACAATTCGAAAATGATTGGAAAATTAACTTTTTTCAAGTCTCACCTTCGATAACGATTAGTTTGACTTCGAGACTTCCCTGGAATTCTATGAGCATACACACATACAAATGCTTTTTGATTTGCTGTTGTCACGTTTTTCGTTTCAAATCACTCCCGCCGCTAAAGAAGTTTTCACTTCAATAATTTGCATTCTGCTTTGCAGTCTGGGTTTAGACCAAGATCTATACATAGAAGGTCGCGCATTGCGTGAAATAAAAATAAAAAATCATGCCGAAAAAGCCATACAACTTGATTTTTCACAGCGGCCAATTTTTGCGAAATTTTTATTTAAACTCGCTATATCTCAGACGTTTATGATTCGATTGTCTTGAAATTTGTACACAATAAACTAGATTCTATTCTGAAGAAGATGAGTCTAACAGCACTTTTTGTTGCTTACTAAGTGACTAGTAAAAAAACTTATATTAAAAAAAAAATTAATTTTATTGCGTTCCAAACCAGAGAAAAATTGTGAATGAAAGTTTTAAAAAAATTAACAAAGAAATAAACTTTCAGAAAAGTATTCTTAGATTAAAAATTGTAAAACAAGTGGAGGTTCCACAATATGCATACATATGTAGGTATGTAGAGTTTTAAATAGTTATATTACACTGATAAATTCATGAATTTCAACATTTCACTTAATATTACTTGTACAAGTGCCCAGTAAAACTATTTGTCATCTAGGGGCGAGCGCCCGCTCGTGGGTGTCATCATAATATTGTTATAACTTTAGAACTACTTGTTGTCTAAACCTGAAAATTTTCCCAAAAATGTCCGTATATATTTGTCTTTATGCTGCATTAAAACAAAACAAAAATTTTAAACTTCACACAACTTTTGCATTTGTAAAAACCTCCCTAATTTTTATAAAAATGTTAAAATATCCGCCATTTTGTTTTAAATAAGTATTAAGAAGTGCAGTTAGACTCATCTTCTTTAGAATAAAATCTTGTTTATTGTGTACAAATTGCAAATCAATCGATACACAAACGTCTGAGATATAGCGAGTTTAAATGAAAATTTCGCAAAAATTTCCCGCAGTGGAAAATCCGGTTTTGTGGCTTTTTCGACATGAAGGCATGAGTAAAAATTTGGTTAAAATTAACTGTAAATGTATTTTTGAATAAGTTATCGATTGCAATTGGTTTGAAATCGCTTCACTTTACTTCAATTTTATGTTTTTTTTTACGCTGTGTTGTTTCCGCGGTTTGTTGTTTCCGCTGCTTGTTGTTTTCGCTATTGTTGTCGCCCATAGTTCGATAAAAATTTTGTCTAGCTATCTTAAGGGCACAGTTCAAGGAGTTAAATGTAAGAATATTTCTTCTCAGTTTAAAGCTATCAAAGCAGATGTCCCTCAGGGATCAATCCTTGGTCCTCTATTATTTAGTATGTTTGTAAATTATATATTTTCGGTGTGCAAATATGTTAATGTCCATGTGTATGCTGATGATATTCAGCTATACCTTTCGAATCATATAGGTCTCGTCGAGGATTTATGTTATAAGGTTAATAGTGATCTGTCCGGTATCTCGCGTTGTCCGCAGAGGAATCTTTTATGTTTAAATGCTGCTAAGTCGTAAGTCATGCCTATATGTAAAAGTGTAATCGACCCTATTAGAGATGGGCAAAAGACGTGATTTTCTACGTTACACGTCGTGTCACGCTTTCACGTGACGTAAATTTGTAAATATATACAGAATATGAAAAAAATGTCCCTTAAAAAATATTATAAAAACCTTCGCCAGTTTGTTTCGCACCCCACTTAAGGGTTTATATTTAATCTATAAAGCAGAGGGAAAGTTGCGCCCAGGATCGTGTTGCACGCTGAGTTTCCAGCTCCACTTAAAGAAGATAAACCCCCTCCTGCACAGTGGTTCAAAACCGGCATTTAGTGTTCGTAATTCACTGGAGCCTTCATTTTTCACTTAATTTGATTACTTCTTATTTGCCAGAGACTAGTTGAGCCTGATTTTTGAATTCTTATTTGATTATATAACATATTTTTGTACAAAATGCAGAAAAAGTAGCAATTTTGAAGAAAATTTATTCTCCTGTTCCAGTTAATAAATGTTACATAACAAAAACTAATTGAAAACAATTGTATGGTTCGCCCAAAACAAAAAAATTACACAAAAAAAATTTTGAAATGTTATAAAAAAATTTTCACCAAAATAAAATTTTTTTTTTTGTTTTTAGTAAAAAAGTGGTTGCAAAATAAAGGCTCCGGTGAATTATGACCATTAAATTTCAATTTTGAACCACTGTGTGCTGGCTTCGTCATGCAGTATGAATTATGGTAAATCCGTTTTGGTAGCAAAGGATGGCGAAGTTTTGGCTTAATTTTTCGCTACAGCGGGGAAACTTGTACAATTAAATAATATAATTAACTGGTAAATGTTTGATTTAAATTACGATATGGGTAAGGCAATTTGTATGTACATATGTATTCCCAAATCATTTTGAAAAAAATGTCCTTTATTTTACGTTGGTTAATATGGTCACCGTATGCATGACTGAAATTTATATGTGCGTGAGTTAGATTTTCGTCAATGTATGTACAGTGGCGGTCAAAAATGGATGAATGGTGTTCAGTTTTTAATATTTGCAATGTTTTTCAAGCTACAATTTTTTTGATATTTTTTATAAAAATATGGTTCAAGCTTTAACAAAAATCACACTTTCAAACTTTATACAGAACTTAGAAAAATTACAAAATTTTTTAACTATATTTCGAGCTTCTTAACCAGAATTTTTAGAATTTTTTCGGGTATGCAACAACCTTATAAAATTCTAGTAAAATGAGTGCAAGTTTGAGCGCCTATAAAATCGCTTTGATTTTTAATAAAGTTTTTTTTTTTGCTTTTTTCCATATAAACATGAATTTCTTGTGGAAGAATATGAATGGATAGATGCTTCAAAAAAGCTTGTAGGCTGATTTAAACATAACGAACTCAATAACAAACTATCAAAGTCTTTAAATCAACAAGTTAAGACACGGTTATTTATAATGCTGTCCAGCATTCACGAAATGCGGCAAGCAGTTCAACAATTATTAATAGAAATAAATGAGCTTCATAAACTATCTAGAGTAAATTAAAATTTATTGGAAAAATTGTTAGAATTTCTGGCCTCTTTCAAGATGTGTTCTGAAAATTTGAGCGCGGATTTAAATCCAACCATACCTGAGCACGTTGTGTGGTGCAAAAAACTACAAAAGCATTGTTAGGCGAATGCATCTGATTCTGAAGTCATTATCGATTTGAAGAAAAACGCAGGTGTTGCTTTAAATAAAACATTCCAACCAAGTTCAGTGCAATTTCGGAGATTGTTTCTAAATCCTCCGTTTAAAAAGTTACAGTTTTTATCTGCAGAACAGCGCGAACATATAATAGGGACAGTAAAGGCGATGCTTGAAGATTACTTCGGTAAAAATGTACTTAAACAAATGAGCGCTCGCCCTCAGCACGATTTCCAAATTCTGCATGATGACATTCCTTCTACCTCGAAAAGGGAAAAAACCCGTGCAACTTTTGACAAATTTAGGACCATTTTCTCTAGTAACCTGTAACTTTAAAGCTCACTTTATATTTAAAGGTTGCATTAAAATTTATGATTGTGTCTAAAGTAAAGCATTTTATTATCGGTTTTGAATTGGTTTACAACCTAGAAACATACATACGTTAAAACCCGATAATAGAAATGCTTAACTTTAGACATAGCTTTATTTTTAATCCAACCTTTAAATATAAATTGAGCTTAAAAGTTAAAGGTTACTTCAGAAAACGGCCCTTAAAGATGCAATAAATGAATCTGCAGAAACAGTTTTTGAAAAAAATTAATACGGAAATACAGATATATTTGAAAAAATTGGAAAACAAAAGTTGTGACGATGTTTTAAAATATTGGGAGAAAGCTAAAGATTTACCACTTCTTAAAAGTCTTTCAAGGCAAATTTTAAACATACCAGCTAGCTCAGAAACTAGTGAAAGAGTTTTTTCTGTGTCAGGTAGAATTCTGGAAGAATGAATATTGATACCAATTCATTTTTATACTTGTATTAGATACATAAGTATATCTGAAATTTGTTAAAATAATAATAGTGCCTTCAGCCTTTGCTAGGCGTTTGGCCAAGCTTTTGTAATAATACTTGTGTGATTAAAGCCTATTTGTATGAAATGCTATTTATATAAATAAAGTTTCAATTTGAAACAAGTAAGAAAGTCTAAGTTCGGGCGGAGCCGAACATTAAATACCCGGCGCACGTATTAAATATATGTTTTTCACCTTACCGAAAGCTACCGCTACATGGTAAGCCGGGCCGCATCAATTTTTAGTAAATTAGAGTCCTTAGATTTCGAAATTTTGAAGTTTCAAGCAGTTCTGAAATTTACCGTTATATGTAAAGCGGCCTCAATTTTAGTCCGCTTTCAATATTTTCAACGTTTTGCTTTTATGTGGCAAGCACAATAACCATACCGAGTTTGGTACAAATTGGTAGAACGGTTACCGAGATAAATATATGTGATCATAAGTGGGCGGTGCCACGCCCATTTTCCAAAATTTTACCACAAACGTATTTCTTGGTTAAGAATTGTTGCAAGCATCAATTTTGAATACATTAGCTTTATTATTTACTGATTTATCGAAGATTTTGTATTTCTCTAAATTACCGTTATATGGGATGTGGGCGTGGTTATTGTCCGATTTTAAAAATTTTCGGCCATTTGGTATGCTGTGCGAAGGCCAACAACTGTGCCAAGTTTGGAAGAAATTGGTGCTGCGGTTACCAAGATATACACATGTAACCATTGTAAATATTAATTTTGAGTGAATAATCTCCAGTAGTTACTAAAATATCGCAGTTTTCGTATTTATAAAAATTACTGTTATATGGGAAGTGGGCGTGGTTACAGTCCGATTTCGCCCATTTTCAATACCAACCTACCTTGGATAAATGGAAACCTACATACAAAATTTCGTTGAGATATCTCAATTTGACATTTACAATAAGTTTAAGACGAAAAATAAGAATATTGTAAATTTTCGGAAAATGGGCGTAGCCACGCCCACTTATGGTTACATGTTTTTATCTTAGTAACCGCTGCACCAATTTCTTCCACACTTGGCACAGTTGTTGGTCTTCGCATAACATACCAAATGGCCGAAAATTTTTAAAATCGGACAATAACCACGCCCACATCCCATATAACGGCAATTTAGAGAAATACAAAATCTTCGATAAATCAGTAAATATTAAAGCTAATCTATTCAAAATTGATGCTTGCAACAACTCTTAACCAAGAAATACGTTTGTGGTAAAATTTTGGAAAATGGGCGTGGCACCGCCCACTTATGATCACATATATGTATCTCGGTAACCGTTCTACCAATTTGTACCAAACTCGGTATGGTTATTGTGCTTGCCACATAAAAGCAAACGTTGAAAATTATTGAAAGTGGACTAAAATTGAGGCCGCTTTTCATATAACGGTAAATTTCAGAACTGCTTGAAACTTCAAAATTTCGAAATCTAAGGACGCTAATTTATTTAAAATTTATACACCCCGGCTTATCATGTAGCGGTAGCTTTCGGAAAGGTGGAAAACATTTATTTAATACATGCGCCGGGTATTTAATGTTCGGCTCCGCCCGAGCTTAGACTTTCTTACTTGTTTTGTATAAATTGTTAGAGTGGAAAGTCCCGCAATATTTGTATGAAAAGCTTCAACTAACCAAACCGCACAGACATAACAGCTTGGTTGTTCCTAAATATAATTCGCTTACATCCAGTCGACTGTTTTTCATTAGTGCTGTAAGACTGTGGAACTCGCTTCCAGAAAGTGTTGAAGCTAGACTGAATAGGAGCAACTTCAAAAAGTTAATATTTCAATACTTCAGTGGCCTTAATCTTGGTGTGTACCTTTTTCCTTTTCCTTTTTCTTTTCTACTTCTACTTATTCTCTTACATTATCCATCTCCTCTTTAATCATTCACATTTGCTGTATTAGTATTAAGTTTACATTAAGAACTCATATATAGGGATGCAAAAAAAACATCGTTGCATCGGAAACATCGATGTTTGCTATTCGAAGTATCAAATAAAAGCGATGCTTTGGACCTTCCGATATATCGATCTATTTTTTTTTCGATGCATCGACTTTTGTGTGCAATGTACACTGTACCAAGGCGAATTTATACAAGGTGGTGTAATGCCCGTGTGATACTACGTTTTTTTCTTGTATTTCGATTGTATTTTACACTGTACTTTGAAAG
>NW_023458563.1:12446133-12482100 GCF_013731165.1 Rhagoletis pomonella
TTGTGTAAGGGAGTAAGCTTTATACCAAAAAATAAACGAAAAACTGACGAAAAACAGACCGGCCAACTTGTATTTCGTTATTTTTTTTTTACAGATGGCTGTATTCCGTTAGTTTTTCTTACACAGCTGTTTGCATTTTGCCAGACGAGCATAAACAAAATGGAGATACAATTAAACTAAATACGTTATTGATTGTCTTGCCACTTTAATTTAATTTTTTAATGTAACAAAACTGTTTTACGCAAATTTTAATTTCGTTTGTTTGAATTTCGGTAAGGATATTTTAAAACTCAGCTGTTTTTCACACGGAATTTGTTTCTCTCTAACACACTGCCGAATTGTTTTTGTAATCCGACTTTCGTCAGTTTTTTTGTTTGTATTTCAAACGAAAAATACAGGGAAAAAACGTAGTATCATACGGGCATTAACAGCTCAGAAACAAAAATTACAATAATAAATTATACGCACATTGACCATCAGTACAAAACAAAATTGCAGCAAACACATCATTTAAACAAAAGGTACAAAGTCCTCGTGAAATCATCGGATCCGATAAACCTACTTGTATAGATTCGCCTTGCGCTATACATACTAAAATTATTTTGTATGCTTTCAAACTCTTCGCTCCAGTAACTATTCTAAATGTGGATTTTTCACTATTTATGCACTATTAGAATATACATTCTATTAATATTATTCAAAATGTTATTGCATTAATATATTGCTACTTTATTAGTAGAAACATTTGGGGCCAAATACCATCTACAATATGATATTAATTGATATGATATTGACTCTCTAAAACCATTTGGAAATTTGGACAGACTTTAAACAGCATATTCCAAAATTGTTTCACATTGCTTATCAACATAGAGAAATAATAAAAAGTGTACAAGCCAGTTTGATGTACGCTTATTTCAAAGCAAAATTTGAGTTTTTGGCATTATTCCTTGGTATTGTTGCATACCTCTGCCGGATTTTTGTTTATCTCCTCATCCTGATGGACTAAAAACATCAGTAATGCAACGTTGTGTGTACTTTTGCACAAGCGACAAGAATTTATTGACACTTGTTTTTTTTTACTCAAATCAAAAAGCTTCATAATTCCTCTCTCAAAAGGGTTAACATGAAAGTCAAATGAAGGAAAAAATTATGAAAATAAATTGCCAAATAAGTGACCGAAATATAATGTCATTGCTAGCTGGCACACTTTATATTATTTTATTATGCTTATAAATATTTAACAATTGTCGACACTTCCATACCTTCCGAAAATTTCGAAGCCTTTCGAAGAAAAAACTGGGATTTGTAACTGTTTAAATCAATTAATACATTTCACTGTGAGTTATTGCTTAAACACTGATCGAAGTTACGATTGTTTCATTTTCTTGTAGTATACTTTTAATTGAAAGAAAATGTTGATATATTCATTCGATGCATCGAAAATATCGATGTTTTTATACGATACATCGATATGTATCGATGCTATATTTCGATGCATCAAATCGAAGAAAACATCGATGTACTCATATATTTTAGTTTGTATCTTTTATTGGAAATTATGTTAGCATAAGATTATAATTCTTTGTTGATGTACATATAAAAGACTGAATCGTCTTCTTCTTTTTTGGCGCTGTAACCGCCTAAGCGATTTTGGCCGAGTTCAGCAAAGCACGCCAGTCGTTTCTCCTCTGTGCCAACTGACGCCAATTGGAAACGCCAAGTGAAGCCAAGTCCTTCTCCACCTGATCTTTCCATCGCAGTGGGGGCCTCCCTCTTCCTCTGCTACCACCAGCGGGTTCCGAGTTGAATACTTTCAGAGCTGGAGCGTCGGCGTCCATTCGAACGACATGACCAAGCCAGCGGAGCCGCTGTATTTTAATTCGCTGCACTATGTCCATATCGTTGTAAAGCTCATATAGCTCATCGTTCCATCGTCTGCGGTACTCGCCGTCGCCAACGCGTAAAGGACCGTAAATCTTCCGCAAAATCTTTCTCTCAAACACCCCAAGAGCCGCCTCATCGGATGTTGTCATTGTCCATGCTTCTGCGCCATATACCGGCACGGGCATGATGAGTGACTTATAGAGCGTGGTTTTCGTACGTCGAGAGAGGACTTTACTCCTGAATTGCCTACTCAGTCCAAAGTAGCACTTGTTGGCAAGAGTGATTCTACGTTGGATTTCAATGCTGACATTATTATCGGTGTTAATGCTGGTTCCCAAGTAAACGAAATTCTCTACTTTCTCGAAATTGTAACTGTCAACAGTGACGTGGGTGCCAAGGCGCGAATGTGCTGACTGTTTGTTTGATGACAGGAGATACTTCGTCTTGTCCTCGTTTACCACCAGACCCATGCGCTTTGCTTCCCTATCCAACTTGGAAAAGGCAGAACAGACTTCGCGGTTTTTGTTACCGATGATGTCGATGTCATCGGCATAAGCCAGCAGTTGCACGCTCTTGTAGTAAATTGTTCCTGAGCGGTTCAGTTCTGCAGCTCTTATTATCTTCTCCAACATCAGATTAAAGAAGTCACATGAAAGGGAGTCGCCCTGTCTGAAACCCCGTTTTGTGGCGAACGGCTCGGAGAGGTCTTTTCCAATTCTGACGGAGCTGGTGGTATTGCTCAACGTCATTTTACACAGCCGTATGAGTTTTGAGGGGATGCCAAATTCAGACATAGCGGTGTATAGGCAACTCCTTTTAGTGCTGTCAAAAGCGGCTTTAAAGTCGACAAATAGGTGGTGAGTGTCGATCCTTTTCTCGCGGGTCTTTTCCAAGATTTGGCGTATTGTGAATACCTGGTCTATGTTGGATTTGCCAGGTCTAAAGCCACACTGATAAGGCCCAATCAGTTCATTGACGGTGGGCTTCAGTCTTGCACACAATACGCTCGATAAGACCTTGTAACCTATGCTTAGAAGGCTGATCCCGCGGTAGTTGGCGCGAATGGCGGGGTCATCTTTCTTGTGGATTGGGCAGAGCACACTTAAATTCCAGTCGTCGGGCATGCGTTCATCTGACCATATTATGCACAAGAGTTGATGCATGCACCTTATCAACTCCTCGCCGCCGTAGTTGAATAGCTCAGCTGGCAGGCTGTCAGCTCCAGCGGCTTTGTTGTTTTTCAGCCGCGTTATTGCTATACGTACCTCGTCATAGTCAGGCGGTGGAACGTCGACTCCGTCATCATCGATTGCGGGCTCGGGCTCTTCTTCTCCACAACTTTCTGTGCTGCTACCATTTAGTAGGGCGGAAAAGTGTTCCCTCCATAATTTAAGTACGCTCTGGACATCAGTTACTAGGTCGCCATTATTGTTCTTACAGGAGTGCGCCCCGGTCCTTAAAGCTTCCGTAAGTCGCCTAACTCTGTGGTAAAATTTTCGGGCATTCCTCCTGTCGGCCAGCATTTCAAGCTCTTCGCACTCACGTATTTCTGCCTCTCTCTTCTTGTTGCGGCACATACGTCTCGCTTCCCTCTTCAGATCCCTATAGCGGTCCCACATAGCGCGCGTTGCGCCCGATCGCAGCGTGGCCCTGTAGGCGGCATCCTTTTTCTCTGCAGATTCCTGACACTCCTCATCGTACCAGTTGTTCTTTCGGGCTCGCTGAAATCCGACTACTTCTTCGGCGGCGGTACTTAATGAGCGGGAAATGTGGTTCCACTGCTCGCATATGTCGGTTTGTTGAAGAGTGCTCTCTGAGAGCAGGTGTGAGAGTCGAGTAGCGAAAGCGCTGGCTGTCTGTTGTGATTGCAGCTTTTCGACGTTAAGCTTTCCTTGCATATTTGGGCGCACATTTTTTGCTGCACAGAGGCGGGTGCGTATCTTGACTGCAACAAGATAGTGGTCCGAGTCGATGTTTGGGCCTCGGAGTGTGCGTACGTCTAAAACACTGGAAGCGTGCCTTCCGTCTATCACAACATGATCGATTGGTTTCTCGTTTTTCGATCCGGAGACAGCCAGGTAGCTTGATGGATCTTTTTATGCTTGAACCTAGTACTGCATACTACCATGTTTCGGGCCCCGGCGAAGTCGATCAGCCTCAATCCGTTGTCGGACGTTTCGTCGTGGAGGCTGAATTTTCCGACGGTGGTTCCAAAGATCCCTTCTTTGCCCACCCTGGCATTGAAGTCGCCAAGCACGATTTTGATATCATGACGGGGGCAGCGCTCGTACGTGCGCTCCAAGCGCTCATAGAAGAGATCCTTGGATGCCTCATCCTTCTCTTCCGTCGGGGCATGGGCGCAGATGAGCGAGATGTTGAAGAATCTCGCTTTGATGCGGATTGTGGCTAGACGCTCGTCCACCGGGGTGAACGACAGTACTCGGCGACGGAGTCTCTCTCCCACCACAAATCCAACTCCGAATTTGCGCTCCTTTACATGGCAGCTGTAGTAGACGTCGCAAGGCCCCAGACATTGTTTGCCTTGCCCCGTCCAACGCATTTCTTGGATGGCGGTGATGTCAGCTTTTGTCCTTACGAGGACATCAACCAGCCGGGCAGAGGCACCTTCCTTATTAAGGGTCCGGACATTCCAGGTGCATGCCCTCAAATCGTAGTCTTTAAACATTTGCCGTGGTCGTCATCATAAGGGGGGGTCTCATCCGAGGCTTTGCCTTGCTTCTTCACTGGAAGTGGTTTTTACGTGGCGGGTCCCAAGCCCAGCGCACAACCCATTGCTGGGGCGGGGGTGGTTTCGCAACCAAATACACGTTTATATAGCGAGCCGCTTGCTCCAAGCAGACACCCGCTTGCAGCCGCACCTACTGGTGAACAGACGCTGCAGACTTCAGTGAGCCCTTAAACCGAATAAGTCAGAGTGGCCCCACCGAAGCTCCCTCTCTTTCTGCCGTAACCCAAGGCTCCACTCGGATTGGTTACCGCATCTCGCACATGGGTTGCTCACATAGCCCAGAGTGCCGAACGAGGACGCAAGAGTCGGGATTGAGTATAGCCATGCAACTGTAACTGCATACCCAGCGCAATGACTATACCCCATTGCACTGAATCGTCTTAGTTGTACAAAAATATGAAAAAACAAATACGAAAAACTGGTGGAATGCATGAGCGAAAGGCCGGACATCGCTCGAGGTTTTGCAAAAGGAGCTAAAGAGGATGTGGTGGAATTTTGAGAAAGCGTTGCCAGAATTAAAGCGGCACAATATCTAGTGAAATGGAGGCCCTTAAAAGGAGGGAGCTTACATTTTGTCATTTAAGCTAAATGGATCAGAACAATCTCGTAGCAATCTCCTTTATATATTAATGCAACTGTTAGCTGTTCTTCCTCCTGGGAAAGAAGTGCACCGGCCACTGAATCCCGTGTATTTTACTTAATTAAGGAAAAGTATTTTCAGATAACGATTAAACAATTTTTTTAATTTCACTGTTCACTTGCGATTATATTTATCTTGATTTGTTTCTGTCAAAGCAGCTGATTAAGAACTTCGAATTTCACGTTTTTAGCTGGCAGCGCCGCTGATAGTTTCGATCCAGGGACCGTAAATAACAGTTAATTTTTTCAACAGCTAAACTTGGCCAGATATTTTTAAGTCGAAAATAAAAGTCCTTTCCTAATAATAAACAAACCGCTTATCCAAATTAAACAAGTTTGGCATCAACTGAAAGATAGCTTTACCATCGAAATATTTAAACGAGGAAAGCCAGCTATTGAAAAATATTTAAATAAAAAATGTTTTTTAATTACCCTAGAACAAACCTTGGGTCAGGTATATGCATCTCTTTTGTATTAAATTTAAAAAAAAAATATATATGAATAGAAGTGGTAGCTTTCGATCGTTACTTCTGTTTAAAAGCTCTTTAAGTGTCCTATCATTTGGTACCAAATTTGTTTGTTGGAAAAAAATAACTGCTATTTACGGTCCCTGTTTCGATCGGATTAGAGCAAATCAATTTTCGAATTTTCGGAACGGAGCTACGAATTCGTAAGTACGAACATTCGGATTACGGCATAGGGGTGTATATGTTTTTTGTTAGATAATGGGCTATACTTTTATAAAAAATAATAAATATTAAATAAACAAAAGACAAATAGGAAAAATTTGTTAAAATGTCGTGTCCCTATTTATTTTTCCACCACTGTTCATTAGCCATTCTTACCGTTATATATTTTTTGTCTATGTGTGAAGAGCAATCGGTTTTATAAAGGTTTTGTAAGACTCTACTCGTAGACTGTACTCTAATAAGTGTTTTATAATGCTCTTAATAAAGAACGCATATCACAGCGTACGGCAGTGAGGGCGAGTGACAGTAGCATGCTGAATTGACATGTTTGAGGTACCGTTGGAAAGGTCTTGCAGAGTGTGTCCAGAAAATGTTTTCAAGCTCCATAAACGATTAACCGGATTTTAAAAAATTAGGCTAAAGTGTTGCGAAACAAAAAACATTTTTTTGCTTTTGCCGGTTTAGGGGGGCATGTCGGTACATCCAACATATTTAGTGTTATTCTATAGGCCAATAGCTTTCAAACGATACCTTATATATTGAGTTCCGGCTACTAGTTGGAAAGATATAGAGCTAAATGTGTTTTGGTTCGTGTCTCCACTACGAGATGCTTTGCGATGTGTGTAGCGTCTGTACGTACTTCATTTAATTTTTTTCAAACTTTCAGGAATGAAAGTACCAAAAAAACAAGTAAGAAAGTCTAAGTTCGGGCGGAGCCGAACATTAAATACCCGGCGCAAGTATTAAATATATGTTTTCCACCTTTCCGAAAGCTACCGCTACATGATAAGCCGGGGTGTATACATTTTAAGTAAATTAGCGTCCTTAAATTTCGAAATATTGAAATTTCAAGCATATCTGAAATTTACCGTTATATGAAAAGCGGACACAATTTTAGTCCGATTTCAACAATTTTCAACGGTTTGCTTTTATGTGGCAAGCACAATAACCATACCGAGCTTGGTACAAATTGCTAGAACGGTTAGCGAGATACATATATGTGATCACAAGTGGGCGGTGCTACGCCCATTTTCCAAAATTTTATCATAAACGTATTTCTTGGTAAAGAATTGTTGCAATCATCAATTTTGAATAAATTAGCTTCAATATTTATTGATTTATCGAAGATTTTGTATTTCTCGAAATTACCGTTATATGGGATGTGGGCGTGGTTATTGTCCGATTTTAGAAATTTTCGGCCAGTTGGTATGCTGTACCAGGACCAGCAACTGTGCCAAGTTTGGAAGAAATTGGTGTAGCGGTTACCAAGATATACACATGTAACCATAAGTGGGCGTGGCTACGCCCATTTGCCAAAATTTTATAATATTCTTATTTTTCGTCTAAAACTCATTGCAAATATCAATTTTGAGTGAATTATCTTCAGTAGTTACTAAAATATCGCAGTTTTCGTTTTTCTGAAAATTACCGTTATATGGGAGGTAGGCGTGGTTATTGTCCGATTTTTAAAATTTTCAGCCATTTAGTATGGTGTACTAAGGCCAACAACTGTACCAAGTTTGGAAGAAATTGATGCAGCGGTTACCAAGATATACACATGTGGCTACGTGGCTACGCCCATTTTCCAAAAATTTATAATATTCATGTTTTCCGTCTGAAACTCATTGTAAGTATCAATTTTGAGTGAATTATCTTCAGTAGTTACTAAAATATCGCAGTTTTCGTATTTCTTAAAATTACCGTTATATGGGAGGTAGGCGTGGTTATTATCCGATTTCGCCCATTTTCAATACCATCCGTCCCACGCCCAAAAGAAGTTCACGTACCAAGTTTCGTTAAGATATCTCAATTTTTACTCGAGTTATCGTGTGCACAGACGGACGGACGGACGGACAGACAGTCACCGCTCAATCGATTTCTCTTTTCATTCTGATCATTTATGTATACATTTGTCTATATCTATCTCGATTCGTTTTGCCTGTTACAAACAACCGTTATGTGAACAAAGTTATAATACCCTTGTGCACAAGTGCGCTCGGGTATAACTAGGAAGATTTTGTTCCAGGATGTTTCGATTCGTAGGCCTTTGGGGGCGTGGCTGGTGCCTGAAATTCGAAAAAAAAGCCAATTTTTTAAGCTACCACTAAAGTCGCACTACTCATTCCATACCATTGAAGAGGATATCAGTGGAAGGGTCTTAAAACAAACTATCTAACGCTGTCTTTTGCGTTTACAAAATATGAATATGTCATACCGTTACCGGCTGAAATCAAAATCGGGCTGCTGAAAATAGAGAATTGGGCCATTTTCTCAAAAAATAGTCTGTCGATTTTATTCTTGGTTTCCACAAACCTAGCCCAAAACCTTAGCTTTCATCTGGAATATAGCTCGTAGCTGGGAAAACTCTTGTTGTGGAGATATTGCGATTCAAATTGAAAAAATGTCCGCCCAAAAAGGGTCAAATGGTTAAAACTTAACATATTCGTCTAATTTGGTTACTTTAAGATATGAAACAACAACAACCAAAAAGGAAATACCCAGTTCCCCAAAAAAAAGTGCCCATTCCGCAATTGCCTCTTAAACCGAAATTTCCTGCAAATCGGGGAATTTCCCGCGAGTTGACAAGTTGAAGGATGGAGCTGTGCTAATCACTTCGTACATGTCTTGGAAACCACAATTTGTGTGTATTTTAGAGTTTTTTTCTAGTCACATGCCGAAATTGTAATATTTTTCTCCATTTTAATTGTAGGTATGTACATAGTATTTAACTATGCTATATGGGTTTATCACCCGCACTTAACCTACCTGGGAAGACGCATACAATATTACCTACAGTTGTACATAAATATGTATGTATGAATGCATTTAGGTCACCCAATGTGCCGCTACTACTTACATAAAATGTAAAAATTGCCACTGAGCAAAACTACTTCAGAAAAAAGCATTCGTTTAATAGCACGAGTGCAACACCGTACACGTGATAGAAGTAAAACTTCTTAAAAAAGCACATGTGTGCGCCCCACACCCGGTAGAAATCTTAACAAAAATTAAACTACGAAACAATCAGACGAATACAGTTGTTTATTGTATCCAAAGATGGTACCAGTTGATAAGTTTTTATCATTTCTTTTTTTTGAAGTGAAACTTCTTACGCGGCGGTATCGCAAAAATGGAGAGTGAGATTTTTAAAACTGAAAACGTTACATGAGTGAGAAGGAAGATAGAGATAGTATAGGGAAGGGGAAAAAAGAAATAAAGCGACGCATGACTGGTACGAGTACCTACATATGTATGTTTGAATGCACGTATGTATGTATATTTCGTTCAATAAGTACTCCTTGCATTGTACTCTACTCCCAACACATTGTTACTCTTTTTCCCCATACATACCCTACTTGGCGTTGAGAGAGTAAATACTTGACGTACTTGCTATTACTCTGCCAAAGTAGGTACTCTACTTTCTCTCATCGCGTACGAGAGATATTTGCTGCTGCCAAAAGGGAGTAGCAAATCTACTCTCTGTATACTTGTAGTACGGTAAGTACTTGCATATTAAATTTCAATTCTGGTTGTTAGCCTACTAGTTGATATCGTTTGCAGCGCTGGTCAGTGAAATTGAAAGAGTAAAAATAGAATACGGAAATTGACGATGTAAGGGAATGTTTACGGCCTTATTTATAAAAAATAACGTAGATTTAGACAGTTGTTTAATGTGACAATTTCATAAAACTTTTGTATTCAAGCAGCTTTTTAAATCTATGTATGTACTTAAATTTTTATGAAAGTATTATTTCTCGTTTCTAATTTTCTATAAAACTATTTGCAGTCATTAACCAACAAATAAGTTGTCAAAAACAATAACTTAAGCAATGCTGCTATACGAAATAAAATTAGTAGTGGCAAATCAAAATTTTGAAAAGTGCCGATTTTCACATTCGATAGTTGGACATGGTAGCGACGAGATGTACGAGCATTTTTTTCTTAAGAGCTTCATACTGATTTAAGAAATTTTATTTTCCATTTATTGTGCGTAATTTTATATGAATTTTTAGTTTTTCTTGAGAGCCTTTACAAATAAAAAAAATGTCGGAATATGTACATATGTACATACATACGCAGCCATATAACTTAATTTCAAGAGAAACGAATTTTCATTTGGCACGTTCAGAAGGCGCAACAGCTCAGTAACTGGTGCGATTGCTCCTTCTGAACGCGTTGTTGCGTACTTCTGATCAACTGAATAGTTGCGTGTTAGATGATCGTAATATTTTTCTGATCATTTGAGAAAACATGTTGGTTTGTACCTTTGAGAGTTGAATTTGACAGCTAATGTATGAAGTCGTTCAAAAGACGCATAACGATCACTGATTTTTGTTTAGCAACGGTTGCGCTCACCTGCTGCGCCTTCTGAACCTACCTATTGATAACTTTTTTATTTGATAACACTGCGACAGCTCAAATTGGTATTGAGTAAAACCAAATGCAAGATAGAGTTTTTGAATTTCATTGAGTTTTTTTTAATAAATAGTAAAATTAGAGGTGTATGAATGGCAAAAGAAAAACTTTATCAGATTTTTTTAAATCGAAACTACATTTTTACATATGTACATATGTACATATGTACATGTATACATAAATATATTTAATATGAAATTTAAATTTTCACATCAATTTGCGCTATCTTCAAACCCATAGTTTGTACGCATATCGTCAGGGTTTTCCCCACAACTTGGTTTTGCTGCAGTGAAGCGACAGAACAAGTGACGAGAAAAAATACAGTATCGGTCACTTCCGAGAAAAAAGTTTGAAATTTAGGTGAAAATTTGTTGCACTTTTTTGAAGTTTTCTACAAATTGTTAAGCTTGGGTTTATATGGGGTTTGTTAGAGAAAGAACTGTATTTTAATTGAAAATTCTCAAAAATAAATAAATAAACATAAGTTGCACACAATATCACTTTGAAATGGCGTGCTATAGATACGACCGATACTGTATATGCGGACACTTACATATGTATCTATGCACATACGTATCTATGCACAAAGGTATCTATGCACATATGTATCTATGCACATACGTATCTATGCACATACGTATATATGCACATACATACATATGTACTTAGGTATGCATATTAGGCTGGGTCGATTTTGTATGGGGGAAAATAAAAGTCATTTGACCGCATTGTAATAGTAATATTATGATGTCTTAGGTCTCAGCCAATTGTTATTGGCCACGAAAGATTAATTTAAAACTTATCTTTAGCCCGCGCAATTGAATCAAAGTGTATGAGTTTTGAAAATGAAACTTTGGCTTGTAATATCTATGGAATGCGTTATTGTTATAAACATGACGATATATCAAATTAAGGGCTATTAAATTTAGAACCTCACGTTCATTTATCATTTTTCAATAAGTCTACACGTTTTTAAGATATTAAAATAAAAAATAAGAAAACTATGATTTTCCCTTATGAATTTTCAATTCTTCATTACTTCAGCAACCAAGTGAAAAATACAAAAAAGTGAGACGAGATTTATTTCAAACCTTTTAATGTTTATATAATATTAAAATGACCATGGACTTGGTCACGCCGATTTGGTGAATGAATGTATTGTCAAAGATTAGGAATCGTTCGACAAGTTAATAGTAGTTTCAAACATATAAGTATTTACATACATTACAATTAGGGTGAGAAACGCCCATTTTAAGTCCATTTTTGCAGTCTTGAAAACTGGTGCGGCATGGTTTCATAGTCGCCGCAGAAGCACATTTTTCGCGGTTTCTAAATTTGCCGTTATATGAAAGTAGGGGACGTGCAATAAGTGTTTAGATATACATAAATATTTTAGTTAATTCCATTATGTGAAAAAGTGTCTGTAAGTAAATGCAATAGTCTTTAACATATCCTGGGAAATCCTTTTGGGGACTTTCCAATTGGACGATATTGCTTTGCATTCAGCTTGAACGAAAAAAGTCACCCGCTTGCACAGTTTTCTGTAATCCGGTTCTTTTATTTAAAGGTTATTTATACAATTGAAGAGAAATTTTTTTAGAAAAAAACTGGAAATCCACTTAAGTTTTTCGATATAACTTTGGTAAATGTTACTCGATCGGTGCGTAATAATTAACAAATTGAAGGCGAGACTTAATGTTACTGATTTTTGATAATAATATGACTAAAATAGTTCAGATTATAAACAAATTATTTAAAATAAAAAAAATCTTGAACAAAATTTTTTATCATTTTCTTATATTTGCAATTTTTATATTGTATGCATAAACATAAGTAAACCAATTAGTGTGTCTAGAAGTTGTGCCTGTTCAGTGTTTCCATACTAATTTGCATAAACAAAATTTTCCGCGATGATGGAAAATAATGGCTATTCTATTAGAGCTACCGAAATTGTTCCTAAATTTGCAAAAAATCGCAAACTATAGCTAATATTAAAAAAGGATTAGATTATTTGGAACTAGCGATCTAAATGCACGCCAGCAATATTAATATTGTTCTTTACATATTTTGACTATAGGCCAGCGCAATCATCAAGAGAACAATTAAAATTTTCTTGAAAATAGATGAGTTTGAGATTAACGATAAGATAAAGGGCTGCGCGAAATGATACTTGACTTTATCTTTTGCGTTAAAGGATTCATTATCTAATAATATGCACCACAATTTTTGGCTAAACCCAGCATTTTTAACAAGAATTAGTCTTATTCGATTAGTGTGCTGTGGGTCACTTGGCGGTCGATGCTCGGGCTCTTACAATTAAAATGAAAGACTAATATTTCGCAGGCTTGTTGTTGACTTCATGATACAATATATTTTCACTATTACCAAGGGATTTGAGAAAAAATAAGATTTTCGACCCGCCCTAATGTATATCAGCATTTTAGTTGAAAGTACGTTTTGCTCGTCGCTCTCTTCATCGCTCCACTTCATTCCTGTCCTTGGTTTTATTCAGATACCACAAATGCACGATCCAGAAAATTCTTCTATCATTCTTGCCACAAATGTATGTTTTCTTCGAAAATACTCAAGTACTACCAGTAGAGTACTCTACTGTCAAATACCTTTTACTCGCAGTAGTTGCGGAAGGCAAAGTAAATACTCTACGCGTCTTGCTATTGATCGGTAGTTTACGTACGCTTGCAGAAACTGGTTTATGCTTACTCACAATTGACCCGAACGATAAGAGTAAAGGAGGGAAAGTATTTGCGCGGCGATCGGATGTCTTGTTAGGCCCTTTAAATGGAATTGCGCAGGAGTTTAATACATATATATATGTATACACGAACTCATTGCGCATTTCAGCTCTGCCGCTACTAGGGATGTCAGTGGGAAAAATACATCGATGTTTTTCCTCGCATCGATGCATCGATATTTGTCGATGCATTGGAGGGCGTACATCGATGCATCGATACGCATAGAGTTTTCCTCCAATAAGGAAATAAATAAGAACCTTTTTCGATGTGTAGTTTTATAGCTCATACAATTTTAGTAAAACCAAGTGAAAGTCAGCCCAAGAAAAAATATTAAAAATTAAGCAGTTGAAACTTGCACTTTGCACTTTGCAGCGATGCCTCGATGCATCGACTATTTATACATCGAATGGAAAAGTTTCGATGCATCGAAGCAAAACATCGATATTTTCGATGCATCGATGCTTGTTTGGCATCCCTAGCCGCTACCAAGCAATATATCGCACACCGTCTTCAAAAGAGTCACAACTCAAAATAATACGTTTGTCAGAAAATGCGAAAAACTATTTCTTAGCACATGCTAATCATATGGGCAAGGGCGACTTTACCTTAGGTTTTATAACAAAAATTTGCTCCAGCTTTTGCTGAAAGGTTAATAAAAGTTCTGTGTACATTTTTAGCGCATAATCTTAAAAGCGCCAATTTTTGAGTTGTGACTCTTTTGAAGACGGTGTGCGATATGTATAAATGATGCAAGCGTGCTTCGCGTAACTACATCCATTCGTACATATGTACATATGTTTGTATGGATATATTTATGATGAAGCAAACGGGCTTCGTTGATGTACTGATGGGCATATGTATGTACTTATGGACGGCAATGTTTTCATGTATGTAGTTACATATGTTTGTTCACATGTATATATGCACATATGTAGTACAAACGAAAACAAATCTAATAAGCTGTTCGTTGATATAATTGCGAAGTGTACTGATTGTCAAAAATTATGTGTTTGTTGTACATTTGTTCATGTTTGTCATTGTGCGTGTAATTTTCTAGAGTAATTTTGTGCTCCCGCTATCTCCTTGTATTAACTCGTCCTTCGTTGGTATACTCTGATGAACATATGTGAGGATGATAGCAAGGCCAACTTATATAAGGTAGTGTTACAGGAGCAGTTGAAATTTTCGCCCCATGTTTCTTAAAGAAAGCCATAAACGTAGCGACCGTTGGTTCAACTTGGTGTTGTTTTGCTCTAGATTGCACCTTTTGTGGGCCTGTTGAATGAATTTATGTCTTGGTTGTATGAAAGATAAAAAAATTTGGATTTTCCGGCAAGTTGTACAACTTATCGCTACATTAATGGCCATGTTGTACAAACTCATTTAATTTGCGTTTATTTTGTACACTAAATAACCGAAAATGGATAACTCAGCCGAAATAGGTACGTGCTTTCGTTGAATTTTATAAATGTAAGCCGAAACTATGTAATTGTAAAAATAAGATTTTACAATGAGACTACTCGCAAAATTGCAAGGTTTGTGGGCAAAACGTCTAACTTGCTTGCGGATTAATTTGAACCAACGTTTTCGGCTTGCTTTATGTCAAAAGGATGTGTTTGTTGTAATTCGTTCTGTCATTTACTACCATTATGCGTAGGCCAATTCATGAAATCATTTCATGCGTTTGAGTAGAAACTGAATGAATGAACACCATTTCATGATTTCAATTAACGCGAAATAGAGTTTATGCACTTAGTTTTTACTCAGATCGATGAAATGATTTCGTGAATTGGACTACGCATGCATGTGATACTTATGCTTTTAATTTATAACGTAATTTTATGTTTTTATACTCTTGCTACCACATGAATATATGAATTCGTGATAAGGATATGTATATGAATTTGCCTTGGAAGATAGAAAGCGAGTAAGAATAAATGCCGAACAAAGGAATTTGTCTTCTTTCAACTTAAATAAATGCACTTTGCAAACAAAAGTGCGTACGTTACTTAGTGTCTTGGTAATGGCGAATTCGTAAGGATCTGCTGATTGCATTATAAACATTTTCATTTGCTTGTTAAACATACAATTACTTCCATTACAACCCGGTCCTGTGGATGCTAGAAGCGGGAATTCATATAAGGTGGTGTTACCGGAAAATGAATAAAATTATATGTATATCAGAAAATTAATAAGATGAAATGAAATTATTGTTTGATTTCTAACCAAACCTATGTATGTAACTCAATCGCCTAATGGTTTGCCGAACCGTAAAAATATGTTTAGACATCAAATTTCGTGAGTTGGTACCTGGTACTCACACCTTTTTTAAGAAGTTTCACTTCTACCATGTGTACGGTGTTACACACGCATTTTTTTTTTTTTTTTGACGTAGAATACGTCTTAGGTTTCGATATGGAGGCTATGCTCAAATGTTGTAGTTGTAAATTTTAGAACTTCACGAAAATGCTCATTGCACGAGAACTAATGAAGCTATTTCAAAGAAAAGCGTGCCGTTTCAAAGACAAAATTCCAAACCTATCGACAGATGTATTTATGTAAGTAACCGATTTGGTTTCTGTCGTAGAAACAACGGTAAATATTGGCTTATTTTGGGGTCAATTTTGAGCCTTTAAAGTGCTCTAGCAACTTATGGTTGGCTGATGTAACTTTCATTTTCGGGATATAGGTTCTTTGGAGCAATAAAAATATTATCGTGTACAAATTTCATATAAATTCAACAAATATCGAGCATTTAAAGGCAAAAAACTGTTGAACAAATTTGCAATTTTGGGTGGGCTTTAGTAGTCAGCCGCACCTTGTGTTTTAAGAAAACCAGGTGGAATTAACAAATGAAACTTGGCCAGGATGTTAAGGGAGGTATCCTCTAAAACATGTATGTATAACTAAAAAATATAAACAATATCATTGTTTATAAGTTATTTGTTGTTAAAATTTCTTAAGTCGTTCCACTTGGTTACCTTAACAAAAAGTGCATTTGTCACATATTTTCATATATATAAATGCACATAACACTGTACTTAATACTTTATACACTTTTATTTTATTTTATCTTGTATATAAATCACTTTAATTCAACTTTTATCCACTTGTAAATTACATTGAATTGCAGCCATATTTACAATAACACCACAACCAATTTACACATAACATGTGTTGCCATATTGTACAAAACAATACATACAAAGAAGGCAATGTTTAAAAGGGAATACAGGGGAAATCAATACAAAAGAAAATGAAAATTTAACGCTACTTTTATTCTGGGCGTGTATTATTATCAATGAGGGTTTCCGGTCACGAACCCCTGTGCAAAAATTTTGACCATGACGTAGGCGGTGTTAGTCCCGCCCGATTTGTTTGTTTTAAGTTCGGTCGAAGGCTACGCAGAAAGGTGTGCTCTGCAAAAGGTGTTCAGCTCCTTTCCTTCGCAAAACAGAAAGGAGAATTCTACTGCCTGAGGGTTATAATCCCTAAGTGCGGCCGAAGGCCGCCTACGCAGAAAGGTGTTCTCTGCAAACGGTGTTCAGCTCCTTTTCTTCGCAAAACAGAAAGGAGAATTCTACTGCCTGAGGGTTATAACCCCTAAGTGCGACCGAAGGCCGCCTACGTAGAAAGGTGTTCTCTGCAAAAGGTGTTCAGCTCCTTTTCTTCGCAAAACAGAAAGGAGAATTCTACTGCCTGAGGGTTATAATCCCTAAGTGCGGCCGAAGGCCGCCTACGCAGAAAGGTGTTCTCTGCAAACGGTGTTCAGCTCCTTTTCTTCTCAAAACAGAAAGGAGAATTCTACTGCCAGAGGGTTATAATCCCTAAGTGCGTCCGAAGGCCGCCTACGTAGAAAGCTGTTCTCTGCAAAAGGTGTTTAGCTCCTTTTCTTCGCAAAACAGAAAGGAAAATTCTACTGCCTGAGGGTTATAATCCCTAAGAGCGGCCGAAGCACAGTGTGAGATTTAATCAATCTGGCATCTCGAAATTCAAAAAAAAAAAATGTTTTCGTAACTCGCTCATATTTTTTTTTACGTGAGAAGAGATCCCAATTGTTACGAAAACAAACACAAAAGAGAATAAAAAAATGTTATTGGCGTGATAACAGCTATCAAACACGTGCAATTGCATAGCATGCTAGAATTGATTCGCAAGCTTGCATTGATCACAAAAGTTTGAGTGATCAGGTCGAAGTTGTGAGTGGTTTTTTTGGCCTAAAATATTTTTTGTATTGAAGGTTATTACTTAAACTTAAAATTTTTGTTTTATACAATATTTATTTTTGCACTCAAGTATTTTGAAAAAATTGTTTTATAACCACCTGAAAGGTAAGACAAATTTTAAAGTTTTCAAATATTTGATAGACTAGAACTTCCAAGTCCCACGGAGTTCCGTGATGGGAATGCCAGCAGAATCTTTGTTAATGTGCCCAAAACAAATTTAACAAATAAAATCCTGCCCATTTTTTGCCTTTTTTTAGTATGAGTAAAATATCGCGAGAGGAGCTATTTTGGATTTGGTTGAGCAAGGTGAAAAGCGAAAAAACAGAAGCGGTCGAAAAGCACGTTATATCAATTTTTGGACCAGATGTTGACGATACCAAAATTAAAGATCGTATAAAAAAGCTTTGCTTCCAATTTCAATCGCGATGGAGCAAATCTCACCGTGATAAAGCAAGATTTATGCATGACAATGCTATTTGGCTAAGTTCAAAAATTTCTGCTGTTGATTTTGCTCTTGATCACGCACCATCAACTTCAAAACAAATACCTCAACGCGGAAGGCGAGAAAAACAGTTTGCTGAAAGTGCTTCGAGTACACAAAAACGGAAATGCAAAGAGTTAATATCAAATGTAGCTTCGGAACAATTAACTATGGCTACCGCAATGCATCTGGGATCCTGTGGAAAAAGAGACTCAGCAAACATTGTCAAAGAGTTGTCGGCTTCATCCCCTTCGAGAGGTACAGCTATAAAAAGGGCAAGGGTAAGCATTACTGAAAAGAAAAGTCTTACACCAGATGAAGCACTGGCCATGATCGTAGACGAAAATTTATCAACTGAGCAATACCGTGGAATACGATTGCATACGATACCATACAGTCCGAAATTGTATCCATGCTATGACCTCGTTAAGCAATCAAAATTATTGTGCTACCCAAGCCTTGTTACTGTTACTGAAACATATGCCGAAATCAATTTGCAATCCTTAATAGACCACACGGTGAAAAGATTAATAGATGCACAATATGAGGTTTTTACGTCGTTCCCTGCCATTCAGGATGAATTAAGCATAATAATAAAATGGGGATGCGATGGAGCTGAACAGAACCGTTACAAGCAAAAATTTTCGGATGACAACATGTCAGACGAAAGCATGTTTTCTCTTTCGATGGTGCCTCTTCAACTTAACTCTGGAGCTGAAGGAAGGAAACATATTTTTTGGCAAAATCCAGCTGCGTCTTCGACAAGATATTGTAGACCGATCAAATTTATTTTCACGAAAGAGACGCGTGAGGTCATTAAAGCGGAAGTGGAGCATATTCGGCAGCAAATTTCTGTTTGGAAACCAACTAGCTTTGAGCTTCACGGTTATAGTTTCACGGTTAAAGCCAATTTAATTCTATGTATGATTGACGGCAAAGTCTGCACCGCTCTTTCAAATTACACGTCATCGCAAGCGTGCTATTTATGTGGTGCAACTCCAAAAACTATGAACGACATGAATGCCTTATCACAGCTCGAAATCGATGAAAATATGCTTGCTGTTGGTCTTTCACCTCTACATGCCTACATAAGGTTTATGGAGTGCTTGTTGCACATTTCTTACCGATTGGAAATAGAAAAATGGTACGTATCAGGCGATGAAAATAAGGAGAGCGTTGCAAGAAGGAAGAACAAAATACAAGACAGGTTTAGGAACGAAATGGGTCTTCTTGTCACGGTGGGCAGGAAGCGAATATAGGTTGCATAAAAATGTCGACAAAATCTGAAAGCAGGGTTGTATTTGTTGATATCTTAAGGTTAAGAATCCGCTTAAATTGAAATCCTAGCTGCTCCTGTTTTAAAGATATCCATATTTTATATACTTCTGATAGGATATATTTGGAAGGCGTACTTCTCGATAATTAGAGCATATTTATACGAAAAGAAATCTCATACATATCTGTTCCCCTTTTTTAACTCACTAAAACGTATCAAATCAATGTGAAACATTTTCATTTTTCCCTACCGAAAGAATAATTGATCGAGATTTATTGGGCGCTACCGGTATACAACTTAGATAAAACACCACAATTACCTTTTTCTGTAGCGTGAACTTTCTCATTACAAACACTTTCAATATCGCAATATAGGTATGTATGTATACAATATTGTATGCTATATAATACGGTAGTAATTTTTTATTAAAGGTTTGTTGCTATAAGCAAGTAGCGCAGGCAAGTCGAACTGCGCTTGTGCAAGAAATAAAAATGCTCTAACTTAGGCCAACGGTACTCCGCATAATAAGTAAATAAATTCAAAGCTTGTATGAGATTTATTTTGGTATTTATGTACTCTTCTGTCAGGAAATAATGACTATTGTACATCCAGAACACAAATGCGATCATAAAGAAAATCGCATGAAAGTATGCGCTTTGTGTGTAGGGCTGCCAGACGTCTCGGTTTTCCCGGATATGTCCCGGTTTTAGACTATTTGTCCCGGTGTCCCGGTCCAACCTTAAAATGTCCCGGGTTTCATTTAAGTGTCCCGGTTTTCGATTTGATTGCACAAATTTTGCTTAAAAATGACTACGCTGAGAGAAAAAGGCGTTGTAATATTAAGAAAAATTTTATGAATTTACTGGGGGGTATGTACCTAAATACGTTAAAATGACATGCACAGAGTTTTACAATTATAGCATAAGCCAGAAGTTTTGAAACAAGCTCACAGCAACGAAACAAATGACTGATATTTTAATGTCACCTTGTATTTGTTTTTTTTTTTTCGTGAAACCTAGATTACTTATAAGTACCGTGCCGTACAAAATTATTGGCTCGGAGACACTTTCATCTGATCACAATTTCTAATCAGATCTTTTAGAAAAAAATGTTTAAAATGTAGCTTTTGAGCCAATTAGTAAAGTGCAAGTCTGAAGTTACCAGATTTCGTTGATTTTTTGCAATTATTTATTTTTTGCTGACAGTGTCTTCCACATACAAAAAAATGTCGAACATAGTTTGTATGGAAGAAACTCTCAGTAAAAACAATACCAAATATATTGCCTCGTTCAAAGCCATGAGCAAAATCGTGAATACATGGTTTTCCGCAAAACAAGCGGATCTTAGTAATTTTGATAAAAATCTTAACGAACTCCGCACAGCTTTGAAAAGTACTGGAATTTCTCAAACTGTCAAAATCCATTTTATCCTTAAACATTTAAAGCAATCTATTTCATTATTGAATAACGATGGTTTAGGATTATGGTCCGAGCAGGCCGGGAAGTCAGTTCGTAGGGAATTCATTAAATTCTGGGAAAGATTCAAAATAAATATGATTGATAAACCAACTTTTGTGAGTCGGCTGAAGAAAACTGTAATGACATTTTCATTCCAGCATATATAAAAACTTAACTAAATAATAAAATATTTAAATACTAAAATGCGTGACTATATTATGTGGGAAGCCAACAAAAAAAATAAAAGGAAACAAAAAACAAATATAAAAAAATAAAGCAAGAAAAAAATATAAAAAAATAAAACCAAAAAAACCAAAAAAAGAACAAAGAGGTGCAAAGTAAGTTGCCTCTACGTGGTGCGCCTTGGAAACGATTGAAACCGGCTAAGAACTTACATAAACTTATATTTTCACATAATATATATACACACATTTACTCACACATACATTGTTGAATATTTAATTCACAAGGATGTTTTTCTCTTTCGCAAAAGTCGGTCCTATCATAACTATGTAAAATGTGGATATCTTTAAAACAGGAGCAGCTAGGATTTCAATTCAAAGGGATTCTTAACCTAAAAATATCAACAAATACAACCCTGCTTTCAGTTTTTGTCGACATTTTTATGCAACCTATCTTTGCTTCCTGTCCACCGTGTTGTGGATATGCCGAAACAGAAAACAGGAAACACAAATGATGGCAATACGGCCAGAAGATTTTTCAAAGAAGCAGAAAAGACATCGGATATTACAGGCATAAATGTCGATCTGATCAAGCGGTTTCGAGTAATACTTATTTGCATAAACAGTGGCTATTTTATCAATATAGATGCGTTCCAAAATTTTACGTCAGAAACAAGAGAGCTTTATTTGAGTTTATATCCTTGGTACTATATGCCAGTAACTCTTCACAAAATATTGTTTCATGGAGGAGCTATCATTTCTTCATGCATTCTTCCCATAGGAAACTTTTCTGAAGAAGCGCAAGAAGCACGCAATAAAGAGTCGAGACAGTATCGCGAACTGTTCACAAGAAAAACGTCCCGAGTTGACACCAACATAGATTTATTGCATAGGTTGCTTATCACGTCAGACCCTTTGATTGCAAGTTTACGTTTGCCCCCAAAAACCAAGCGTTCTACTTTACCTTCTGAGGTCATTGCACTTCTGTCTGACACCCAACTAAATGATGAATTTGATGATTTAGCATAAAAAACTTTGCTTGCAGCTCTCTGGAATTTTTATTTTTGTATAAATTCCTTATTTTTTTTTATTTCTACTTTTCGCTTTTTACTTTTGTATAATTTGTATATAATTTCTTTATTTTGGTTTTTGATTAATATCTTATTTTGAATATTTTCCATTCTTTTAAGAATTTTCGTTGAATTTTTTAGTTTTTCCTCTTTATTATGTTTTAGATATCAATAAATTTAACATTGAAACAACATTAACTTTTTATTTTTCTCATTTGCAAAGAATCATCGAAAACTAAAGTTCGAAACTTGAAGAATTTTATAGAAATGGTTGTATGTGGGTGCTTATATCAATATATCGACAAGTTTTAGTTAGAAGAGAAAAAAAAGAAGAAATTTTGAATATAAATGTGTAAAAAAAATTGTCCCCAACTAGTGTTTTTGAGGATAGTTCGGAACTAGTCCCCTTTGACACTAGTTGGAACTAGTTGTCTTTCACCATATTGAAGCTTATAATCTCCTTAACGAGCGTGCCAAATTTCAAGTTCATATCTCTACAACTTCATATAAAAATTAATTTTGAGATGCTAGATTGACTAAATCTCACACTGTGCGAAGGCCGCCTATGCAGAAAGGTGTTCTCTGCAAACGGTGTTCAGCTCATTTTCTTCGCAAAACAGAAAGGAGAATTCTACTGCCTGAGGGTTATAATCCCTAAGTGTGGCCGAAGGCCGGCTACGCAGAAAGGTATTCTCTGCAAACGGTGTTCAGCTCCTTTTCTTCGCAAAACAGAAAGGAGAATTCTACTAAGTGAAAATTCCGAATTAAAAATCCGCTTTTACTATTCAAAGTTCCAGTCTAGTAGCACCAAGTTGTATGTTATTTTGATATCTTATTCATCGTTTATATGAAAACTTTAACAATAAATTATATAAGAACTATAGGGTTGCTAGAAAAAACGGGGGTATTTTTGAAATCAGGGGGTCCTATTCTACCCCCCTCATCCCCCCTTTTTCTAGAATTTGCCGTCCGTCTACTAAAATTTTCCCTCAATTTTTTTTTAATACCAAAATGCTGGAAAACCGCTTGAACTATCTTGTTTTTGTTTCTGTTTGTATATGGGAAGTATTGGTTGATATCTTCTAAGTATGTTTGTTTCATTCAAATATATGGGCATACATGTTTTTCCATACAAAATTACTTCGTCATCTATTTGCAAACACGTACATGTATAAAAACAGTTAGATGCTGGCAGAGACATATAATAATGTACCTTTGTACTATTTAGCATGTCATTGGTCGGTAACAAGAGCAATTTAAATTTAAATCTATTAAATACATTCTAGCGTGTCTCAGTCCTTTGCCCACAAAAGCGGCTATAACTTTTTTTTTCTATTCCAAACAGTAAGAGTGGCACGTTTCTAAAATCTTTATTATATGAACAATTTTTTTATGTAATGTAAAGTTATAGCTCTGTACATTTTTTTCACTAGAGATAGTCAAAGTTGGGGAAGAAAATATCAAAAAGTTAAAAATCCTAAAATATTCCTAATTTTATGATGGTTCCTTAATATATTTTAACAACATTGCATTTGAGTATGGACAAGCAACTATCTGGAAGTATTTTATATAAAAAATTTACTAAGTATAGCCTGGTTTGTAGATGCAGTTAAAGAAAATACATGAAAAGGCACGATTTTTTTAAATTCAAAAAAAATGTAAATATTTCAAAAACGGTGACACTTTTACCTTAAAATTTTTTGTTTATCAGAGAGCTCACGCCCACCTACCTAAAGTTTGGCAGGTTACTTCTGGGACACCCTGTATATTCTGAAATAAGGTCTTTCGATTGGTGTTATCGGTTTTTAGATATCTCCTTTAGTTTTCGAGATATTGACTACAACTTCTTCGATAATTTAGTAAAAATTTAGTTAGTGATGGAGTCATGTTAAACTAATCAAAATCTTAAAAATGGCGTTCTCCATTTTTGGATATCTCCTTTAGTTTCCGAGATATTGAGTAAAAAGTATCTATCGTTAATTTAGTAGAAATTTTGGTCACATTTTGTTGTGGCTGCCAAATTGTGGACAAATGACGCTTACGACAAAATTTTACTAAAGAAAGTCTTTCATAAACTCAAAAATAATTAAAAATAAACATCCAAAATTAAATAATTTAAGAATTTTGTTAACTAGTAACATTTTCAGAGACTTTGGAGAAAATCTATCTTCGCGTTTTTGAGAAATTCAATACAATCAAACCGAATATTTCATGTACTATTTTGAACTTGAATGTGATCTTAATAATATCACGTATTCTACGTTTAAGTTTAGCGGCTCTGGCTCCGACACAACCTGCAGGTCAACGTGGCAACGTTCGTACTGTGCGGTCGTTTAAACTTTCGTTTGAAAGACTCTAAAGCTACTTTCTTTATCTAAGTGCTAAGCAGTTCTAATTTGTGTAATTTATGCTGGAAAAAGCTATTTGAAGCCAAGCTCCAATAAATTGTTGTGTTTTAGACATAAAGTGTGTGGATTAAAAATTAATATTCTTGTCATTCCTTGTGCATATTTGCCTCTTTTGGTGCATTATTGTTGTTTTGCGTGAGAGTGCACTTTCCCATCTTCCGCGATTTGTAATACATTTTGCTTATCACCGATTAAATAAGTTTCCTGCAAACAGCAGATTTTGGCTTGCTTTTATGCTTTTAAGCTTTTTGGCTCAGTGGCTTTAAAACTGTTAAGTTCAGCACGGTTTCTAACCACAGAACTTACAATACCTAGACTTCTGTGTCTCTCAAACGCTCATCTTTGCTACAATCGTACTAAAAGTGTACACTGTGAGTTTTTCTTGTACATACAAATTGTTACTACTTCGCGCTGCAATGTATTCATCCTGCTGTTTTGAAAAATGTAACATTAAAAACGACTTAGAGCGTTGCGTTGCGTGTTGGTTGTGTCATGACTTAGCTCACGTAAAATGTGCTGGTCTCAATGGTAGGGTGGCCGATATCATAACCGATAACAAACGTGTTCGTTGGTCTTGCCCCAAGTGCAGATCAACCGAAGTTGAGCTTTGTAAAATGTTTAGGAGCGCCAGAAGTGGCTAAACGAAAAGTTTAAGCGATATGAAGATGCATTAAAGACTTTAAGTGCATTGAGTCTTCATCCTCTCCATCACCCACGCTTAAACAAGCTTCAAAAAAGCGGAAGCATGGAGGAGACAGCATTGTTCCTAATCCCAGTGCTTTAGACATTGACACTCCGCCAATTGATTCTTTGCCTACTCCCGGCTTAAATAAGGAATTCATAAGTTTTAATTATCCGTATGTTGAGCTATCTCAAGCATTTTCCTCAGGTGTCACTACAAGGGCTGCAGCAAAAACGACAACTGTGTCTGAACCTACATCTCAAAGGGGACCTTCTCCGTTACCGAAAGAATTAATCGTAGTTCCTGCGAATAAATCTGTGTTTGTTTCGCGCTTTTCTAGTGAAACTTCAGTAGAAGATGTTAAGTCTTATATAACATCAAAGCTTAACCGCGGCACATAGCTATTAGAAAATTTAATTTTTCATACGAAAGAAGCATATCTTCTTTCAAAATTGATATTTCCGCCGACCATTTTCAAAACATTGTGGATGGTTCATTCTGGCCCAATGGTGCTTTAGTTCGAGAGTTTGAGTTTAAACCTCGATCTCGGAATGAAAATACTATTCAAATTCCCCCCTCAGCATCAAAAAACTTATAAGTAATTTTTTCTTCAATATTTATTACCAAAATGTTAGAGGTCTAAATACAAAATTAACCGAGCTGTACTTAGTCTTTTTTTTTAAATTATGAAATTTTGGTTTTTACTGAAACTTGGCTAAAACCGAATGTGTTTGATAGTGAAATATTGTTTAGTAAGTATGAAATATTTAGAAGTGATCGCTTAGATAGAAAAGGTGGGGGTGTTTTAATAGCTGTTCAGACCGACTTTTCCTCTGAAAAAGTTGTATTCACAGGTTCAGATGATGTTGAATTCCTCTGTGTTAGAATACGGTGCCCCTCAAGTAGTGTTTTACTTGTTGCAATTTATATTCCACCAAACTCTAACCCTTCTGTTTCCGTTAAACATTCTTCATTATTGCTCTCTTTATTTGCCATGGTCAAGCCCTCCGATTTGATTGTTGTGTTGGGTGACTTCAATCTAGCGCGTGTTTCCTGGGATTCGGTGGATGGAATTCTGGTGCCAAATTCTTCTCGGGATGTACTTAACCAATTTCTTAACGAAATTTCCGATCTTGGTCTATATAAGATTAATTCAACTTAGGTAAATATCTTGATTTAGTGTTTATCGATGATACTGCTAAATGCACTATAATACGCGGCGATCCTTTAGTTATACCTATAGACCCTTATCACCCACCACTTGAGTTGTCCTTCGCACCATCCTACGATTCATGTTATTGTCCTGAAACTAGAAAGCAGAAAGGTCGGCGATATTCTTTCAAATACGCTAACTACGACAAGCTTAAAATAGCTATATCTGAAATAATCTGGCCTGAGTACGATGGGGATGTTGAGAACAGTGCCTTACACTTTAGTAAAATCTTGAATAATATATTCAGAAAACTAATAGAATTAAAGAAAATACCGGACCTCGTAACTCGTTGGGGTTTAACTCAGAGCTAAAGCATTTAAAAAATCAGAAAACTAAATCATTTAAACTTTATAAAAAATCAGGCCTGTCTTCTCACTACACCGCGTACTCCATCCTTCGTCATAAATACAATGCTTTAAACAGAAAATGTTACAGGAATTTCATTAATAAAACTCGCATTAACGTCGTTTCTAATCCCAAGTCATTTTATCATTTTGTTAACTCATAACGTAAAATAAATTGGTTTCCCTCAACACTGAAATTAGATGATGTTATTTCTACCGATGATGATATGATTGATGATATGTTTGCAAATTATTTTGAATCGAACTATTCTGTCGAGCCAGATGAAAAAACTTCTAGCTATCCCTTTCCACTCCCACAGTTTGACCACATCCGTATTCCTTCAATCTCCGCTGACAATGTTCTCCTTCATTTGAATAGTTTAAAAAATTCTTTTCTAAGCAGCCCGGATGATATTCCCTCCTGTGTCCTAATAAGTTGTGCTGATTATCTATATAAGCCATTAACAAACATCTTCAATGCTTCTCTAAAGCAAGGAGTTTTCCCCTCTTTGTGGAAGAAGTCGTATATCTTGGCGCTTTATAAAAATGGAAGCAGGTCGAATATTGCGAATTATAGGGGAATCGCTAAGCTGTGTGCCATTCCTAAATTATTTGAAGAAATCGTTACGGAACAACTATCTTATTCCATAACACCCGTTATCGATGTATCACAACACGGCTTTTGTAAAGGTAAATCAACTGTATCAAACCTTCTTGAATTCACTACAAATGTGAACAATGGTTTCAAAAGTAATTATCAAACTGACGTCATTTACACTGATTTCAGCATGGCTTTTGATAAAGTATCTCATTCAACTATAATATACAAACTTGATAAAATTGGTTTCCCTCCAATCATGCTGCGCTGGCTTTCTTCTTTTTTCATTGGCAGGAAACAGAGGATTATCTTTATCATATGACGTCAGGTGTACCTCAAGGTACCTTGGTCCCCTTCTGTTTATTTTATTCATCAACGATCTTCCAAATATTTTGAAGTATTCGAATTGCTTAATGTACGCAGACGACATTAAGTTATTTAAGTTCATTGGTGCTCCAGAAGACAGAGAACAATTACAGGTGGACCTTAGTAATGTGCTTAAATGGTGCGAAGTAAATTCTATGTCACTTAACTTGAAAAAGTGTAAATTTATGTGTTTCTCTAGAAAACCCTTTCAATGATATAGCTACCGCATTTGTGAACATAGTGTTGATCAAGTAACTAATTTCATCGATCTAGGCGTAACCATGGACTCTAAGCTTGAATTCAAATCCCATATAAACTCTTGTGTTAATAGAGCCAAGGGCGTCTTGGCTTTCATCAAATGTTGGGCTAAAGAATTCAGAGAGCCTTATGTCACTAAAGCTCTCTTTACCTGCCTAGTCAGGCCGATCTTAGAATACGGGTGCGTTGTATGGAGCCCTAGATATCAAACGTACTCTGACAGACTCGAGTCGGTACAGAAACAATTCTTATTATTCGCATTAAATAATTTGCCTTGGGATTCGACATTAAATCTCCCACCGTACAAAAGCCGCTTGAAGCTCATAAATTTGCCAACGCTGCACAGCCGCAGAGAGATGCTCGGGGTTTTGTTCATGACTAAGATCTTGAACGGGATGGTCAATAGTCCCTTTCTACTGAACCAGATCACGTTTTGTATTCCTTCAAGGCCTTCTAGATATTACATGCCCATTAAGCTAACTGTTATTAAATAAGAAAAGTCGACATATTAATATTGCATTGGCTTTATTCAACAAGGTATTAATTTTCGCTGGCATTCTTTTATGCGTAGCTTGCACTTTATGCCTTTTAGTGTATTCTTATAGCAAAATAATTTTGGATGTGTCAAGTTACATATAAGACTTTGTTGATTAGTGTACGCAAATGACGCAAAATGTGGAATATGCTTATGTCAACAAAAACGTGGGAATAAAGCATTTGCATTAATTATGCTTATGTGAACCAAAACATGGGAATAAAGCCTTTACAATAATTTTGCTTACGATCTAAAGTTTTTATGGCCTTATTATTTAGCTACGTAGGCATTTAGTTTGTATAAAAACGTAATCATTAATTCAATAAAGATCACTTGAAAGCAATCAAGCAAACAACAGTGTTCGAACTTGGCGTAATCGCTATTATTCTGAACACTAACTATTTGTAGAACAAATTTTGAAATGCATGATGCTTTTCGTTGCCTATGCCAGGACTTTGATAAGCATTACGACTATTTTGACACCTCCGACTCACATTTTACCATTAAGAAAACCTTACTTGAGATTTTGAATAAATAACATGTAAACCCTTACATTGCACCTTATCGTTCAGCTGGTGAACTGTATTTTTGTTGAGTTTATGAGGTAAACGTAAACGTGAATCGCTTTTTTGTAACTAAATAAATTAATATCTTTAACCGGGAATGATAAATTACACAATATCTATGACTGCTTAGTACAATTGTAATCGGCTTCGTATACTTTCGCGACCGCGTAAGACAATACGAGCATGGATCGGAAACTCGGCCTTCCGACCATGATCAACAGCTTTTCCACAGCGCGGAGCGGAAACTAGAGCTTTCCGCCTGCCTCACACTCAAAGTAATGACTTCGGGAACATGGATCGGAAACGCGTTCTTTCCGACCATGCTGAACAGCTTGTCCACAGTGCGGAGCGGAAACTAGAGCTTTCCGCCTGCGACACATTCAAAGTAATGACTTCGGGAACATGGATCGGAAACTCGTTCTTTCCGACCATGCTCAACAGCTTGTTCATAGCGCGGAGCGGAAACCAGAGCTTTCCGCCTGCCACACATACGAAGTAATGTCTTCGGGAACATGGATCGGAAACCCGGCTTTACCGACCTTGATCAACAGCCAGTCCGCAGCGCGGAGCGGAAACTAGGTCTTTCCGCCCGCTGCACACAAATGTAGACTGAAGACTAGGCCTCGCCAGCTACCAAACCTGCTATTTTATGTTATTATTATTCTGTAATATATCACAAACACTTAAATATCTAAATGTTCTATTCTCATTTGTCTGTAAGAAAACATTTTTCTGTAGACCAAATAAATAAATAAGACGAAGGCGCTGGACTGATCCTTTTTTCGAATACAAAGCATATGATCATTCTTTTTCGCTTTATTCCGTATTGGAAAAATTATATGTTTCAATGGACACATCGATTTGAATACATAATTTAGATTTAGATAACATCTTTAGCAAATTATTTGAGAAAAATAAAACATTTAGATTATTGTTTGTATTTTCGTCGATTTTAAATTTGCTACTCCAAAATAATTGATATCAAATAAAACACCTCTTTGAGGTAAAATTTTCGAGTGACGAAAGCAGAACTAGAAACACAAAATTTATGATATCAATTTCGTAACGAAAATTATACGCATTTTTTTACTGCCTTCGAAACATACGGAAAATCTTTTTTTATTTATTAGGAACGTTGCGAAATTCCGTCTACTGCAAGAAACACAAAATAAAAAACAGAACTTTTGCAACGATTCGTATGAATAAAAAACATTTTCCGTACGTTTCCAAGGCAATAAAAAAATGCGTATAATTTTCGTTACTAAATTGATATCATAAATTTTGTGTTTCTTCAGGTTCAGGTTCAGCTTTCATCACGCGAAAATTTTACCTCAAAGAGGTGTTTTATTTGATCTATTATTCAAGTAATTTTTAAGCAAAAAACAAAACCGACTTCGATTCTCATGTAGATTATCGTTAATATCTTTACGATCTAATTAGCTGATCTAAACAATATTAGTATGGGACCACCCTTGAGGTAACGTGGTCCAAAGTTATGCGGTAACATATGTACTACATAAAAAAAAAAAACAATTAAAAAAGTCTAAGTTCGGGCGGAGCCGAACATTAAATATTCGGCGCAAGTATTAAATATAGTTTTTCAGCTTTCTGAAAACTGCCGTCACATGGTAAGGAGCCTGGTTTATTTCTAACAATTTCGATAGTATGTTCAGTTATACTTAATGAAATAAACTTATATATTCAGATGTGGGCGGTATCACGCCAACTATCCAAAATTCTATAATAATGTTACTTATTTTAAAGGGATTGTTGTTAGCATCAATTTTTAGTAACTTAGCGTCCTTAAACTTCGAAATATCGAAATTCAAAAATTTCTGAAATTTACCGTTATCGGAAAAGTGGGAGTAGTTTTAGTCCAATTTCAATAATTTTTAACGTTTTGCTTTTATGTGGTAAGCGAAATCAGCGTACCAAGTTTGGTACGAATTGATTGAACGGTTATCGATATATACAAACCTGGTCGTAAGTAGGCGGGGCCACGCCCACTTTCCAAAATTTTATCATAAATGTGTTTTTTGGTAAAGAATTATCGCAAGCATCAATTTTGAATAAATTAGCTTCTGTATTTACTGATTTATCGAGGGTGTCGTATTTCTCTACATTACCGTTATAAGGGATGTGGGCGCGGTTATTGTCCGATTTTAAAAATTTTCAGCTGTTTGGTATGTTGTACCAAGGCTAACAACTGTGCTAAGTTTGGAAGAAATCTGTGGAGCGGTTACCAAGATATACACATGTAATCATAAGTGGGCGTGCCTACGCCCATTTTCCAAAAATTTATAATATTCTTATTTTTCGTCTAAAGGTTAAAGCAAATATCAATTTTGAGTGAATAACCTTCCGTAGTTACTAAAATATCGCAGTTTTCGTAATTCTGAAAACTACTGTTATATGGGAAGTGGGTGCACAAGTGCGCTCGGGTATAAAAATATTCCGACGAACTGATAACCTCCTCCTTTTTTTTTAAGTCGGTTAAAAAAAAGGCTCTGCTTGTAGACATATTTTTATAGGACTCTTTTTTGATCCGGTTTTCTTTTCTACTATTTCATGGTTAGAACAAATATTCTACATATTTAAGCTTTAAGATCTCTATAAGTTTTCTTCATTCAGAATCGCAACAACCGAATTTATACATTTCTATAAATTTTAATTCTTAGAGAACTTACGCATTCTTTTCGAAGTAGGGTTCGTCTTCATAAAGATCATAAACACTATTCAGTCATACCATTTCGTATTTTGCAAGATAAGAAAAAATGCTTTTTTTAGAAGTTATATAAGTACATATACATATACATTTTTCTGTGTAGATTAACTGCTCTTTCTCTTTTCGAAGTTCGATTTAGTAGAGAAACGAATTAAAAATTAGGGTAGGTATTATTTAGTACTAAGCTGCGAAAAAAATTAATAAAAAATTCCATCACGTAAATTTTCCGAGAAAATTAGTTTTTAATTTTCTTTAATGTTACAGCATATTACTAGCATTAACTTCGAATTTCCATAAATCTTTCTGATTTACTGAGTGTTTTGTATTCTACTGAGGGTTTGCTCAATTCATAAAGGAGTTAGCATTACCAAACTCCCCAAGTACACTATTTTGGACTTTAATACAAAAATTGGTTTATAAGTGTCTTTGGATAGAAATCTCGCTGTAGCGCCACATTTTTTTATATAATTTTTAATGACAAAAAAAAAACAAGTTCGAAAGGCAAAAAATTAAAATTTTCGTGTTTTTTTTTATTTGAAGCCTTTTCATGGCAAAAAGGGACTCGGAGGTTTGCCTTGGCCTGCCGAGAAGCGACCGCTGTTAGACAAAAACCTTTTCTAATTTAGATGTTGCTCGGGCCACGGATCGAACCAGTTCCTACGAAGTGGTAGTACCAATCAGCCACAGATGTTCATAAAATTTCCTTCAGAAAAAATGCTATTCTATCAACAGTTTACACTTCGAAGTTCGGCCCGTTGCACATAGGGGTATTTGACCAATTTAGGCGGCAAAAATTAATTTTATGAAAATTTTAACTCAAAATGTTTACAAAATACGTAGTACGACATTTAAAATTGTAAACGTTTAAAATCAAGTAAATAGAGTGGGAAGACGTCAAGTTATTCCAACAAAACAACAAAAAATAAAGCTCCTTAAAGTTTAACATCGATAAACTCTATGTTGCCGTGGTCCGATTGTAGAAACATGCGCACTTATGTGTTCTTCTCGGCAAGGAGAATATTTACGACTAGGTTAAAAAAATAAATACAATTGAGTTAAAAGAATTCCTACAAGAAGGGTATCAATCGAAATGGTTTTGAAAAGGCTTTATATCTAAACGACAAGTGGGAGGATTACCACTTATTTAAAAACCAAATTCAACTTTAAGGGAATAAGACTCAAATTTGTATTACAAAAATAAAACGTGGCAACCCTCATAAAAAATATTTCTGGATTAAATTTCTTAAAAATGCCTTTTATTTGATACCCACGTTAATAGTTTTAGTTAAATTTTGTAGAATCGGAAATAAGTGGAACCCTTAAACCAATATCCTTAGGGATAACACTTACTACATAGAAAAATAATTTTTTAAGAGCCTTCTTTTAGTACCCATGAATAGTAATATTGTATTTTATTTTTAAACAATAAACTAAATATATATAAGATGGCAGAAAGTGGCAACCCTGTTAAAAATATCTCTGAATTGGGGATTTTTAAAATAGTTTCACTTGATACCCAATATTACGTTTTATTTAACTTATAAATAAGTCGGCCGCTGTGGTGTAGTGGTAAGCAGTGCGCGCTTTCACTCATCAGCACCTGGGTTCAAACCCTAGTCAAAGCAACATCCCAAAAAATATAGAAAAAGGTTTTTTCTTAACAGCGGTCCTCCCTCGGCAGGCAATGGCAAACCTCCGAGTGTATTTCTGCCATGAAAAACAGCTTCTCATTAAAATACAATCGCCGTTCGGAGTCGGCGTAAAACTGTAGGTCCCTCCGCTTTGTGTGACAACATCAAGGCGCACGCCACAAGTCGGAGGAGAAGCTCGGCCAAACACTAAAATATGTGTAAGCGCCAATCTATTATTATTATTATTATAAATAATTTCGAATATGTGGCAACTTTTTACGAATATCTCCAGAGGCAATTTTGATGATTTTTAGTTTTAGATGCAGTTATATATTTTGAAATAAGATCTTTCGATTGGTGTTATCAGTTTTTAGATATCTCCTTTAGTTTCCGAGATATTGACTACAATTTTTTCGATAATTGACTAAAAATTTAGTTAGTGATGGAGTCATATTAAACTAATCAAAATCTTAAAAATGGCGTTCTCCATGTTTGGATATCTCCTTTAGATTCCGAGACATTGAGTAAAAAGTGTCGTTAGTTTAGTAGAAATTTTGATCACATTTTGTCGTATTTCATACAAAGTGGCTGCCAAATTGTGGACAAATGACGCGTACGACAAAATTTTACTAAAGAACAGACGGTCTCGAAAAGGCTAGTGTGTACAGACTAAATATTCACATGCATAATGCAATAACGGATAATCTCAAATATTGCTAAAAATGTATTTTGTCATAAGTCTGAAATAAAAAAATTACAAATCAGAAGAATAAAATGGTATTGTGTTATTAAATCAAAAATAAAAAATATATTGGTTTATTGACGAAGGGGGGATCTATCCCCTTAATCTCGCCTCTGGCTACCCCACTGATAGCGATAGTACCAGTTTGACAAAATAAAACTTGTCCAAAGATCATAGGAAATAAGGCTGCTGGGTATGTTTATGTCTCCCTTATATTCTATGTTCTTTGTGACAACTACAGTGCTGTTACGTTTGTCAGAAAAATGGTCTTGGGACCAGAGTTTATGGAGATTCCTATTAAATTAATAAAGAAAACCCAGAAAATCGGGTTTAATCGGCTCAAATATGAAAAATCGGGACACTTATACGTCCCTACTTTTAGAAAATATTCAGCGGGACAATTTCCTCAAAAGCGGTACTGTCCCGCCAAAATCGGTACGAATGGTCACCATAATTATGCCCAACCCCGGCCACAGTTCTTTGTGCAGCACGCGGTTTCATTCACATCAATTGCCTTGAAAAGTGCAAAACGATCACTGCCTTGGGTGGCCAGATATTATAGTGACATAATCAGTACAGTTGGGATCAAAAATCAGTACAAAGCCATAAAAATCAGCTCATTTTTAAGCGTATTTTTATACCCGAGCGCACTTGTGCACAAGGGTATATCAACTTTGTTCACATAACGGTTGTTCGTAACATCCAAAACGAATCGAGATAGATATAGACAAATGTATACATAAATGCCTCAATAAATAGAGAAGTCGATTAACCATGTCTGTCTGTCCGTCCGTCTGTCCGTCCGCCCGTGTACCCGATAACTCGAGCAAAAATTGAGATATCTCAACGAAATTTTGTATGTAGGTTTCCATTTATCCAGGGTAGGTTGAAAATGGGCGAAATCGGACTGTAACCACGCCCACTTCCCATATAACGGTAATTTTCAGAAATGCGAAAACTGCGATATTTTAGTAACTATTAAAGATTATTCACTCAAGATTGATATTTACAATAAATTTTTGACGAAAAATAAGAATATATAAATTTTTAGAAAATGGGCGTAGCCACGCCCACTTATGGTTACATGTGCATATCTTGCTAACCGATGCAATTCTATACCAAGAAATACGTTATATAAAATTTTGGAAAATGGGCACGGCGCCGCCCACTTATGATCAGATATATGTATCTCGGTAACCGTTCTACCAATTTGTACCAAACTCGGTATGGTTATTATGCTTGCCACATCAAAGAAAAACGTTGAAAATTATCGAAATCGGAAAAAAAAATTACTTCCGCCTTTCATATAACGGTAAATTTCAGAAATCTTGAAACTTCAATATTTCGAAATTTAAGGACGCTAATTTCTCTCAATTTCCCGGCTTACCTTGTAGCGGTAGCTTTCGGAAAGGTGAAAGACATATATTTAATACTAGCGCCGGGTATTTAATGTTCGGCTCCGCCCGAACTTAGACTTTCTTACTTGTTTATTATTAACAATATAACAACCAAATAGCAGCCCATTAATTTAACAAAAAATAATGAATAGACTTTTAAATACATATCGATGGCTGAGTGGAAGATCGACCTATCTCGGCAGCCAGTTCGAAAACGCTCTATCTCCAAAAACTTTTCAAACACGCCCTATTTCAGAATTTAATTGAAAAACACCCTATCTCAAAATTCGGTTCAAACTGCCCTATCTCACTTCAAAATGTATTGAAAATATGCTGATATAGGGCATTTTTGAATCGGCAGCTGAGATAGGGCGTTTTTGAAACGAATTCTGAAATAGGGCGTTCTTGAGATAGAGCGTTTTCGAACTGGCTGCCGAGATAGGTCGATCTTCCACTCAGCCATCGATATAGTATTATTTATATAAAAATTCATTACTTTAAAACAAATCAAAGGTATTACGTATGCATGTACAGCTGTGCTCACGAAAATAGTAGTAAAATGTATTGACAGGTTTTGAAAGTTTTTTCTTTCCTTACTTAATTACATTTTTTTTATAAAAATATAGTTAATTCTATAACAAAAGACAAGTGAGTTAAAGTCTCAAACTTTCTAGAAA
>NW_023458563.1:12482200-12484896 GCF_013731165.1 Rhagoletis pomonella
TTCTATAACAAAAGACAAGTGAGTTAAAGTCTCAAACTTTCTAGAAAATTTTTAAAAATTGAGAAAATTAAGTAGAAGACAAGCTCGAGTCAGAATCTGTTTTCATATTTTAAGCTACAAATTTAAAACATATTTAGTTGGTGTGCTTATAAAATACAACATTCAGTTTGCACCTTTCCCAAATTTTTAGAACTTACATTGCACCGTAGGAGTAGTCGTCTTAAGTTTGACATACTGACAGCCGATTTCTCAGTGGATGTTTAATTATAATCAAAACATTATCTCTTATTGTCATCTTCTCAGTGTACTTAATATATGATTAACTCACCACCACCTTTCATAAGATTTATTAATGGCGAAACCAGCTTTTCCTGTAAATCCTGTAAAACCTGCAAATCGTGAAGTTGGGTTGGGTTGAATCCAAACAGTTTGTTATTTTGCGGAATCCTAGGAAACGAAACAATTGCAAGCTGCCACCTTTTTAATAATGGTTTCAATCTGCTCACACGTATGAGTTGTCAAAAACCATTGTTTTGAACATGTAAACCTCAAGCAAATGTCAATTACACCAATTTACAAAAGTATTTATTAAATGTAAAAATCAGTACAAAATCAGTACAAACTCAAAAAATCAGTAGATTTTGCGTACTGATTTCGGGCTCTTAAAAATCAGTACAATAGAAAAAAATCAGCACATGTACTGATTAAATCAGCGCATCTGGCCACCCTATCACTGCCGAATATTATTCAGAGATTTTAGACATATTCGATATTGATTTAAAGCAAAAACTACTAAATATGCCAGGACTTGGTGCTAATTTTGGACGATTTTCTTTCTTGACGCTCCTGCACATTTTCTTCCATGTAAAAAAAACAATTTCGAGCTAAGCGTAGCTATGGAGGAAATGAGCGACATCTTCAGTGGAAAAAAATAACAGAAATCAAAATTGCACTCTATTAAACTAAAATTCAATGGCCTACAAAACTGCATTCTTAAGTGTTTTTCTAAAAAGAGTAATTAAGGAGTGAGATTTAGAGTTAGCAAAAACAAAAAAAAAATAGAAATTGTCCGTATTGCAAAAAAAAAATCTGTTTACATAAGATTTATTGGGCTTTTTAAAATACTGCTTACTGAAATCAGTACGCAAAATCTACTGATTTTTTGAGTTTGTACTGATTTTTACATTTAATAAATATTTTTATGAATAGTTATATTATTATTATTATTATTATTATTTATTAGGAAAAATATATATAAATATTAAACCTAATGACAAGAAGGAGTGCAAGCTACTGTGGCCATCGACTCCGAAGGAAATGGAGGAACAAGTTTATATTTTATTATGCAAATTACATTCTACTAGAAAATTATAGATACATATAATATTTTCATAAGATGGCGTTTTTAACAATGTTTGGTGTTGGGTGGAAGTAAAGTGTTTTTGCCTAATACTCTCTAAAGCTGTGCAGGTGCGCATGATGTGATCAACCGATAGCGTGTTGGGACAGAATGGGCACGCCGGTATAGGGTTTCCGGTGAGAAGGTGTTGATGTGTGATTTGTGTATGGCCGATCCTCAAACGTGTAAAGATGGTTGCCTCAAGCCGAGAGATGTTGTTGTAAAATGTTTTATTTCGAAGTGGGTTGAGGTTTGTGTATCTGTGTTGGAACTTTCTCCATTCTGCGCGCCTTCCCTCATGTACGAACCGGTGTAACATTTTTCTGAGATCATTTTGTTCATGTAGCTCATTAAGAAGAGTAGGTGCTGATTTGAAATATTTAGCTGCCTTGTCTGCATGTTCGTTCCTAGCAATACCGACGTGACCTGGGACCCAGAGCAAGGCTATTTTTCGTTTGTATTTGATGCAAAAGTCTCGAATTTTAGATATGAATATGGAATTGTTGCGTATGTTTCGGACAGCGTTTGAATGGGAAAAGCTGTCAGAGCAGATAACGAACTTTCCTTTTTGCCGAATAGTATATTCTAGCGCTTTGAAGATGGCAAAAGCCTCGGCCGTGAAAACGGATGAGTGAGGTGGAAGAATTCCGCCCGTGATAGTTGTCCCATTAGATGTGGTAACTGCGTAAGCTGTATTTGTTGCTGTGGATTGTTGTAAAATTTTTGCATTTGTAATTGATAATTTCTAAAAAGTATTGTTGAAGGCTGGCGTTGTTGGTGTTAAGTTTTTTGAAACTATGCAAAGATGTATCTATAGTGACTTCATTTATCAGCCACTCTGGTTGACTGTTGATTGTGTTACACTTAGATGGGAGAGCTATATTCAAAGTTTTTTCATACGAAAGGCACACCATCTATAAATCGGCAGGCTATAGTCGATTTTAGAGAGTATTAAAGCTCTAATGATATTAATTAGGGTATTTGTATGTATAAGAGATCGCATACTAGATAAATATTTTATTATGTTTAACCTTTTGGAAAGGTTTTTTCTAAGACTAAGACATTGATATTTAAAATTGAATCTATTGTCAAAATATATACCTAAGATTTTTAAGTTATTGGGCACGTTCAGAAGGCGCAACACCTCAGTAACTGTTGCACCTTCTGAACGCGTTGTTTTGTACTTCTGATCAACTGAACAGTTGCGTGTTAGATGATCGTAATATTTTTCTGATCATTTGAGACAACATGTTGTGTGTTTTGAATTTGACAGATAATGTATCAAGCCGTTCAGAAG
>NW_023458563.1:12484996-12487446 GCF_013731165.1 Rhagoletis pomonella
TCTGGCTGAATGTTGATTGTGTTACACTTAGATGGGAGAGGTATATTCAAAGTTTTTCCATACGAAAGGCAGCGACGAAGCGTAGACTTAAGTCGGAAATTTCTTTTGTGTTTTGACGCATTTATTAATATTTTATGGAGATCAGCGTTCGGAGAATTTACCAGTTTTGGCAGAAGCTGGATCGTTCTTTCGTAAATTCTCTCTTTTATTGATGGTAAGCCGCTTTCGCCCAAGATGCATTTTTTTGGTGATGTAGGGAACGCATTAATGCTACGACGGATCGCAGCATGGTATGGGGATTCCAATAGCTTTATATTTGTGTTTGCACACCATCCATAAATCGGCAGGCCATAGTCCATTTTAGAGAGTATTAAAACTCTAGTGACATTAATTAGGGTATTTGTATGTATAAGAGATCGCTTACTAGATAACTATTTTATTATGTTTAACCTTTTGAAAAGGTTTTTTCTAAGACTAAGACAATGATATTTAAAATTAAATCTATTGTCAAAATATATACTTAAGATTTTTAAGTTATTTACAGATTCTATTACAGTATTATCGAAAATTAGTTGCGGATATTTACAGTTGAACTTTTTACAAATAAGCAGTAATTTACATTTTGAAATGGAGATAGAAGCTCCAGATTGAGAAACCCATTTTTTGGGTCTTTTAAATTAGTGTAAATGATAGCATCGTCAGCATACATTGTTAGTTTAATGTTCTTAACATTTAGGCAAATGTCGGTAAGTTTATCGAAAGCAATAATAAATAGAGCTACTGATAGCGGGGAGCCTTGAGTGGTTTTAAACCGGAAAAAATATTATTAACCCGAACCCGAAACTGACGGTGTGTCATGAAAGCTTTTACTATCATAAAAGCTTTTGGACCAACTTTCCAAGCTGCGAGTTGACTCAGCACTGCGTGGACTCCTACGCGATCAAAGGCTTTTTCGAAGTCGGTAGATAAGATTGTGGCGTGGTTTTTAGTGGCAACAGCATCAGATACATAGTGTTGTAGTTGAATCAGTGAGTTGGTAGTACTGTGCTGGCTCTTAAAAGCAGTTTGATTATGCTTGATGTGATTATTTTTTGTAACAAGCCAAATCAGTCTTTTTGCAATAATTTTTTCGAAAGTTTTGCTGAGGCAGGATAGCAATGAAATTGGTCTATAAGAAGAAGCCACATTGGGAGACTTATTTGGTTTGATAATGGGTATGACCGATGCTATTCGCCATAGATGTGGGTATAAACCTTTGTCAAAGATGCTGTTATAGAGGGAAAGTAACCTTTGTTTGGCTATTTGTGGTAAATTTGAGAGCATGGGATACGATAAGCGATCGATGTCCGGAGTTTTGCCTTTAGCGTGTTGAAGTGCCGATTCCAATTCACAGAATGTGATTTTATTTTCTACGTAACTTGCTGATATAGAAATATTTTTTGGGGCGTAGGTCATGGAAAGCCAATGTTGCTTTTCCCTGACATATTCCTTGGAAAAGTTATCGTCGTCGGAATATCGACTCCAAAGTTGAGCAAATGTGGCAGCGATTTCCGCAGAATTAGTCAACACCTTTTGATTAGTTTGAATGGCTGTCACGGGAGTTTGGGAAATGCCAGTTATACGTCTAATGTCAGACCAAATCCTCTTTGGGGTTGAAGAAGGGGAGATTTGTGAGGTAAGAACTTCAAATCTACTCTTCTTAGCAGCCTTAGCCGCTCGTTTAAAGCGAGCGTTGGACTTTTTGTAGTTAATAAGGTTGGTCTCGGAAATAGAGTTTTTTAAAATTTTCCAATATTCAATTTTCTGGACGCGAAGGTGATGGAGCTCCGTGTTCCACCAAATACGGAAATCTTCAGAAAACTTTCTTTTGCTTTGGGGTATCGATTTATTAGCTGCAGAGCGTATCATTTTGGTGAAAGTGGCGGTTTCTTGGTTGATATTGCCAATTGGCGAATTGTTTATATTTTTTGTGATTTCCGTTTGAAATACATCCCACTTTGCGAAGTCTGTTTTGAATATAGGACGATGATTATATTTCATTGGGTGGAGGTTGGTTTGAACAGTGATTGATATCGGAAAATGGTCGCTGCCTCTGAGATCAGAAGAAATATTCCAGTTAATTCTGGGGGAAAGTTGGGGAGAGGACAGGGATAGGTCGACGTTAGTGAAAGTTGAATGGGTGGAAAAGTGGGTGGGGGCACCATTATTTAGTAACACCAGGTGATGATTTATTATGAAATTTTCGATTGTCGAACCTCTTGCATTAGATTTAGAGGAGCCCCACAGAGGGTTCCAAGCATTAAAATCGCCTGTCCACAAAATGGGTGTAGGGAATTGATGAAACAAGCTTCTCAAGTCGGTTTCATTGAAAACTTGCTGAGGAGGAATGTATGTATTTGCTATACAAAATGACAAGTTGAGATTTAATTTTAGTGCTATGGTTGATAATG
>NW_023458563.1:12487546-12490126 GCF_013731165.1 Rhagoletis pomonella
TGCGAGTTAACTCAGCACTGCGTGGACTCCTACGCGATCAAAGGCTTTTTCGAAGCCGGTAGATAAGATTTGGCGTGGTTTTTGGTGGCAACAGCAACCGATACATAGTGTTGTAGTTGAATCAGTGAGTTGGTAGTACTGTGCTTGCTCTTAAAAGCAGTTTGATTATGCTTGATGTGATTATTTTTTGTAACGAACCAAATCAGTCTTTTTGCAATAATTTTTTCGCAAGTTTTGCTGAGGCAGGATAGCAATGAAATTGGTCTATAAGAAGAAGGCACGTTGGGAGGCTTATTTGGTTTGATAATGGGTATGACCGTTGCTATTCGCCATAGAACTTTGTCAACGATGTTGTTATAGAGGGAAAGTAACCTTTGTTTGGTTATTTGCGGTAAATTTGAGAGCATGGGATACGATATGCGATCGATCCCCGGGGTTTTGCCTTTAGCGTGTTGAAGTGCCGATTCCAATTGACAGAATGTGATTTTATTTTGCACGTGACTCGCTGATATAGAAATATTTTTTGGGGCGTACGTCATGGAAAGCCTGTGTTGCTTTTCCCTGACATATTCCTCGGAAAAGTTATCGTCGTCGGAATATCGAATCCAAAGTTGAGCGAATGTGGCAGCAAATTGCGCAGAATCAGTCAACACCTTTTGGTTAGTTTGAATGGCTGTCACGGGAGTGTGGGGAATGCCAGTTATATGTCTAATGTCAGACCAAATCCTCTTTGGAGTTGAAGAAGGGGAGATTTGTGAGGTAAAAACTTCAAATCTACTCTTCTTAGCAGCCTAGCCGCTCGTTTAAAGCGTGCGTTGGACTTTTTGTAGTTGATAAGGTTGGTCTCGGATATAGAGTTTTTTTAAATTTAAAAAAAAAATTTGGGTGTAGGGAATTGATGAAACAAGATTCTCAAGTCGGTTTCATTGAAAACTTGTTGAGGAGGAATGTATGTATTTGCTATGCAAAATGACAAGTTGAGATTTAATTTTAGTCATATGCTTGATAATGTTGAAGTTGTATCAATGACTTCATGTGAAAAGCATCTCTTTTTTAGGATACCAACACCTTGTTTGTTACTTTGGATGTTTTGTAAGTTAGAAAAGTAGCCTATATACTTTTGGGATAAAAGAGACTGCTGTTTAGTGTCAATTGGATGTGTGCCTCTTGCATACATATTACATCTGGGTTTTTCTCTTTGATAAGAAATTGCAGCTCGTGATAGTTGTTGAAATATCCCTTAATATTCCACTGGACAATTTTTAAAGTCATTAATCTTGAAAGAGGGAAAAGCAGATGTAAATATGTACTTATATGTATGTAGGAGTTTTTGGTTACTCCATTTCGTTATCTGAATTGTTTTGTTTTTGCGTAGCAGCTAGCACTTGGGAGAGTGTTGGGAGAGGTTGGAAGTATATTTGGAATTGTGAGGAAGAATAAGGTGAGTTAGTGGAAGAAAATTGGTTGCTATTGTAGTCAGTGTCTGTTTCGATGCGATCAGTGGGTGTAGATGGGATATCGGAAGTCGGAGAGAAGTTGCACTTGTTATTATTTTGTGTTGAGGAAGTATTAGTCAGAGAATTAGAAGAGAAGTTGTACTTGTTCATATTTTGTGTTGAAGAGATATTATTGTTTGTTTTTACTGTTGTTGTAGATTTAGCTAAATGGTTTCTTTGTTCAATTCGTATTTTCGATATGTGTGTATGTTTTTTCAGATTTATTGTTATTAGTGATGTTTGAGTTGTTATTAGTCTTGGAAGAAGCGGACAAGTTTTTATTATTTGTTGTAGCTGCTGTTGATATTGTATTTATTTTGCTTGTGGTTGCACTCAATGCTATGCCAGCGTAAGGGTTCCTGGGTGAGTTTTCTATATTTAGTTGTTGTTTGTGTTTTTTTATAGCTTCACCCATTGAGCATTTATTTATTGTTTTTATATATATAATTTCTTTGGCTTGTAGGAATTTTGTACAGTCTTTGGACGAGGAGGGGAGTGGTTGGAAGCAGTTATCGCAAAATGTGCGTTCACAATCGGATGGGGAGTGGGGAGGGAGAGAACAATTTACACAAAGAGGAGAGCGTTTACAATTATTTTTTGTATGGCCAAGGAGCTGGCAAGATTTGCAGCGCATGGGAAGGGGTATATACTGGCGGACGAATACTTTACACCAGGCAATGTCAATCTTACTGGGCAGATGATAAAGATTAAATGTAAGCAACACAACTCCTGAAGGGTGAGGGTTACCCTCTGAGATTTTTTTAAATTTGTATGGCGCTACAACTCCCTGAGAGCTTAATTCGTTCACAATTTCTTCCTCGGCCACATTATTAAGAAAAGGGGCATACACAGTCCCTTTCACGTGGTTGAGCGGTTCGTGTAGCTTGGCTGAAATGGAACACACATTTTCTAGTTGTTTCACTTTTAAGAACTTGTCGGCGATTTTATTGTTTTTTACAAGGAGAAGCAGTTTTCCGTCACGAAGGGTAGAAATGGAGTGGACTCCACTACTAATTTGTTTAATACCACGATGTATGGCAAAACACGAGTAAGAAGAGGTAGGCTTGGACGAATCGGTTGATTC
>NW_023458563.1:12490136-12490811 GCF_013731165.1 Rhagoletis pomonella
TTAATTCTCCCAACCTTTTAAGATATGACACTCCATTCATTGCATTAGTTTGCAAATATACACTTATTGTTCTACAATTGCAAACATTTTCGTAGGATGTTAATTCTTTAATTTCGAATTGAAAATACATTACGATCATATTTTACCGAAATAAGTGTGGTATCCCTGCATTTTGTAAAAGCCAGAAAGAAGCATCAACTGTATGAAAAAACGAAAGGGAGAAGTATACATGCCTTCTATAATTTTGACTTATATCATGATTCAATAATAGAAAGGTTTTGTAATAAAACAGTCTTCTCGCTCCCACACATAAAATCGGCTCCTTTACTTGTGCAGAATGTTGCTTACTCTATAGTTTCTAGTGATATTAGTAGTAAAACCAAAAATTCTTCATAATAAATATTCGTTGGCGTCACCTTCGTTTGCGTAATTTTCTAGAACAAGTGTAGAATAACTACCGTTTAGCCATAAAATAACCAAAAATGCCGATTGATAGAACTTTTTACGCTGATTTCAACCATACCAAATTTATTTGGCGCAGGTAAAAAATAAAGAAGATATAAGAGGTTTATTTGTATTTTTTATTATCACTAAATTGTTGAAACCCAAAAGTAGATCATGATAAAATATGTAATATCGAATTAAAGATAATAACTTGTACTTTCTAAATAATAT
>NW_023458563.1:12490911-12496733 GCF_013731165.1 Rhagoletis pomonella
TTTTTTTTTGTAAATAGGCCGTGAATTTGCTATCACATATACCAAAGTTCTAAGGCTCGTATATTTGAAAACATATGGGATTCAAATGAATCTTAAAAACAGCTTGGAAATCATTTTCTATGTGAACTTAAAACATTGTTTGATTCTTTTGCTTAATTTAGAATATTACAATTTCCTTTATTTTGCCCTCAGCGGCGCTGTAATAGGTTATGGTGCACATATATGTAATACTTCTATATTGGTAGTAAGCTAACATCTCAATGTGTAATGGTGCATTTACATGGTATGAATCTGTTCATAAGCCGTATGAATTTTCCTATAAAAGAAGCACCAACTCTATAAAGAAATGAATGAAAGCGATATATATTTAACATTTTTGACTTATATACTTGGCAAGTATTTTTTTTGTAAACAACAAACAAAAAAATTTCATTTTGTGCTAACTTCGAAACTAATAGCTTATTTTCTTGTTAAATGTGCTTTAAAAAGGACCTACTGCCAATAAAGCCTTTTGGATTACAATTTTTCCATATTTGTAATGCCTCCATTTAAACATCTTTGTGGAAAAACAGGTTTTTGTTCAGAATTGCTTGTTTACGAAACATTTGGCATAAGTTGAAATCATAGGGATGCCGTTTTCTTCCGTTTCTCAATGGATTTTATACTTGAAAAGGCACCAAAATATGTATGCAATACTTCTACATATCGTCGTTTAAAGTACAAAACCGCGCATCAAAAAAATTCAAAACCTCGTATGTGAGGTTGTCTAAATTTTATAGGAGAGATTAAAACATGTCCTAATTAAAACGGTTCTCTCTTTTAAACTTAATTATTTCTTCTCCTTATGTCTAAGGGCCAATTTCACAGTGCGTAGTTAACTCAGAATCGCCAGTTAACTATAGATTTTTGTACTGAAAATCTCTAGTTAACTGCCGTTTCTGAGTTAACTACGCACTATGAAATTGGCCCTAAGTATCGATATTTTATTATAAATGGCTAAGGGCTTGATGCCAGGAGCTTGCGGTGACCAAATATCTTTTTTGGCACCAATGTCAGTTACGAGCTTTTACAGAACCACGATACGCGCTTTTGTACTTTAAACGACGATATACATATTGGCGCTTACACAATATGTTAGTGTTTGGCCTAGCTTCTCCTCCGATATGTGGCGTGCGTGATTTTGTCACACAAAGTAAAGGACAGTTTTACGTCGCCTCCGAACGGCAATTGTATTTTTATGAGAAGTCGTTTCCATGACAGAATATACTCGGAGGTTTACTATTACCAACAGAGGCGCAACCGCTATAAGAAAAAAAATCTTTTGTTTTTTATATTTTGATGTTGGTGGGAAACTGGGCTTGAGCTCAGGCGCTGCGTAATGCTCTACAACAGCCGCCACTACTTTTACATATATTGCTGGTATATTTAAAATACTATCCCGAACATCGGAGTGTATATATGTAATATAAAAAAGAATGAGAGGTACTATAAGAAAATGTACCCAAAATTCAGGAGCAAATGAAAAAATGCTCATTGATAATAATTCACATGTATAAATTAAAAGATATAACTTAAGCGGTTACAGCGCTAAACAAAAGGAAAAGATAGAAAAAATAGCAATGCGGTGTGAAAGAAATATAAGACCATAAAATGTTTGTTTGTTTCGTTATTTCTCTGAACCTTTTAAGATGTGACACTCCATTCTTTGCAGTAGTTTGCAAATATACACTAATTGTTCTAAAATCTAAAAAATACACATTTTAATTTCATTGCCAGCTTGGAAAATATAGGCTTATTTTTACTTAAATGTGATATAAAGCTCATTAAAATGTTCTGTAATGTATTGTTTTTAAGTTTGTTATCATAGTGCTTTGTATTTTGATTGTCCACTATACGTGAGTTGCTTCTATTCAAAAAGTTCTATTACAAAGAATTTCTTTGTTTTGAATTTGTTTGTTTATTGTTTTTAATTTTTAAAATTCATACTTTTGACATGTATGTGAATGGCGGAGTTGCCGCTTTCCTCCTTTTCGGTGGGTTTTTATATTAAAAAGGCATCAAAATGGGAAAACCCCCCCTTGGTATCTCTGCATCTGTTAAACTTTTTATGGGAAGATGTATGAAAATTCAACTTGCTATAATTTCATATGCTTAACAGTATCACAACAGTATGTTTACAGTATCTCCCCATAACTTTTCATATGAACAAATTTATTATATGCATCCCACTCGATATCATTGAATTCCTCATTAGAACATGTAGTCCCTCTATGTTAACGTATCAACAGTTCATATGGCTTCATACCATGTAAATGCGTCATAAGCATTCCGAAATCAAAGCGAGACAGTCTAGTACTGGTTTTGTCAATGTATTGTGTACTTGAGTGCCGTTTTTGTAAATGTGTCGTGTACATGTTTATTTATAAACGTATGTGTTCCTTTTCTTTCGTACGTGTTTATTGATATATCTGTACTGTAGTGTTTTTGGACGGTACTAGCTCTTACTGCCAATATAGGAGTATTACATATATGATGGTGCATTTACATGGTATGAATCTGTTCATAATCCGTATGAATTTTCCTATAAAAGAAGCACCAACTCTATAAAGAAATGAATGAAAGCGATATATGTGACCTGGTCTACGGAAAGGGGGCTTAGGTGTCAAAAAATCAATTTTCACTTCTTGGTTGATTCGGATGGAAGATGAGATGCTTTTTCACGTGGTGAAAAGCAGAAAATCCTAACTTGCTTAGAAGTGTACTAAAAATAATAATAATATTAATAATAATAATAATAATAATATTAATAATAATAATAATAAAACTATAATAATATTCCGACCAACAACAACACTTACTGGACCAACAACAACACTTACTGGACGTCCGGCGCGGAGAACAATTAACGAGATAATGAGAAACTGACGAAACGAGTTGCTTACTTTTAACAGCTTTTTCACAGAAAACTAGTTTTCGCACGTAAGCTCCCTTTTCGTAGACCAGGTCACATATGTTTAACATTTCTGACTTATATACTTGGCAACGTATATGCTTGGCAAGTATTTTTTTTGTAAACAAGAAACAAAAAAATTTCATTTAGTGCTAACTTCGAAACTAGAAGCTTATTTTATTTTTAATGTGCTTTAAAAAGGACCTACTGCCAATAAAGCCTTGCGGTTTGCTATTTTTTCAAATGTGTCATGCTTCCATTCAAACATCTTTGTGGATAAATAGTTTTTTGTTCAGAAATTGCTTGTTTACTTTTTTTGTCTTTCATATTAAAAACGTTTGGCATAAGTTGAAATCATAGGGTACTTGAAAAGGTACCAAAATATGTATGCAATACTTTTACATATCGTCATTTAAAGTACAAAACCGCGCATCAAGAAAATGCAAAACCTTGTATGTGAGGTTGCCTAAATTTTATAGGAGAGAGTAAAATTTGTCATAATTCAAAACGGTTCCCTATTTTAAACTTAATTATCTCTTCTATCTCTATTTATCTCTTATGTCTAAGTATCGAAATTTTAGTATAAATGATTAAGGGCTTCATGATAGGAGCTTCCGGTGCGCAAAAATCTTTTTTTGGCACAAATGTCAGTTACGAGGTTTTGCAGAACCACGATACGCGATTTTTTAGTTTAAACGACGATATACAGATTGGCGCTTACACAATATGTTAGTGTTTGGTCTAGCTTCTCCTCCCATATGGGGCGTGCACCTTGATTTTGTCACACAAAGGGGAAGGGCAGTTTTACGCCGACTCCGAACGGCAATTGTATTTTTATGAGAAGCTGTTTTCATGACAGAATACACTCGGAGGTTTACTATTACCAATAGAAGAGCGACAGCGAACAGCGGAGTGTATATATCGATGGCTGAGTGGAAGATCGACCTATCTCGGCAGCCAGTTCGAAAACGCCCTATCTCAGAAAACTTTTCAAAAACGCCCTACTTCAGAATTTTATTGAAAAACACTCTATCTCAGAATTTGGTTGAATAACGCCCTATTTCATAATCCGGTTCAAAAACGCCCTATCTCAAACGAAAATACATTGAAAATAAGCTGAGATAGGGCGTTTTTGAATCGGCAGCTAAGATCGGGTGTTTTCAATAAAATTCTGAAGTAGGGCATTCTTGAAAAGTTTTCTGAGATAGATCGTTGTTGAAAATTTTTCTGAGATAGGGCGTTTTCGAACTGGCTGCTGATAGGTCGATCTTCCACTCAGCCATAGATATGTAATATAAAAAATAATGCGAGGTACTAACTATAAGAAAATGTACCCAAAATTCAGGAGCAAATGAAAAAATGCTCATTGAAAATAACTCACATGTATAAATTAAATAATATAACTTAAGCGGTTACAGCGCTAAACAAAAGGAAGAGTTAGAAAAAATAGCAATGCGGTTTGAAGGAAACATAAGACCACAAAATGTTTGTTTGTTTCGTTAATTCTCCCAACCTTTTAAGATATGACACTCCATTCATTGCATTAGTTTGCAAATATACACTTATTGTTCTACAATTGCAAACATTTTCGTAGGATGTTAATTCTTTAATTTCGAATTGAAAATACATTACGATCATATTTTACCGAAATAAGTGTGGTATCCCTGCATTTTGTAAAAGCCAGAAAGAAGCATCAACTGTATGAAAAAACGAAAGGGAGAAGTATACATGCCTTCTATAATTTTGACTTATATCATGATTCAATAATAGAAAGGTTTTGTAATAAAACAGTCTTCTCGCTCCCACACATAAAATCGGCTCCTTTACTTGTGCAGAATGTTGCTTACTCTATAGTTTCTAGTGATATTAGTAGTAAAACCAAAAATTCTTCATAATAAATATTCGTTGGCGTCACCTTCGTTTGCGTAATTTTCTAGAACAAGTGTAGAATAACTACCGTTTAGCCATAAAATAACCAAAAATGCCGATTGATAGAACTTTTTACGCTGATTTCAACCATACCAAATTTATTTGGCGCAGGTAAAAAATAAAGAAGATATAAGAGGTTTATTTGTATTTTTTATTATCACTAAATTGTTGAAACCCAAAAGTAGATCATGATAAAATATGTAATATCGAATTAAAGATAATAACTTGTACTTTCTAAATAATATAAAATTCTTTATCATTAATTATGCAGTTTTTTCAAAAAAGGTTATTTCATGAAAAAATAATATGTGTTCGTTTTTTAGCGGTTTTGGTTTAAAATTACAAAAAGCTATAAATTATGTACATCAGCTGAAGAACAAATTAATTACCTTTATGGTGACGTCATTAGCTTTTTAATCGGTTATAAAGTTCATAAGATATTAATATTTAAAATATCTAAAAATTGAACTTTAACCTTCTAGAACCTATTCATTTTTTACTTGCGCCAAATCAATTTGGCATGTTTGAAATGAGCATAATGATCTGCATTTTTCGTTTTTGCATAGCCGAACGGTCGGTATTCTAGGTTTGTTTCCGGAAATGACGAATAACTTAAATCAAAAATGCATATTTTTATGTATTGTTTAGTATTTCCATTAAAACACCAAATATATTGCGAATTCGCATAGAATTAATAATACACATTTTACTTCTAATTGTATACTCTGCGTACTTTTTGTAGTACCATTCTAGTACCGTTTTCGCAAACTGCGATCACATTCTTCCCCTTTCTCCTACTTCCAAAATACGAATCTAGATAAAGGAGTGTCAAATTTTAGCTGTCGCAAATTACACAACCTTGTATTATTGAATCATGGACTTATATGTATATTTGGCAAGTCTTTTTGTAAACAAAAAATACACATTTTCATTTCTTTGCAAG
>NW_023458563.1:12496833-12505834 GCF_013731165.1 Rhagoletis pomonella
ATATTTCATACAAAAAATCTTTGCGCATTTTCATTTGACCACTCATTCGATAAATAAGATTGGAACCAACTGTGAGAGAACCCTCGAAAACCCAAGGAGTATAACTTATCTGCAAGAATCTGTCTATCGATCATATCAAACGCCTTGGTAATATCGACAAATAAAGTACCACAACTTTTCTCACAGTCCATTTCTTTATAAATGAAGGAACTAAAGTTTAAAAGAGCATCCTCAGTTGAGAGCCCAGTCCGAAATCCAAACTGCATGGAGCTAAAGAAATTTAATTTCTCAAGATAAGATAACACTCTAACTTTAATTGCCTTTTCAAAAATTTTGGAGATGGATGACAGCAGGGATATTGGCCTATACTTATTTACGTCTTTATTATTACCCTTTTTAAAGAGTGGAATCACTACTGCACATTTTAATTAAGATATATGCTCAAAAAGGAAGCTACTACTATTAGAATAACTCTCCGGTGCCGGTAAACATTTGCACGAGAGAGGGACACTTTCACTTAATGTAGTGAAATGAGCCTTAAATTCATTCGCGAGAGCTGTGGGTTCCCCAATTTCAGTATTACCCTTTCGCAGGGTAACTACTACAGGTTACGTACCTACAACAAAGCTTGAGATTGTTGGGATGCTTAATGCACTTTTTATTTAATTTATTTTTAAGGAATATTTTCTTCACGAAAGCACGATTAATCCAAGGTTTGAGATTTATATCACGTTTTCTTGTAGTAAAGGTATAGCTGCTGAAACACAAATGGGATTTTAATTTATTAATAAAAATCGTGTATGCTTTCGAAATGTCGCCTTCCTTATAAACTTCTTCCCACGTTTCATAACGTAATCTTTCATTTAAAAGAGTATAATTTATTTTAGTTGAATTTGAAGGGACATTTTTTTCTGAATTTCTTTGTTATCTAATTTATTTATCTGTATACCGGTCATTGTGTAATCGGTAATACGCAAATCAAAGTTTAAACCATAACAAAAGTTCTGTGGGAAATGCTTAAAGCGGCAGAAGAAATGTTCAATGCATGTTTCAGAAGTTGGCTTGGTGGAATGCATAATATCGACATTAAAATCACTAAGAACAACCAAACCAAAAATCACCAAGAACAAAAAAACTCGTTTGCAATCCATTAATAACGCAAGATATTTTTAAAATATCTGCACTTTTTAAATTATAATTTAAAGGAGTGCAGTCGTAAGCATCACGCACGAAAACTCCAACGCCTCCTGCTGCATAGGATTCGTTTGTGTTTGCATAAAAATTGTCACACGGTAATTTATATTGATCTTTTTAATAGCCGTAGATCCATATTTCAGATTAAAAAATAAAATCTGGTAGATTTGGAAAAAGTTCAAGGTTACAAACTAGCAAGTCCAGTGGCGGATCCAGCGGGGGGGTTTTTGGGGGTTAAACTACGTGTCAGTCAGTGGCGGACCCACGGGGGGGGGGGGGGGGGGGTGATAATCATTTAGATATTTTTAAAACACACATCAACCACTCAAAAACCGCGTCCGCCATTGACTGACACGTAGTTTAACCCCCAAAACCCCTTCCCCCGCTGGATCCGCCACTGAGCAAATCGAAATTTTGCCTTAATTTTGATGGACAACAAAAAAGGCATCTTTGGAAATTAAGGTGGGGTTATTAATAAGGCTGATATTGCTTCTTACAACGACAACCCTATCATCATCAGCCTTTTTCATCATTATGTTGCAGTTGCTAAACCACAGATACACATACTTTTCCTTTTTTGCCCCCTTTGCCGCCATAAACAACGCTCTATTGTACTTAGTAAGAGAGTCATTTATACAAATATTCTGTTTACCGTCATTAAAAAGCTCGGATGTTAACTTTTCATTTCTTTTGGCAATCATTATCTTCTTTTTAACCGACTTCCAAAAAAGGAAGAGGTTATCAGTTCGTCGGAATATTTTTTTATTTTTTTTTTTGTATGTATGCATAACTTTGGACCACGTCTAACCGATTTCGATAATTCTTTTTGCATCGAAAAGTTAGTGTCTCAGAGGTGGTCTCATACTAATCTGGTTAAGATCCGATCAGTGGATCATGAGATATATATATATATATACTTCTTTTTATATGAAAGTTGAAGTCGGTTTTTTTTTTTTCTAAAAATTACTTGTTTAAGTTAAAGGAAGAGAAATAAACGCAGAGAATATCGCGAGAAGATGTACCTGCGCTCTTAGGTTTTACTCTCCTTACAAAACATTTTTCTATGCTTTCAGCATTGGCAGAAACACCCAACGCGTCATTTACGATCTTGTGCATACAAGAGTCAGCATTGCCATTGCTAAGTTTTGGTATGCCAGCAATTTCAATTGCGTTTTGTAGATGCTTCTGCTCTCTCCAATTCAGCTTAGACTCCAGTTTTTCCACTTTCTACTTTAATGTTTTGTTCTCCACCTTCAGCTCATTTACCGCCAACAAAAAGTCCGAATTTATTTTTTTTAAGTTGATAATCTCTTCATACAAGAGTTGAAGAGTAGTAAAAATGTTCTTTGGGAAGGACATTTTTTCGAATTCGATATTTAAATCTAAAGTTAAAAGAGAACAAAACTAAATATGAAATTGAGAAGGTGAGAAAAATTACATCTTGATGGTTTTGTAGAATTTATTAAATAAAAAAAATTTAATAATTTATTTATTTTTTAGTCTACAGAAAAATGTTTTCTTACAGACAGTTGAGATAAAAAGATTTAGAATATTTAAGTACGTGTGATACATTACAGAGTGAAATAATTATAAATATTAACTTGTAAAGATAACAATGATATTCAATAGCAATTTGGGTAGCTGGCGAGGCCTTGTCTCCAGTCTACTTTTGTGTGCGGCGGGCGGAAAGACCTAGTTTCCGCTCCGCCCTGTTTACAGGCCGTTGATCATGGTCGGAAAGGCCGAGCTTCCGATCCATGTTCCCGTAGTCGTTACTTTGTAAGTGAGGCAGGCGGAAAGTCCTAGTTTCCGCTCCACGCTATAGACGAACTGTTGGGCGAGGTCGGAAAGGCCGAGTTTCCGATCCCTGCTCCTATTGTCCTACGCGGTCGCGGAAATATACGAAGCCGTTACAATTGTACTAAGCAGTCATAGATATTGTGTAATTTTTTCGTTCACGGTTGCAGATATTAGTTTATTTAGTTAACTTGTTGAGCAATGTTTTCTTTATTACAAAAAGCGATTCAGATATGTCGATGCAATCATAATGCTTGTTAAAATCTTGGCATAAACACCGAAAAGCATCATGCATTTCAAAGTTTGATTTACAAATACTCAACACAATAGGTTTAAAATGTCTCGTGGGTCTGTAGGAATACAAAAATTTATCTCACTCAGTAAAAAGGGACTACTGACCATCCCGTTCATTAATTTAATTAAAAAAAGAACACCAAGCATCTCTCTACGACTCTGAAGCGTCGGCAAATCTATAAGCTTCAGGCGATCCTTGTAGGGTGGGAGATTTTTAGACGAGTCCCAACATAAATTTTTGAGGGCAAATAACAGGAACTGTTTCTGCACTGATTCGAGCCTGTCACTATGAATTTGATAGCTAGGATTCCATACTATGCATACTCCAAAATCGGTCTAACTAGAGAGGTAAAGAGAACTTTAGTGACATAAGGATCGTTGAACTCCTTGGCCCAGCGCTTAAGAAAAGCCAACAATCCTCTAGCCCTAATCACGCAGGAGTTTATGTGAGACTTGAATTCTAGTTTCGGATCCATAGTTACACCTAGGTCAATGAAATTGGTCACTTGCTCAACATTGTGGTCAGATATCATATACGAATTTGGATAGAACGATTTTCTAGAGAAGGTCATGAATTTACACTTTTTCAAATTTAGTGACATGGAATTTGCTTCACACCATTCGAAAATGCAGGTTAGGTCAGCTTGCAAATGCTCCCTATCTTCTGCAGTACTAATGTACTTAAAGAGCTTAACATCATCAGCGTACATTAAGCATTTCGAGTAATTCAACACAAAATTTCCGAGTTGAACACATTCGGCTTGAGCCAGGTTTCAGTAAACACCAGTACTTTGAAGTCAAAATCATAGGACTGCAAGTGTAACCTTGATAGCTTTGTGTTCAAACCTCTCACATTTTGGTAGTAAATGCTAATGGTGAGGTTACTTATTAGTTTTTTGATGCCGAGGTGGAAAGCGGAAGTTGAGCCAAATTTTGCCCTTGCGGTCTAGATCTAAATTCAAATTCGCGAATGAAGGCACCGCTTGGCCAAAAAGATGGGCTCATTACTCTATCAAAGCAGTCTTCGGATATGTCTATTTTAAAAGAAGAAATGCTTCTTTCATACGAGAATCTGAACTTGCGTACATGCAACTCATTTGCTATCAGCCTGGAAGTTAAATACCCCTTCACATCATCGACAGTGGTATCTTTTGAAAACCTAGATATAAAGACCGATTTTTTGGAAGGGACAACGATTAAATCCCTCGGGACGGGGTTAACGCAATCGGAAACGGTTTCAGATGTGGTAGGGGGTTGCGGAACAGGGGGTTGCGGAACAGCTGTCAACTTTTTGGAAGGAGCAACGATGGCTTCGGATGTGGTAGGGGGTTGAGATGTAGTTGTGGAGTTTTTGGAAGGAGCAACGACTACTTGCATTGGAACGGTGTTGACGCAATCGGAGATGGCTTCAGATGTGGTGGAGGGTTGAGATGAAGCTGTTGAACAGGAATTTAGTGAGGCTCCAGTAGAAGAAGGACGTGGTTGGGGAGATTCAGTCCGCCGAGGAATCGGTGTGTTAAAGCTTATGAGTTCTTTGTTCATAGCTGGAGTCAAAAGTGGGCGGTTCTGCGGAAGATCCAGGTCCACAGTGATGGGATTCAACACAATATTTTCCACGCCTCTCCTACGTCTCTTAAGACCTTTTCCAGGAGAAGGAGAGGAGGAGGAAGTATCTAATAATTTTAATTCTTTGAATTCATCCTCATACTTCTTGAACTTCTCGTTGAGCAGTTTTAGCTCTTTGCTTATCTCCGAAAATCCATTTCTAGTGGTTCTAAATAGTTTACAGAGATCCACAACAGTTTTTTTACACTTTGGACATGACCAGCGAAGTCCATTGTCTCCAATAATCATATCCAGAACTCTCCCATTAATACCAGCACACTTTAAATGAGACAGTTCATCGCAAAGCCAGCACGCCACAAAACGGTCCGAACCGGCTTTTACATTACATTTTTCGAACAGACAGGACATTTTTAGCGAATTTTATTAAAAAAGAATAAAAATAGCGAAATTAGGAATGTATTGTACGAAAACGTTTCAAGCTCACAGTAATTGGCAGTTTAATAGCTAGTGGTCTTATTTAGTGAAGTTCAATGGTTAGAAACCGTGCTGAACTTAACAGTTTTAAAGCCACTGAGTTAACAAAATCAGCTGTCACCAAGAAAGCGACTGTCGATGATAAACAAAGGTGTGTGTAAAGCGCGAAAGAAAGCAAAATGAACAAACAAATGCGATATTCCTTACACTCTCACGCAAAAGCAACAATAATGCACCAAAACAGGCAAATATGCACGAAGGCCGACTAAATAAAACTTTTCAATCAACGCACTTTATGACTAAATCAAGTCAATTTATTGGAATTTGGCTTCAGTAAACTTTTTACGGTGTGAATAACACAAATTAGAACTGCTTAGCACTTTGTAAACGAGTTAAACTTTGGAAATTCTTTCAAGCGAAAGTTTAAGTGACCGCACAGTACGAACGTTGCCAGATGCGTTCTTTTACAAACCAGCCACAAAAGAACACTCGCTTAAATGACGAGATGCACGCAAAGCAACAACTTAAATTCGGCTATTTATCCGAGGTCAGCCAGGTCGGTTAAAAAATACGCGACCTGAAGGGTAGTTTTGTTAAGTGGAAAAACTGCTCTGTTTTGAATTGTTAATGGGAAAATAGGGATGAAAATTTTTGTTTCCTTATATACGTGACTTCGATCTGGACACAGCCATGCAGTTTGGTGGATGTTCTTATGCTGGAACCTAGTACTATATATTACCATGTTTCGGGCCCCGGCGAAGTCGATCAGCCTCAGTCCGTTATCGGACGTTTCGTCGTGGAGGCTGAATTTCCCGATAGTGGCGCCAAAGATCCCTTCCTTGCCCACCTTGGTTGACAGTTACAAGTTTGAAAAAGTAGATGACTTCGTTTATTTGGGAACCAGCATTAACACCAATAATAATGTCAGCCTTGAAATCCAACGGAGAATCACACTTGCCAACAAATGCTACTTTGGGCTGAGTAGGCAATTGAGAAGTCCTCTGTCGTCGTACAAAGATCACACTCTATAAGTCACTTATCATGCCTGTACTAGTGTATGGCGCGGATGCATGGACAATGAAAGCATCTGATGAGGTGGCTCTTGGAGTTTTCGAGAGAAAGATTCTGCGAAAGATTTACGGACCTTTACGCGTTGGTGAGTGCGAATATCGCAGACAATTTAACGATGAGCTGTATGAGCTTTACAACGATATAGACATAGTGCAGCGAATTAAAATTCAGCGGCTCCGCTGGCTTGGCCATGTCGTTCGAATGGACAGAAACGCTCCTGCTCTGAAAGTATTCAACGCGGGCCGCGATGCTGGTAACAGAGGAAGAGGAAGGCCTCCTCTGCGTTGGAAAGGTCAGGTGGAGAATGACTTGGCTTCACTTGGCATTTCCAATTGCCGTAAGTTAGCACAGAAGAGAAATGACTGGCGTGCTGTTTTGGACTCGGGCCAAAATCGCTTAGGCGGTTACAGCACCAATAAAGAAGAAGACGAAGATATACATGACTTTACGTGTTTTAAATAAGTATTTATACTACGCAAATACCTCACATAATTAGTTATTCAAATTGTTTTTTTTTTTATCAAAATCCCGTTAAACTAATCACATGTTTCTTGCCAGCTACCAACAGCGTTGCTTAGGTAGCTGAAAGGAAAGTTTACCTGAGTTGAGCGTTCTTTTGCCGCTCGCTTACAAAAAAATGCATCTATTGTTAATGCATGTACAATGTTAATTTTCAGTATGCCATTATTCGTTGTATTTCGAAGTAAAATTGCATTATTTTATGTACTTACATACTTTCTATAGATATGTATGTATATATATCATGTAGTGTCTTGTTTGGTTTCGTCTAAGAAGACTTAAAAAACTTACACCCATGGGCGTAGCCCCCCCCTAACTTTCAAATTTTCCTTATATATATATAAAATAGTACCCTGAAATACCAGCTTAATAGGGTCGAGCCGCCCCCCCCCCCCCTAATTTTCATTATGGCTACGCCGATGATTACACCCTTTAACTGTGAAAGAAATTCCCAAATTTGTTTTTAAATATCAACAATTTGGTAACGCTGCTAGCAACATGTACAAATTATGAAGCTTCAAAGATCCGAGTATCGGTCAAAAATTTGTTTATTGAAACTACCTTCTTTTTTATCATGCGCCTGACTGTATATGCACAATTTTACATTTTTGAATTCTCCATAAACCGTATACTAGTACATCTCTTTCCGATAGGACTGATAGTTACTGAGAAATTGATTAATCATTCCATTTTTTTTTAATGAAAAAAAAAAAATCAAACTTTAACAAGAGAAAAATCTAAAATCTAACAGATTGTGTCAATTTTTTGCATTTGTATTACAGCCTGTTCTGTTACAAAAAAAATCAAGTTACTAATGAAGCAAATCGATGAATAAATAAAGAAATAATAAGTGGTCAAATAAAAGTGCGCAAAGATTTGTTGTATGAAAAATGTTGCTCATACGTCATGTATGCCTGAGCAACATCCCTGCATTAAATTGAATTAGTTTGAAAGTAATTTATAAACTACTTTATTTTCAATGTTAACTAATTGAAATTCTCACTATTTTACCTGCAACGAACTCATTTATTTAACATGGCGATGTCCTAGGAAGCAGTCAATTGCCTTTTCCTGCATGTATTTTCAACTACTTTAAAATGAATTTGGCTTAAACAACTTCAAAGTCAGTATGTTTCGTTCCGCACTTCACAGATGCTTTTTCATAACTAAGAAAAACCGAAATTGAAAATTTAAAATTAAATGAAATTTGAACATGGACATTCTTGGCTGCGACCAATTGTAGCCAACATGTAAATGTGCATTCAAATGTTCAGTTTGAATTGTGTGCAAGCAACAAGTCGACAGTCCGACTCTGCATTTAATTTCAATTACTTTAAAATGAATTTGGTTTACACAACTTCAAAGTCAGTGTGTTACTTTTGAATACGCTTGCGTTCTGGACTTCTCAGATGCTTTTTCATACTTCCAAGACACAAATTGTTTTTTTGAGCAAAAAGAGTATAAAAATTCGAAACACTTAGGCTTTCTGCACATTGGTCGTCCAATCACAGTTACTTCATCGTCACAATCATGATGCAACGATTACATGACGACTACATTTTCGCACACTCGGTCGTGATATTTCAATTCATTTGGCGTCTAAAAATTTACTTGGAGCAGGTATTTTCTGTTTTTCTGATTGATATTTTCGCGAAATATTTCCAAAAACCTGCAATTTTTAAAATATGAACTGTGCTGCAACAATTCTAGACATAATTTTTCAGTAATATCTCTTCTTTTCTTTTCTTGAAATGTATTTTGTGCATGCACACAGAGACTTTTTACAATTTCGTCATATTTTATAGTTAAAACGCTCACATTTATTGAATTTTATTGCAATTATCCACTTTTTAATAATTTCGACAGATTTTATGCCAAAGACACTAATTTTTATGCAAATATTAACTTTTTCACTAATTTTTCCGTTTCTGCATCTTCTACGATTTGCCGATAACGACAAGTGTGCAGATCTCCTTTGAAATGCATGTGCTCGGCTCAAAATTTCAGGGCGAGACGATAACGCAACTATGATTGGACGATTGCATTTGTTTTAAAGTAGTCTTTCAATTAGTTGATTTAAAAAAAA
>NW_023458563.1:12505934-12515269 GCF_013731165.1 Rhagoletis pomonella
AAAAAATCTTTGCGCATTTTCATTTGACCACTCATTACTTCTTTATTTATCCCTCGATTTTCTTCATTATCAACTTGATTTTTTTGTAACAGACAGGCTTTAACACAAGTGCAAAAAATTTACACAGAATCTGTTATTTTAAAATTTTGCTCCTGTTAAAGTCTGATTATTTTTAATTTTTTCATCAGAAAAAAAAAATCTGGATCTAGTAATTAATTTGTCAGAAACTATCAGACTTATCGAAAAGTGATGTATATACGGTTTATGGAGAATTTCGTTAGCATTCATTTTTCGTATTTTATATTAAGATTGTTAAATTTGTTCGTAAGATATACATACGCGGGTAAGTGGAACCACTTTTTGTTTTAAGCTGCATAACTACGGTGACCATAAATATATTTTGAAAATGCAGGACAATTTTTCAAAAAATTTGCCTACATATAATTGCGTAGTATAAAAATAACAAAAATATACTACATATATACTTTCCTCGTCATTTGAATAGCGCACCCTTTTCTTGATGTTCTATCATACAAAGTATGCTTGACAAAATTTTTATATGGAAGAAAATGCGCAGCACCGTCAACAAAAAAAATTGTCGCCCCTGTTTATTTTTTTTTTAATTTTCAAAAATTTTTTAAATGGGATGTAGGCGTAGAATATGCTATATTTTTTAGGCAAACTTTGGGTCGTTGAACACGAAAAAAATACCCATGGTTTCAAAGAAGTGTTTTCGAGATTCGTTTGAAAAACGTATTTTTAGTACTTTTTCAGTTATTCCTCAAATCTCATGAAACGACCAACAGTTCGTAAGGTATCGATGGGCTCTTTGCAAAAATGTATATTTTTTGCGCAGATTGTGTTCCGTAACATCTACATTTCTCATCAGATTTTCATTTACTGTAAAAAGGAGATGATTGAAATTTCAATTTTTCGATTTTGGTCGCTTGTAAGACTAATAATTTTCATCAAAATCGGCAAAGTAATATATTTTTGTAAGAAGACTGTAGGTCGCTTATGTTAATTGGATATTGACGAATAGTTCCGAAATGTACCAAAAACACGTTTTTCGAAAAAATTACGAAAACGCTTGTTTGAAAGGAAAATTTGCTGGGAAAATATTTTTTTTCTTAAGCGATTACCACAAAATTTGTAGAACAGTGTTATCGATATATTTGATGCTGGTCTTCAATTTCTCGTCATCCATTGTCCATAACCGTACAATATTTAGAACGCATTGACTAGTTGAACCTTCGAAAGCAGCTTACAATTATGTAGTTATCAATTAGTTATCGACACTGCTTTTATTTCGATTAGGAAAAGTTAATTTTAAAATATCGAAGAAAATGCGGGTCAAAGGCAGGGCACTTGGAAAAAATCAGTACAGTTTGGGGGTTTTCTGTTTTGAAAAAGTACGCAGGACAGACCTTTACATAACAGTACGGTCCTAGAAAAAACAGAACGGATGGTCACCGTATGCATAACGGTAAATTGAAAATATCTCGAACACTTATTCATAGAATAAAATATGAGCTCGGTTTTCGGAATCAGCGAGCAATTCTATATACAGTATATTTTGTTTGCTGCCTCTATGCTTAAGTGCACATTTAAGATACCTACCCCAAAATGCGCATCAAAAGCATTATTTTTAACATTTATAAGGAAACTGCTCCGATAGATACATTCAACATACCTGCACATTGGCGATACCTGCCTTAAAAATTGCGCGACTAGTATCAATTATCACTGGCACTGGCCCTACAATTACCTAATTTTACAACCTTTTATTTATTTTGCTCATCTCGCAGAACAACGAAAATAGCTATCAATTTATGTAGTTATATAGATGATTAGATAACATTCGGTAAAAATTTCGCTTGCAGTAATTTCTACATGGTAAGTGCTCCGCCAATATTTGATTTCATAGGAATTAGGATACCTTCCTCATTGAAGTAGTAAAGAAAATTCGCTTAAGTGCCTTTTTCACAAGTTTTTCGTGCAAAGAAGGATGTGCAGCTAAGCAAAATAGACTGTAGTTCTAATTGGATAGTGGTATCCGTTGAACATTTTTGCTGTAATCCAGAGTTATTAGGACTTATTTGGATTTAAAATTGTATTACAAATTTCATTAGCAAAGAAATTAATTAGATACAAACATATATACATATGTAAGAATGGATGTAGTTACACGAACCACGTTTGCTTCATATACAGGGTGTCCCAGAAGTAACCTGCCAAACTTGAGGAGAAGGCAGGTGGGGTGGTGAGCTCCCTGATAAGCAAAAATTTTTCAGGTAAAAGTGTCACCGTTTTTGAAATATTAAAATTTTTTTAAATAAAAAAAAATCGTGCCTTTTCATGTATTTTCTTTAACTGCATCTACAAACCAGGCTATACTTAGTAAATTGTAAAATACTTCCAGATAGTTGCTTCTCCATACTCAAATGCAATGTAGTTAAAATATATAAAGGAACCATTATAAAATTAGGACTATTTTGGGATTTTTAACTTTTTGATATTTTCTTCCCCAACTTTTACTATCTCTGGTGAAAAAAAATGTACTGAGCTATAACTCTACATTAAACAAAAAAAAAAATTGCTCATTTAATAAAGATTTCAGAAAGGTGCCACTCTTACTGTTTCGAATAGAAAAAAAAAGTTATAGCCGCTTTTGTGGGCAAAGGACTGAGACACGCTAGAATGTATTTAATAGATTTAAATTTAAGTTGCTCTTGTTACCGACCAATGACATGCTAAATAGTACAAAGGTACATTATTAAATGCTCCTGACATTATTTTATGTTGTCAATATATTCGCAAAACCATGGGCCAAATATAGTAGAATTGCGTTTTAAGTTTTTCACTCTGACGTCAGTAACTCAAAAATGAATTAAATAATTCAGAGAAATGTGCTTAGATAAGAAGTATGGGTATCGAATTAAAGAGGAACTCCTGTAGAATTTAGTAGTTTTTGGTTCAGAAGGACTGGTAAGTATTGAAAATGTCCTTATAAATTTAATTCTTAAAATTTCGCAATATTTTTTTTTCAAAAAAAATATATGTTAAGGACTTATATAAACTCGACAACATCTTCGAATTTCGTCCTTCTAACTTTATCAGCTTAAAAAATTACCTATCCGTCCCTGTGAATTCAAAAAATTTTAATTTTTTTAATTCTAAAGAAATTTCCTTTTGCATTTGGTACCCATATTTTTATTCTACATTGCATTGAATTTTTTAAATAATTTTTGGAATTAATTATATCTTTGAAATTGCAAAGTCCTTTGAAACGAATCCTGACGTCAGATAGAAAAAATAAAAACGCCACTTTAAAGAAGCAAGTTTTTCGATTTAAGTTGTTGAAAAGTAATGAATATCTAAATCCCGGGACCAATCCCGAGATCCCGGGATCGTGTTAACGCCATCCCGAAAATCCCGGGATCGGATAAAGCTGAAAAATTAACATCCCTAGTACATACGTGCATTTAAACATATCTACATAGATATATATGTACGTACATATGTATGTAGGTACTCGTATGCATGCGCGTTGCAGATGTATGTGCTATCACTTTGTATAGCCGTAATAACAAGGCGTACTTAACAGGTGATAGCAGCACCCTTAAATTTTTCTTCGCCTCACGGCTTCATATGTCAAATGGCTGCTGTTGATTGGTTGGAGCAGTTGATGGTTTATTATTTTCTGTTCTCTTTCACATCCTTCGTATGAAATTTTTGACAGTCCTCGCAACAAAAGCAAAATAGATGTACAGTTTGTTATTGGCGTACCGATACCACCTTATTGAATACGCCTTGCGTAATACGTTGCCTTCTTTCTTTTTTCCCCTTCTCTGTACTATATATTCCTTCTTAAACCATAAAAAGACGGCAAGAAGTTACACTTAAAAAATTTATTTTAATTTAAAAAAATTCCGCTACCCGAGAACTGAACTGCAGCTCCCTCGACTTCCCCCCGCTAGCACTCTGTGATCTCGGCCATTGTAACCAGGCTCGACTAGAGGAGGAGGATCGGGGTCATTCCTCGGTCCTTGAATTTTCCGTAAATTTAAGTTGGAAATAAAAATTATAATATTTTGCTTGATAAATTTAATTACTTAACTCTCACAATAGCTACCATAAATTCTAATAAATTCGAAAGCGTATTTTTACGTACACATGCAAAAGTGGTAAAGTCCTTTCCGCCCTATTCAAAACAACCGCCATGGGAAAATCAATAAAAGATGGTTTTCTTTGGCCCCATACATGGGTGTAGCCAGGTAGGGGCAGGGGGGTGCTCGAGGCCCCCCCTAACTTTAAAATTTTCCTTATATATATATAAAATAGTACCCTGAAATGCCAGCTTAATGAGGTCGAGCCACGCGCCCCCCCCAAAATTTCTTTCTGGCTACGCCGATGACCCCATATGAGCTAACAAGAACGCATTTTGACTAAAACAATAAATAAAGACTATGCTTAATCATTCGATCTGTTTTTTTTTTGTAATAAAAAAGAATGCGTTAAAAAATTAAAAACCTCGTTTGTAGGGTTGGGGGTTGGCACATACCAAGTGTCAGGCCCAGATTTTCTCTTGGCAGCCCTGATTTTGACGTTTGAACGAAAAATTATAAGGGTAGCATGAACGCTCCTATAGATTTATTTCTTTGTATCCGGCGATGCATCCCCGCAGTATTTTTACTTGTCGGTGCAGATGTATAGCCGGACAACTGGCACATCGTAGGACATCACCATATTAAAAATACCAGTTGCTAGCAGAGAAAAAAGATATGTACATACATACTTGGTAGGCAAACTAATTAAACTGCAAGCCAAGCTGACTGGCTTTCGACAATTTCCGATTTTTCCGCAAAATTTTTATAGCCAGAATTCGGCGAAATTTTTTCTGTTTCATAAACACCTTTAGGCAACTGTGACAATTTTTGGAAAGCGACAGTGGCAGCACGGAAGTATTGCCGCCAATTGTCAGACAAAGGGGCTGAAAATTGTCACTCTGACAAAATTGTCGCGACAATAGCGACAAACCTAAATAGCTCCGTCAGAGGAGAATTTTGTAAATTGCAAATGCAATGATTACAAATTACTGGCGACAATTATGTCAAAGACAATTTTTAAACCCGACAACGGTAATTTTGTCACATCTTCAGTGGAATTTTTAATGGAATTGAAACGGTGGTGACGAATGTTTTTTATGAAACATAACACCCACCGAGATGTCGAATTGTCACTGACAGTACAGAAAATGCTTGTCGTAACAAAATTGTCACTGCCACTTTATGAAATAGGCCCCTGGTAATATTCTAGTTCGCAACTATTGGCTTTCCCTGCAGGGAAGGCTCTGATTTATTTCGATGAACATACGCTTCCAATGAAGCATATTTCCTACATGTATATCAATGGACGCAGAGAAGAAAAAAAAAACATAAGATATAGACCTCGAATCAGAGGCGAAAGCCAGCATAAAGAAGAACGATATGGCAATTAGTATTTAGACTTAGTATTCCCCGCAATCTTTGAAAGCTCAGACACATTTGATGAAATCCAAAAATCGTATGACATCTATTTACTTACGGGTATTGGGCTTACCGCCCTTGGAGCATAGGGTAATCAACTAATTTAATTTTCTTCCTGCAAGATATTACGGCAAGACAACAAATTCAAAACATTAGATACAACAGAGAGTACCAACAAAGAGCCCAAGGTTCGGGTTTACATAGTCGTAGATGAGAAACGGAAATAACAACTGTAACTGAAATATCTAATTTGATTTTTCGTGGTGAAACAACTAATGACCAGCCATAATTTGTATAAACAGAAAGAAAATAATGGCAGAAATCATTAGAAAAATTTGTAACTGCGCAAACAAAAAAATTTAGAAATACAAAAAGCACTATATAAGATCATTTAAACTTATAATAATATGTAAAAAAAACTGAGTTGATATGGCTGGAGCGGCTAATAAAAATTTAAAAATACAAAAATAAAGACACAAAACATTATTGTTTTTAAACAATTTGTAAAAAGCGAAAAACACTTAATTCATTAAGATATTACATAAATAAAATATATGTAAGGAACAAACGCCAACACGACCACCGCAATATAAATGCTTTATACTGTTAAAAAATAATCGGCTTTAGTTAGACTCCTTGTGAAATATTTTCGGGACAATGAAAAATATTCGGATTTAAGTGTCGCCCATCCAATTTTTAAATTTTGAACTCGTCTTTAAATCATCGTTTCGGAATGAGCAGTATATATTTTTCGAAAATTTATCACTAAATTAAAAACAATAAATATTTAAATTTCCAAGAAAAATTGTTTTAAATTTTTAAATTTATTATATCGAGCCCTAACCGCCAAAATAACGTAAGCGACATTTTTTTCAAAATTTTCTTTTTGATGCAGAAATGCATCTAGATGCTCTAGGAATATTTCCGCATGAAAAAGAAAATTTTGAAAAAAATGTCGCTTACGTTATTTTGGCGGTTAGGGCTTGATATATATATTGTGCTTTAACCTAAATTAACTTTTGAAGGAGTGAATTTATGGAAAAATCAAGAGAGACTTTGTTTTACAGCCTTCAATTTCGTTTAAAATTGTATACCGCCCATTCCGATACGTTGACTTAAAAACGATTTATAAAATTTCAAGATGGAAAAAAAAATTCCTGTGCCTTTTAAATGTGAAAAGAACTCGCGATGGGCGATTTCAAAATCTTATTTCTGAGGCATGCATTTTCGACAGCCGTCATTTTTCACTACCCCGAAAATATTTGACAGATAATATTGAAAAACTAGTCGATGTTTTTGAACCAGTGTAATATGCATACATTTGTATATATATTGACAACAATTCAAATATAAAAAAATACTTGAATCATCGAACGTGCGACATAATACATTAACAAGAACAAAAGTAATTCCAATTTACCATGTAACTAATCCAAGAAATTTGTTGCTACACACAACACCAACCAGTGTAAAAACAATTTTCTATTTCTACTTGGTTTACAGAACTAAAACTAATTTTGGGAATTCGTGCATTTAGGAATCAAAAAAATTATTAGATAAGCAAGCATATGTATGTAAGTTGATTTTTATTTTAGGACATGTAAATAAAAAAACTTTAGATTACAAAACGAATACAAATTAAAATTGGTTTGGTTTGCATTATTTCGTTTGTGAACTTCATTATATTTTGAAATAAACCAAATTTTAGTTAAAAAAAATACCACGAAATAATGACAAAGCTAAAATTAAAAAAAAAATTAAAATTAAAAAAAACCATACTCAAGCAAGTCAGTGGCAATATATGTAGCAAAGCAAAACATATAAACAGTGTATAAAACATGGACATTTTAAACAACTGATTAACAAAAACACCCAAATTTATAAAAATGAAATAAATTTCAAATACTTTATAAATAAAAAAAATTTTATGAAAATATCACTTTATAAAACTTTTAAATCTATTTTATTTTTTATGAATGAGGCCACAAATGAGTTTTGCATTCTTTCAACCAATTACCAATTCAAATCACTTACTCAAAGCTGGAAATTATTACAGCTGCAAGTGATCCTGTAGTTGTTTGAAACTCGCTATAGATAAACTCATATATTGGCAACAATTTTCAACAAACTACGTACATATTTTCCATTTGGGGAACTGACCTAAGCTCAGTAAACTCTGCGATGCAGGCTTACCCTGTTTTCGTGTAACAGCGACTAAAATCTATTTTCATTGAATTGGCCAATGAACGATGGGCGAAAGAACAAACATGTTCCGTTACAAAACAGATCTGGCCTTATAATAATGAGAAAATATCCAAAGCTCTTGAACAAATCGATCGCCCCAATATTAGCATACTTATCGCTATAATTACAGGGCACTGCCTAATAGGAGCACATTGCTAGGCGAATGGGTTACCCCGCTAACAACTGCTGTCGTGCCTGCAGGGACGAGAAGGAGGTGGACAGTGTAGAATACTATTTCTACTACTGCTCCTCTCTGGCAAGGTGAAGACTTACTATTTTTAATGAAAATGCTTTTCGGTGTTTAGCTGACCTCAACTCTGAGGACATCCGCGACCTTCAGCGCTACGTTACGGTTACGCGATTGTTCTATCATATGGGAAATTAAAGGAAAGGAACAAGAGCTCGTATATAGTGGCATGTGCAGAGTGGTAGCCACCGTAACCTTGCGTACCCTAGTGTGCTGACAAGTAACGTTGGTTTTTCATTTTGAAACGCGCCTCATTGATGCGCCTAAAAGATGCAGCGACTCCTATTCCCAAGTTACATACCTGATGACAGTACGAGTGGCAATTATAATAGGGAGGTTTTAGTTTTTTAAACTATAATTTTATTTACTTAATAATCCAAAAAAAAAAAACATTCCAAGAAAGCATTAATTTTAACTGCATAAATACGCACCGAAAACGCTGCTGACACAGATTTACATTAGTCGGAAAGGTATCTGTCGAAAATTTAGGCAATGTTTCAGTAAAGTTGGTTTTATTATGTGGAATACTCAAGACTGGCAAATGCAGTCTCGCTGCGCGAAACGAATTATATAAGACTTTTTAGGTCAGTCTCGACCAAAACAGTAGTAGAATGTTTAAGAATGTCGCAATCGTCTCGGCAAACTGGGCATATGTCTGTATGTATATATGTACGTTTCTTAGGGTGGTCCAAAAATGCATTTGGGGGAAAAAGTAAAGTCGAAATTTTAATGCTCTTACCCCCTAGGATTGTGTGTACTAAATATAAATTTTCCTACGAATCGTAGAAATGGTATGCTGCAATTCGAATCGTATCTTCGAACTTTCGAAATTCGTAACAAACGAACGAGTAAGCTTTTTTGCGTAATTTTGTACGAAAACAATTCTGTGTCGGAAGCAAGATAAAAGATTTAAATCGATGTGTGTTTGCAGGAAATATTAGTGGTGTTTATTTAAACAGATAAATGTGCCTTTCGCATATACGTAGATTTTTATCCACTGCTTTATATAAACGAGCAAAAAAGAATATTTGTTGCCCCTTATCGAGAAACTTGGGTCCGGTTATTTGTACAATGATTTTTGGTTGTTGTGTCCAAACTCATACCCCGAAGCCAAAAACTTTAACATACACGTGTAATCAAAGGATTAAACTTTTCTTTAAAATAAATGTTTAAAATTTCCGACCACTAGCTTATTAACAAATTCGGTTTGCACTATGCGCATTTTTGCAAATTTCGATGTGAGTTCTGCGCAAAAATACTGTGATATGCTGTACCGTGGGTACATATATTTATTAATTTTTTATTAACAACTCATA
>NW_023458563.1:12515369-12523944 GCF_013731165.1 Rhagoletis pomonella
TCTTTGCTTGAACGAGTCATGTTTGCATGGTGTATGGCGAAATGGGATAAATAGGTTTGAAGAATATTTGACAAGCCGCTTGTGTGGTGTATTTCGCTCTTTAGTAAGGTTGTACTTTATTGTGGTCTGATTTTGGCTTTCTATTTGCTAAGTTTATTGTGCTAATTCTGAGTTAAAGTAGTGATAAAAAGTGCTTATGAGCATCTTAGTGTGAAGTAATTGAAGCTAAGTGAAAGTTATTGTGTTTTATATTAAACTAAATTTAATTAAATTTCACTAGCATACATTCTAATCTTGCCGAGTCAATTGTTGCTATTGTTGTTGTATCCTTTGTAGTTAACTGAATTCATTTTGTGTTTGCACATTTGTTCTACTCTTTTTGTTTACTTCTTCTAGTAATTCTTGTCACAGCTGTTTGCGTTGCGTTTATTAAGTGTCATAATTACAGTGATACTCAAACTGCCCGCTATATTTATTTAAAGCTATTTATACCAGCTCCTTAATTGCTATAATTTATTTTGTTTGTCTTTTTATTAACGAGTGTTATTACATAAATCTTTCAATATGAAGTGCGATTTTGATACTTGCAAACATTTTAATTAGAATCTAAAAAAAAAATAATTTTAGTACAATAAAGTGCAAGATTGAAGTAGCTAAAAATTGCGTTGAGTTTTGGTTATTTTTCCTTGACAGTGTAAAGCAGCTCTTTCCATATAAAGATATTTTTCGAACATATTTTGAGATTTCTGCAACCTTGCGGAGTGCTGCCAGATTTTCTTTTTATCACATCACGATGTAGCGAACAAATGTGGCACGTTCCAGAAACCGCTACTTGGGATTAGCCGACTTTAACAATTCTCAAGTAAAAGTAAACAACGCTTTAGAAACTTTAAATGTATTGAAATTTGCTAATACTTTCGTAAAAATCGCCTTTTTTAGCATTTTCGTTATTAATTCTTTTTTATAAATCATATATTTTGCAATTTAGCACAAAAAAATTATAGTTAAAAAACTTAAAACACGCTTTTATTACAACAGGAACTAAAAAGTATAAAATAATTTATAGATGTAGCGATTCCGCTTAAGAAGAATAGGAAGTTCCCTAACTTGATTTAATTTAACTTTTTTAAGTTAGCTAAAAATAGGATTAAAGTGATTGGCCCGTAGTCATAGTCAAAATAAAGTCCACTGTAAAGTTAGTTGCATCATATTGACATAATTTTCAATGCGATATCTGTAAAAAATTGCAACAAACTTTACAGTGGACTTTATTTTGACTATGACTACGGGCCAATCACTTTAATCCTATTTTTAGCTAATTTAAAAAAGTTAAATTAAATCAAGTTAGGGAACTTCCTATTCTTCTTAAACGGAATCGCTATATCTACAAGGAAGAATAAATTCTAGGCTATCTCAATGACCAACACACGAGTATAAATTTCACTATGGATAAGGAAAACGAAGGCGAAATAAACTATTTGGACATAACAATTAAAATAAATAAGGTTACCAACAATGCGAATTCGGGATATATAGAAAGCCCACAGCCACAGACACGATAATACACAATACTTCAAACCACCCTCAACAGCACAAAAATGCAGCCTTTAGACATCTAATAACCAGGCTTGAACGAACCCCATTGGAAAAAGAAGCTTACAGCAAAGAACTTAATACGATATACGCAATCGCGGAAAATAACGGATACAGAAAGGGCTTAGTAAACAAAATAAGAAGAGAAACAAAAACGAAGAAATCAAATAAGAAGGAAAATAATGAAAAGGCTTGGGCAGTCTTGACTTATACAGGCAAAACTTCATATAAATTGGCTAAGGTATTTCAAAAGTATAACATTAATACAGCATTTAGAACGAAGGACAATGTGGGGAGGATACTACGAAATAGTGCAAACGAGGAAGACCCACTAGACAAGCAAGGTGTATATAAGTTGACTTGCGAATGTCAACATAGTTACATAGGACAAACAGGGCGCAAGATAAAAACAAGATATCGTGAACATATAAGGGACTACAACAAAAAATGCTAAAACCTTCTACCACCCCGGAATCGAACTTCGCAAACCATATGGCAGAGAACCATTGTACGCCAATGAAAATAGGAAAGACAGCCAAAGTTCTCCATGTACAGCACAAAGGACAACGCCTAAACGTATTAGAGAATATGGAGATATACAAACAAAAGACGTTCGTCGCAAAAATAATAAGTGAGCTAATAAACACCGCATCTGATATATTATTCGAACCACTCAGGCTACTATACGCAAAACAAAACAGAAACCCTGCAACTACCATAAAAAATTAAATGCAGGTCCAAACTACAGAAACAAAGAGAAAGAAAATAACTGATTTTTACCTACCTGTGAATCCAGGCAACAATCAAAGAAGAGGTGAGCAGCTAATTTCTACCTGAGGATGTACACACAGAACTGAAACTACTGGTTGAACGAAAGAATATAATCCTAACTATGAACCAACGACGATTTAACAAGGCAGACAAACAGAAACTATTCAGAACGAAAAATGACACTGAAAACTCGTCAAAACGTTACAATTTGCGCAGTACCGTAAAGACCTTTAATGTAGGAGACACCGTTTACCGCCGAAATTTTGTATTAAGCGACGCGACTAAAAGGCAAGATAGAATCAACTCAAAAACAATTCCTACTTTTTGCTTTAAGATATTTCCGTTGGGATTCTCAATATAACCTTCCACCTTATACGAGCCGATTAAAACTTATTAATCTTCCTACACTTTCCAGCTGCAGGCAAATGCTTGGTACAATTTTTATAGTTAAACTAGCCAATGCCCGCTTGCTTCGCGGCGCCTAATAAGATCTTTTGCGTTGGTTTAGAAGCAAAAGCGGTCTGTAAAGTAAACATTTTTAGTTTAAATTGAAACGAATAAAGAGCAGAATCCTCATACATAGGCCAAGAAGAGTAGCTCTGTGATATCATATGGAATATTAATCCCTTTCGATGTAGTGCGTTTTATATGAGGTCTTATTTCCACCTGTGAGATCTCTGCCAAGCGTGCGTAATATTCTTCTATGATCTTGCAACTTCAACGTTGGTCCGATGTACCATGTAATCCAATAAAAGTCCTTATAAGGAAACTAAAGAGTACATATGAACGTTTTCGGTTATAGGAGGGCAAAGAATCCTCCCCCCCCCCCTCACGGTAGGTGAACCCATTGATATACCTACCGTGTTCCTTTTTTACGGATGTGGTCGAATCTTTCCTTGTCAATTTGCCACTTTTACAATTTTCCTTAATATTTATGAACTGGTTTCTTTGAGAAGGGAACTTTATAGATTTTTCGAAAAAAGTAGTTTATTGTTAATTATCCACAGATTTTATTTAAATTTTATTAATAAGTTTTTAAATTTTAACCTTCATATGCGTTTACCAGCGGTAAACACTTTGAGAGAAAAGCTCAAGCGGCACGCAAGTCTTCGTCGGTTACTTTATTACATATCGTCACTAGACACGAATAAAGGCGCGAGCTCAAAAAATGACGGCGAAAAAAGACGCATACAAAAACTTCAGCGTCAAAGACTTAACATACTTCTCCGAAGTTTTTCATAAGCATCTTTTTTCGCAAAAATTGTATACGCGCCTTTTTTCGCCGTCAAAACACTAGCGCGCCTTTTTTCGTGTTCCTCCATTTGGCTCCTTTATACTCCGTCTTTTGTCCAACATAAGGCCTCATACTCAGCAATCGAAAATACTCGGAACTGGTGACTAGGAGGCCATTCATTTGACCAACCCTATACCTATACAGTTTTCTTTTTTTTTATACAAAATCTAAGAAAAAATACACCTGAAAAAAGTATGTACTTATCTCCCAAAGCTGGCAAATGGAAATAAGGATTAAAGTAAACTAATTAATAAAATTAAAGTAAACTATTTATAAAGTTAGCAAAAAATACTTTTTTTTCGCAAAATCTTTAAAGCACTCTTTTATTTTTCGAAAAACCTTTGCGACAGTTATTATTTTACGCCCTGTACTTTGCCATTCATATTGTGGCAAACACTACTTAGTAAGTAAACTTAAGTGTGATAGTGAAAAGGTGTAAGCGTGGTCGTAGGCAGGTAGGTGCAGGGCGCTCGGGTATAAAAATCAGAAAAATTTTAAATTATAAAATAAAAAAAATTGCCCTACATTCAGGAATAGCCTGGAATTCTTTTGTAGAATTAATTTATTTATTTTTAACATTTATTGTAGCTTTGAAAAAGATTTCTGTGATATCCGTCTTTGTTTGTACCTAAATAATGGTAATTTGTAACAATAAATTGCACAAAAAAATTAAAGCAAAAATTGTACCCCTTTTTTAAGTTCCGTACTGCATTTTTTCCATCGAAAATATATATGTACTCCTTTCTCCGTTTCAGAATTTGGCAACCCTACATGAGGGCGTCAGACAAAGGTGCGCTTACACGATGTTGCGGTCTTTACATGCATACTTAAACGAATCCTCCATTTAGCCATATGAAAAGTAAATTCGTCTAAGACTATAGGGCCAAAGCAGATCAAACCCCACGTGGGTTTCTATGTATTTCGCAGCGCAATCCATTAGGTCCCTTTTCTGCAAAACCACTGCTTGTCATGAAATGAATACGCATTTCAATTCAATCAGATTTTATAAAATATAGCGGGTTCATATTTAGGAAACGAATTTTTCATCATACAGGTAGCTCACTTTGCGAATTTGAACGAAATCGGTTAATAAATAGGACTGTTATAAGTAACTCTACTCCAGCGCCACCAGCGTGTTGTCTAATAGGCTATAATAGGAATATGTACAAGGTATAACCCCCGACAATTTCACCGGTTTTCGAGTTTAGTCTGAACAACGAAAACGGCTATCATTTTATGTATGTATGTACATATATATATATGTTTAGAATGAAAAAAAAATCATCATGAAAGTAATAAACGTTTCAAATTCGCATTAACAAAATCAGTTCATAAATAGGGCTTTTATCGGGTCCGTTTTTCGCAAATGCTTTTTTCATCATGCAGGTAGCTTATACTTTTAATTTCAACGAAATCGGTTCATAAATACGACTTTTATAAATAACTCCACTCCCGCACCACCTAGCGGGTCTATTTTTGGTAAACGTGTTTGCCATCACGCTGGTAACTTACATTTTGAATTTAAAAGAACTCAGCTTATAAATACGCCAAATATTTCTCATCATGGAGGTAGTACACGTTTTGAATTTGAACGAAATCGCCACCTAGCGAGTTTTCTGGTAGCCTATAATAGGACCATATATGCAAGGTATAACCTCTGAAAATTTGACTGAAATCTATGCAGTAGTTTTTGAGTTAACTCCGAACAACGAAAACGGCTATTATTTTATATACATATGTATATAGAAGATTACTAACAGGCTCAATTTCAAGTCCGCTTCTTCTGGGCGAAGTTAGCCTTAATGTTCCCTCCCGGGTATCAAGACACTTTTGTCCCCTATTTCTGAAAGCTTGTAAAACTAATTTGGAATTGCACGACCCACTCCGTTGCTTATGCCAGGATTCCAGCACGTTTGATATATCAGATCCGCTTTTCAGCATTAAGAAATCGATACTGTCTCTCTCAATAAATGAATCACTAAAATAAAGACATAAAATCGGCTGATGAATTTAGTTCTGTAGCTGAACAGTTTTAGATCTCGACACTTAACAAACTCCTGCCTATCGTGACTCGGCGCAAAAATTGAAAATACTGGTTCCGTACGTTAGGGATGCACAGCAGAGGTGCACGCAGTCGACGTCGCGAGCGTGCTAGGCGAGGTGAAGTGAGCTGTACGGAGATGGCAACGTATACATATTAACCACCACACTTATTTTCAAGTAAAAATGCGTGTATGTATGTGTACTGTTGCGACAACTGAGCCAGTGTGGCATCAGGCCACCAGAAAAAGCCAATTTTTCCAAAACAAAAGCGCCAAGTTTTTATTATCATGTTTAATAATTTTTTTGATTCAGTAAAAAGTGTATATACATATCCATTTCCTCACGTTTTTATTAATAAATTAATCTCAATACATTTATAACAACGTAAAACATATTTAATTTACCTATTCCTCACATTTTATTCAGTAAATGAATTCCATCTTAATGTAGAATATTAGTGTATAGCACGATCCAGAAAATAAAGGTCGCGCCATTCGCGGACCGCTAAACCTCTCTTCGTCGATTTGACAGCATCCACCCAATCACTGACGTCATTTGTTTACTTAAACTCTTGGATTCTAGGCTAATTGACCTAATATGGTTGAGTGCAAGAAAAAGCTTTCTTCACATTACAGCCCGACGTTTCGGTAACTTTCTTAGCTTCCTCAGGGGCGATTTCTTTATTAAAAACATCAACAAAAGAAACAAGAAAAATCAAAATGAACAAAACGTATTAAAACATTGACATTATATGGTAACATTTCACAAACTATAATCAAAAGCACAAGATTTGACAAATTCGAAGTTTACATACATGTACATAAACACTTATTAACTATTATCACACTGAACTTAAGGGCTAGTTGGTTTGATACCATCCTGGTGTGGTACACTCGTCATACTGATTGCCTGTTACAAACATAATTGGTACGCCGCCGCAATATCGTCTGTGTCTTCTTTCTTGTTCATAGTTCTGTCTCTGTTTTGTAAAATTCGCAGGCTTTCTAGCGTTAGTCTGGTTTTCTCTCTTTTTTCTTTATGTAATATCTTTACTTTGCCTAGATCAGCTGAGTGTCCACTTGTCAATATGTGCTGCGCTAACGCAGTGTTGTTTTTGTTCTTTCGGATGTCCGCTTCGTGCTCCCTTACGCGAACTCCTAACGCCCCTTTCGTCGTTACGATGTAGATTCTATTGCAAACTTCGTTTTCGCTTCCCTTGCATGCTATCTCATACACTACGTTGTGTTGTTGGTGCGGCTCTACTGGTGTTTTTGGCTTGGTAAATATTGACGACAATGTGCTGTTTGATTTGCAGTTTGAGTAAGCCAGTGTTGTGTTTTGGTTATTTATGTACTTCCTATGGTCAAATTTTTCGCTTCATTTAGGCACATATGTGACGCTGTAGTATCGTTTCGTCTCCTCTGTTGTTTTTGTTGTTAATATATAATTGTGCTTGTTGTTGATTTCATTGGTTTTTTGCTCAATTAGGATTTTTATTATGAGCGCCGGGTAATTATTGCTCTTGAGGATTTGGTTTATTTTCTTAATATTTTGTTCTCGAAACTGTTGATGACTTATTGTCAAGATTTTGTGTATCAGGTTTTTGGCTGTGTTGATTTTATATTTGGATGGTTGTGAGGATAAATAATTGATCAATCGTCCTGAGGATGTAGGTTTTGAGTACCAGTCAAGTATTAATTTGCTATCTTTCTTGTAGACCATTACTTCTAAAAATGGTATGCGGAAGTTGGTTTCCTTTTCTACAGTAAACTGCAGTTTACGATGGTACTTGTTGAATGTATTTGATATAATTTCCTCATCGTTTTGTCTAACTATTGCAAAAATATCATCTACGTACTTTGTTATAAATTTAATGTCAATGTCGAAGTTTTCCTTAAGTTCTAGAGTGGTTTTTTCCAGTAGGTCGTCCATTATTATGTCAGCTATGGTTGGTGAGAGGGGGTTGCCCATTGGCATTCCAAAGGTTTGTACGAATAAGTTTTTATCACACATAAAATAATTATTCTCCTTTAGACAGAAATTCAGAAGGTTAAGGAACTTGTTTTTACATATACTGGTATATCTCTGAATTTTGTTCCACTTTGTAGTGATTATTTTGATAGCTAGAGGTATCGGAATGTTGGTAAACAGTGATACCACGTCAAATGACACCAGAATATCCTCCTCATTTATTTGTATGTTGGTTAGCTTATCTTTTAATTCGTATGCATTTTTGATATTATATTCATCGGATATAAGGTTGCTGAGGATTTTTCCTATATATTTGGACAGACCGTAGCAGGGGGGCATTGACCGACGAGCAGATTGGCCTTAGTAGCAAGTCGGGTTTGTGGATTTTTGGTAACCCGTATAATCTTGGCGCGGTTGCAGCTGTGCTAGTGAGTAGTTGTTTCTCACGGTAGTTAATAACTTTGCTTTTATATAGTTCATCGACCAAAGCGTTATTTTTCGTCTGAAGCATCTGTGTTGGGTCGGTTCTTATTAATTTATATGTATTTTTGTCCTCGAGTAATTTATTCATCTTTCTGGTATAATTTGCTTTTAAGAGTGCTACGGTTTTATTACCCTTATCCGCATCCGTTATAATGATTCTATCTTTATGTAATTTTAGAAACGCTTTTGTCCTATTAATGGTCTCTAGAATAAACTTTTCGGCTGCATTATGTTTTATACTCCGCTTAAATTGTGTTATATTGTTGCTAAGTTTGCATCTTGCAATTTCCTTCGTTTTGTCATCTGTTTCTTGTTGGATGATTTGTTCCATTTCCGCTATCATTGGGACCGGTTGGAGACTATTTTTCGTTGAAGGTAGTGTGAACTTTCTACCTAATGACAGCAACCACTTTATTTCTG
>NW_023458563.1:12524044-12570363 GCF_013731165.1 Rhagoletis pomonella
TTCTAAGTATGCAGTTTTAAATCCCATTATATTTTAGTATAACATAGTGCAAGCTTGAAGTTGCCAGAAAACTGCGTTGATTTTTGGCAATTTTTTCACGCAGTTTCTTCCATGCAAATTATGTGCGACATTTTTTTTTTGTATGGAAGAAACTGCGAATAAGAAATTGTCAAAAAACAAAGGGGTTCTCTAGCTATTCAAGCGTGCACTTTGTTATACTAAAATTAAATGCGCTATAAAACTGCATACTTAAAATTTTTCTAAAAAATCTGATTTGAAAGTAGAACTTCATACTAACTATATTTTTATAAAAAACAATTAGAGAAGAAATCAGAATAAAAAACTTTGCATTCATGGCGGAAAATTCTCTGTGCCAATATTTTTTTCCGGCACTGTATATGTGTAGCTATTTTCAGATAAATAAATATTAACAAACTATCTATTTCCAAATTAACAATTAAATAAGAGGGGTTTAATATATATTATAAAGTTGCTGAATTTATTTTTTATCTTTTTTGCCGATAGGCTGCCAATTTTTTTTTGCCGGTCGTGTGCATATTGGAAGTGCTTCTTTGAAACGGAAATAAAAACTTCTTCGTGGGAGTTAAATTTTTGACGAAAAGCACCTAAGAAAATAAAGTGAAAGATTAAACTCCATTGGAAACCCGGAAATTTAATTAAGTAAAAAGTGGTAATAAATAATATTATGATCCGTACTTCTTATTGCGGCAGTCGTTGCCAAACCAATAGCGCTGCTTTTGGTACCAGTTCCCTTCCACGAGAAAAGTTTTGCTACCTCATCTGTAATAATTTTTTTTTAATGAATCATTTATTGACGCTCGTACGGATAAGGCTTCCGATTTCGCACGCCTTTTTAATTGAGAAGCCATATTATCAATAAAACATTAAGTTCAATAACTGCAAAGACCTAATAAACTAGCAAATTAAAAAAATAAATAACTATAAACTTACGAGATAGGGGAATTAAACGTTTAAATCCTTTAGTGTTACTCCGCGCAGCCTGTGAAAGAATTGCAAAACTCGTTAAATTAATTTGTATTTTTGAATTACATATGTAGTAGCTACTTACAAGAAGTTTAATTATAAAAGAAAGTGGTAGATCGTCCTTGGCGTTTGCACCAGTCTGCCAATAAATCACATACTTAATAATTTTCTTAAATTGAATATTTAACAAACTACTTATAAAATATTGTGATTGCAGAAAAATTGTCAACAAAACTAAAATTTTTTCTTGTGCTGACAAATTACTACAAGCCTCTTTCTATTATATTTTTTTGTTTTATCGTTTACGAGCTTTTCTCTAACTATTTGGCGATACGAGAATCCCTCGTAAAACATAATGTTCGTAAACTGTACGTTTTCTTGCTGGCTGGGATTATAAGCAAAACTACATACCTACCTATGTGTATATGTAAGCTGTTATCTTTTTGAACGCTGAAAGTATGTAAGTGAATTCGAAGTTGTCATCGTCAATGCAAGTGACACTAGATGACAAATTAAAAATTTTGTATGGGAAGCTATAAAGCTCTAAATTAACCAAGAAAATACTTTTGAGACTTCTAAGTTTTTGTCATGTTTGGGTATTTCTTATGGATTCAGAAAGAAGAAGACTTTTCCAAAAATATTAAAATTGCTCAGAACACTGAAAATAAAAGGGATTTTTTTGCAAAAATATTTCAAACTTATAACAACTTTGCCTAATTTGCTTAACAAATAATTTAGCCAAAAACTGGTTAGTCCGCATGGTCATTCAAAAATATATTTTTATGAAATTATAAATTATTCCTTAAAGCTTTTACTAGGCCATTTAAAAAATTCGCGCAATTTTCCTGATGTTGTGTGTAACATCGTTCCAAAGATATGGCTCTGAATCTTAAATAGCGCATTTGCAAAAAAATTCACTAAGAATTGTTCGCATTTACAGCGATGGTATGTGCATGCACACTTGTCTATATTGAAAAACTTGTCTATTAGCATCAAATATTTTGGTTTATTTATTTTAAATTCTTTTATTTTTATTTAATTTAATTTAATTCTATTCTAACTTATTGTATACTATTTTATTTAAAATTACATTATTTTATAGCAGACCCGGCAAACTTCGTCCCGCCCAAAATTAATTTTTTGTATTGAAATATTTCCAATTATCCCACATTTTCACCAACAGTTCACGTTCATGATATTCAATGATGCATTTATCTTCTAATATTACGGTTTGGTGGTTGTCAGATAGTTGAAAGATACGTAATAGCTTCAGTGCGTTTGAAAGGCGCCACGCCCCCTTATAAAATAGCCGCAATTTTCTCTAAGGGTATGGGATTGATTTCATATATCTCTATACCATGTTCGAGTACTCTACCATCAACACTTCCAGAGATATGCAGTGTGAAAAACTCGGTTTGTATGGGAGGTGCCACGCCCCCTTTTCCAATAACCGCAATTTTTCTCCATGAGTATGCGCTTGTTTTCATATATCTCCATACCATGTTCGAGTACTCTACTATGAACACTTCCAGAGATATGCAGTATGAACAATTCGATTTTTATGTGAATATGTGTTTACTTTTATATATCTCCATACCAAGTTACAGTACTCACCATGAACACTTGCAGAGATATAAAGTGTGAAAAATTTAGATAGTATGGGAGGTGCCACGCCGCTTTCATTTAGCGGTATGAAACATACTTTACAACCTATTATCATACCTACCGAATATATACAAAAATTTTCATTCAAATCGGTCAAGCCGTTTCGGAGGTGTTCGACCACAAACACCGTGACACGATATTTTTATGTATTAGATTTTTCATATAAATTTACTAAAAATTCTAAAATAAAAAATAGAGACACTTTTTTAGGATATTCGTACATATGTATATAAATTGTAATGTTCTTATTGCAAAAATTATCAATTAAATATAAAATTATGTATACAAAATCGATATATATTATATTACATATGTCTATATTAGGCCGCATGAATAAAGATATGCAATTGCCCCCTCCAAAAAAGTTCCGACCTTCCACTTCAATTTATTTGAATAATCGAGTACAAGGTCGGAAATTCCCAGAAAACGCAAGTGGTCTGAATCGAGTACAAGTGGTCTAATCGAGTACAAGGCAAGTTCCAGGCCATATTGTTAGGGCAGTTGGATAGGACTAGTTTCGAATCTGCACCTTCCCTTCTCATATTATTGCCACAATTGTTAGGGCAGTTGGAAAACACTAGTTTCCAATCTGCACCTTCCCTTCTCATATTATTGCTTCAGTTGTTAGGGCAGTTGGAAAGGACTAGTTTCCAATCTGCACCTTCACTTCTCATATTGTTTCTTCAGTTTTTAGGGCAGTTGGAAAGCACTAGTTTCCAATCAGCACCTTTCTTCTCACATTGCTGCTTCAGTTGTTAGGGCAGTTAGAAAGCACTAGTTTCCAATCTGCACCTTTACTTCTCATATTGTAGCTTCAGTTGTTTGGGCAGTTGGAAAGGACTAGTTTCCAATCTGCACCCTCACTTCTCATATTGTTGGTTCGGTTCGATCAGGATTTCCGATGTTATACACGCTGTCTGAATGGACTAGATCCAGAGCAGCACTGTTTGATAGGGTAGAAGGACGGTGCTTCGGGGATTGGTGTTTCGACTCTGTCAAGATTTGCAGATTCAGCAAGCTGTCTGAATGGATTGGATCCAGAGCAACCCGGCCGGATGGAAATGATTTGTTTCCATGTCAAGCCTCTATCTGATAGGAAGTGTTCGACAGTGATCAAGTAATGATCTCTGGAAGCTGGCAATGCTTTCACAATTTCTTGTTTGTGGCGGTAGTTCGTTAAAACACTTTAATCCTTTGTAGAATATGTTCATTTTATCCACTTCTGTCCTATATAATGGCAATCTAAAGCTATTATTTTCCCTGAGTATGTATGAATGCGTTTCATTTATATATCTGAGATTGTCGCTCAGGTAGTCCGGCAACCGACCATTCTCTATATTGAATACGAATTTCATGGCGTGATAAAAAATTTGCTGCTTAACACTCAGCCAGTTCATATCGGCGAGCATCTCTCGTGTGGGTGCATCGTGACGCTTATTCAGTATAAATCGCATTGCTCTGTTTTGCATTTTTTGTAACTTGTCGATTTGTGTATCGCTTGCCATGAAAAAGATCGTTGGACAATATATGAAGTGCGGTTCTATTATGGACCTATACACAAGTGTTTTATATCTTCTTCCTAGGTACTTACATGATCTTTTCATGAGACCAATTTTTTTAGCAATTTTATTTACAGCGTAATCAACATGCTCATAGAATTTTAACTTATTACCAATGTATATACCTATGTATTTAATGATTTTTACCTCCTCGAGCTTTTCATTTCTGATTTTTAAGTTATACTTGAATGAGTTCGAATTAGCCACCCTAGATAAGACCATGAACTCTGTCTTTTTCACATTCACTTCAGTGCAGTCACACAAGAATGCCTAACCCTGATCCCTGATTGCTCTGTTATGAGTATATTATTGCACTCAACATAATGTACCAATTGGTTTTTCACAACCGTCTCTAAGATTTTTTTCATATTGGGAAGGGTGTTAATTGGCCTAAACTCCTCAGCTTTTATCGCAGTTTTTACTTTTTTCACTGGAACTATTGTCGAAGTTTGCCATTCGTTCGGTACAGTTCCAGATTGCAGACTCTTATTTATTAATAACGCGTAAAAATGGCCCATGTATTCAACTGAGTCTTTAATGACACCCTCCGATATTAAGTTATTTCCACCAATTTTTCTCTTAAATTTCTTAACAATTTGGATGATATCTTCTTCAAATTTAAATGTCGTTTGAGATAGGGAGACTCTAATCGCCAAATTCCAGTACTCAATCGTGAACACTGCCAGAGGTATGCAGTATGAAAAATTCCGTTTTTATGAGAGGTGCCACGCCCCCTTTTCCAAAAACCACAGTCTGTCTCCATGAGTGTGCGATTGTTTTCGTATATCAGCATACCATGTTCGAGTACTCTAAACATGAACACTTTCAGAGATATGCAGTGTGAAAAATTCGGTTTCTGTATGAAATGTGTATACTTTACATCCGATTCTCATACTTACCATATATGCACAAAAAATTTCATAAAGATCGGTCAAGCCGTTTAGGAGGAGTTCGACCACTAACACCGCGAAACGAGATTTTTTATATATATTAGATTTTGATTTATATCAAATTTGGTCGAGATAGGTCAAGTAGTTTTTGAGATACGCATATATGATACATGTGGGCAGTGCCACGCCCATTTTAAAAAAATTGTATGAAAAACCATTTTATTGCTTAAGAATGATTGGGCGCGTTTATAAGACATAGCTGTTTAACTCATCTGCTACGAAAGTGTTGGCGACTGTTGAACCCAACAATTACGTCTTAGAAACGGCTTGATGAATATGCTGCCAAATGAACAGCTGATAAATGAAATTGCAATAAATAGAGATAGTTGCGCCGACAGTATTTAGAATTCAACGCTGAGCTGCCGCCGTGTTGATAAATTCGTTCAATGTTATAATGAATTAAACAGTGTATAATTATATAGCAAGCAGCTTAAAAACATATATTTAAAAACGTAGTATTATTATAAACCATTTAAGTTACTTTATCACATCAATAATATAAAATAGAATAAATTTGTTTGCAACTGCCACCTAACAAAGCGGCGTTAAATTTAATATAAGCGGCGCAAGTCTTTTCGAACAGCTGTTTAGGCTAAGCCCAACACGTTCAGGTGTAAAAATTCAGTTCAGGTAGCGTAAAAATTTTCCGTTGAAAAAAATGGCGGAAAGTTGCCAACTGTTGAGCTGAGCGGAACTACTCAAGTGTGCGTTTCTAAGACAAATAGCCAACGGTTACGCAACAGCTACGTCTTATAAACGCGCCCATTGTATATATCAATTTTGAGTAAATATTGATGAACCCCTTAGCCACAGTGCTCAAAAATTCTGCACTTCCGGTACATACACACATATAAATTCAAGACCGTATTTTTGCTTAAATTGCTCAATTTCGACATTTGTATGCAATCGCATTGGATAAGGTATCAGTTCATTAAAAAATAAATGGTTTTTTTTAGATAAATACCACATATTTGGCAACTTTCATAGAAATTTTTGAAATTATCGATGATCAAAATTCAAAAAATTAAGAAAAATAGGGTGTTATTAAATAAGAAAAGTCGGCATATTAATATTGCATTGGCTTTAATAACAACAGGGTATTAATTTTCGCTTGCATTCTTTTATGCGTAGCGTGCACTTTATGCCTTTTAGTGTATTCTTATAGCCAAATAATTTGGCATGTCTCAAGTTACATATAAGACATTGTTGATTAATGCACGCAAATGAAAGTAGACGCAAAATGTGGAATATGCTTATGTCAACAAAAACGTGGGTAAAGCATTTGCATTAAATTATGCTTATGTAAACCAAAACGTGGGAATAAAGACTTTACAATAATTTTGCTAACGATCAAAAGTTTTTAAGCCCTTATTATTATTATATTAGCTATGTAAGCATTGTGAGGACCAAATATCCCTGAGGAATTTGGCCCACACAAATACCCGCCATCAAAACAACCAACAACACAAGTTATAGCAACACGAGTCATGGCAACACCCGACAGCACCTTCGGTGCCATGACAACGCAACATCACACAGCAACATGTAGCTGCGCGACCACGCAACATCAAGCACACAGCCTATTAAAGATAAAGCACGACAAGAAACCAGTCAGTCAGCACGAGACTGTGGTCGTGAACATACGGCGGCTGGCAAAAAGTGACTTCATCTGGACCGGCTCGAGTGTTGGGCTTGATTCCACTTCTGCAACAGCTGCTGGTAAGGTGATTTCTTCTGCATCGGCTTGAGTGTCGGGCTGGACGTCACCTTCCCAGTGGCAGCGCCACAAGCTACACACAGCCTCTCGTGGCACCGCGTACGGGCGACACCCGCTCGCCCGAAGTCAGCTCCGCCGTTAGCAGAGGGACGTCGACAGCGCCTGCAAGAGCGCTTCTCGCCGCTGTCTGCAGAGCGGCGTCAACAGCGCCACTAGAGCGACTCTCCGGCGGAAACAGAGCGTCACTTATCAGCGCCGCCCAACGGCGCGAGTGGGACTATACTCTCCGGCGTCATTAGCGCGGTACTCTCCGGCGCGAATAGAGTGCCACTTGTCGACGTCGCCAGAACGCCGCCCAGCGGCGCGAGTAAAACGTCACTCCCGGCGCCACCAAAGTACCACTCATCGGTACGCCTCAAGTTCTGAAACATTGAAAACGACGTGCTACAGGCCACAGCTTCCAGTTTGTTATCTTCATTATCTAAACGCTTTGTCGATGGCGACATGATTTTTTTGAACGCGGCAGCGACATCATGAATTTGTATGAGTTTGACATAAAAGAAGAGGAAGAACCTTATCTGTCGCCGGAAAAATAGAAATAGATCTAATCTGGCCACAACCACAGCCGTCGCGTAGCCCGGTCGTCGCCAAAATAATTATCTACATAAGAGTACGTGTTAAAATAATTTGACAGCTGTAGTCCGTAGCTCGTAGTTTTCATTGTGTTCGGGCTCTCACCTGCATTGCTGAGAGCGCTACATCTCGACGCAACTGGAGCGCTACTCTCCGGAGCACTACATACCGGCGTCACCGGAGCACTATACACCGGCGTCACCAGAGCGCTACTCACCAGCGTTGTTAGAACGCCATTCACCGGCAAGACCAGAGCGCAACCCACCTTGCAAGAGCGCTACATACCGACGCGGCCAGAACACCGCTTATAGACGCCAGCAGCGCCCCAATCAGCGGCGTCAGCAGAGCGCTGCCCACCAGTACCAAAGTCACGCCACTAAAGGCTAAAGGGCTCATAACGGGACAAGGAGCCGTTACCCAGTCACTGCAAGTGACGCTACCGAATGTTTCAAATTATTGTTTGTTATATGTTCTTTTATAGAGATTAAGAAAAATTAAGTAATAAATTACGGTCTACCAGAGCCCGAAACTACAAATTCAATGTAACGAACCCTGGACACGGCGAGTATACCCCAGCATTTTAGAAGAAGCATCGGGGCAAGCAAAACGCTTCGTTACAGCATTTAGTTTGTATAAAAACGTAATCATTAATTCAATAAAGATCACTTGAAAGCAATCAAGCAAACAACAGTGTTCGAACTTGGCGTAATCGCTATTATTCTGAACATTCTGGTGACCCCTGGGAAAGGACATTCAGCTTAAACAAGGCCAGTGCAGCAGTTTAAGGAGCCACATAACTAATCTAAAAGAAGAAAAATGGATCGTTTCGAGGATTTGGCCAGACAACAAAGAGAAATGGGCGGCAATATCGAATCAATTGTCCGAAACTTTAAAAAGGACCCGCAATCCAGGAAGCAGTCAATCAGCTATTACGAAGAGCGATTGAGAAGACTGGACAGCGAGCGGTCGAAGTTTAAAATAACTGACAACAAACTTCGACTGCTTGAAAACCCCCAGCTGGATCACGACTACTTTACAAAGGACTACTATAACAATAGAATGGAAATTGTAAATCAGTACAAGGAGATTTTCGAGTCCGCAGTGCTCCAATTGGCTCAAACCCCGACGAGAGAATTGCGCTTAACAACTAATGAAGGAAGTACGTACCAACATGATGCTTCAGCTTCAAAAGTCAACACAGAAGCACGGCATGATACTGGAACCAAACAGGTAGCTTCCAACGAGTACACTAAACTAGTCCGCAGATAAGGGATAATGATGGCCTCGTTGCGACGGTTACTGAACGACAACGTTTCACCACAATGTGTTCCAACAATTAATAAACTGTAGGAAAATATAGAAGACATTCACTTCAGGATATTTGACCAACCGAGCAGGGCTACAAGGTCGATAACTTCATTTGACTTGAGGAAAAGGTATGGAGTACTTTGCAAGCAGCTAATAGTGACTCCCATACTGAGCAATCTTCAAACCAACTTCCGATTAAACTGCAATCCATTTCATTGCCGAAGATAATAATTCCAAAATTCGATGGCACCTATTTAAAATGGCAAGAATTTCATGACCTATTCTCGCAACTGGTAATAAATCAACCTCTTTCAAAAGTTCAGAAAATGTGGTACTTGAAAACTCACTTAGTGGGGGAGGCTGGAAATCTAATTAAACATTTCGCATCAACAGGAGAGAATTTTGATGCAGCTTGGTTCATGCTTCTGGATCGTTACAACAACAAACGCTTGCTGGTGAGCAAGTTAGTACATGAGCTAACTACTACACCTGGAAGCACATCAATGGACAATGTCAAAAAACTGCATGACACAACACAAGAATGTCTATTAGCATTGCAAAATTTGCAGATAGACACATCAACATGGGATCCACTTCTGCTCCCCCTTCTACTAAAGAAACTGGATCAACCGACTCGTTTGCGGTACGAACAATCATTATCAAAGCCACGGGAGTTACAAACACTCAAGGAATTCCTGAATTTTCTGGAGAAACACTTTCAATCCATGGAAGCGATGGGTATCAAAGACAAATCTACAAGCTCAACTGCAAAGGTGTGCACTTCAGTCACATCCAAAGGTCATAGAAATGACACTTGCAGCATGTGCAAAAAAGGAAAACATCCATTATTTTCTTGCAAGGAATTTTTACAACAGTCTCCATCGGCAGAAATATTGCCACAATTGCCTAAAACCAGGACATGGTTCTAAAAATTGTATAATAAGAAACTGTCTGAAATGCAACAAAAAACAAAACACGCTGTTACATTTCGAGGATTCAAAAAGGGATGTGAGCAAAGACATTACATCAGTAGCCACTCCAACACAAGGCAACGAATCGCAAAGTACTACACCATCCAGGACCAAATCAACGCCATCAAAAGACGAAGCAGCGTCACTTACCACCGCAAAGCACACAAAGTCAAACACGTATGTATGTACTACTCAGCACTGCCATGGTGAAAGTTAGAGGAATCGGAACAGAAGTGCAGTGTCGGGCAATTCTCGATTCAGGCTCACAAGTTAATTTTGTGACTGAACGATTGGTTAAACGTCTTGGCATCTGAACTAAACCATCATCAATCTCCATTAGTGGCATCGGGTCAAGGAGCACTATGATACAGCATCGAGTCAATGTGGCGCTACAGTCTCGGATCAACAACTTTACAACGCGGCTAGAGGCAGCGGTATTGCCTCAGATTATATCCCCGCAGCCGTCGCAAGAAATTAAGATCGACGAATGGCAAATTCCTGAGAACATCATGTTAGCCGATCCATCATTCAATCGTCCTGACAAAATTGATATATTGTTGGGGGCGGAATTCTACAACCAACTGATGGCAGCAGGGCAAATCAAACTATCATATGACCTACCCATTCATCGCGGGAAAAGTTGGTGGCAACTACATCTCAAATGCAATATGTGGAATCTGTACCAACGATGACATCAACTTAGATGCAGCCATTGCTCAATTATGGGAACTTGAGGATGTTGCAACTGTAACAAAACAACATTCCGTAGCAGAAAAACAGTGCGAAGCTCATTTCGCACAACATACACTTATCAATGAAAATGGGAGATTCAAGGTAAGGCTACCATTTCATGAAAATCCGGAGGCCTTAGGGGAATCCTATGGGATGGCGTATAATCGATTCCTGGCCTTAGAACGTCGACTGGCAAAATCGCTCCAGACAAAGAATCAATATTTACAATTTATGGAGGAATATGAGAACTTGGGGCACATGACGCAAGTGGATATTGATTCCATCAGTAAACCTAGGTACTTCATTCCTCACCATTGCATTGTGAGACCCGAAAGCCGCACTACAAAATTACGTGTGGTGTTCGACGCATCAGCAAAATCGTCCACTGGCATGTCTTTGAGCGACCTCATGTATACCGGACCCACTGTTCAGAGCGAGCTTTTCACCATTTTACTTCGCTTCCGTTTGCCCAGGTTCGTCTTCACCACAGATGTAGAAAAAATTTATCGACAGATGCTCATTCAACCGGACGAACGCAAATTCCAACTTATCATCTGGCGAAAGGATTCAAGCCTACCAATAAAGCATTATCAGCTAAATACAATCACATCTCCAGACCTTAAGCTAGACGATGTGGCTACATACTTTTGGACTCATTCACAAATCGTGTTGGCATGGATTAACTCATCCTCAGCATCATACCAAACATTTGTGGCAAACCGTATAGCTGTTATTCATGAGCACACTACCGCTGAACAATGGCGGCATATAAGCTCAAAAGACAACCCAGCTGACATTCTATCACGAGGACTGCCGCCGGGGAGACTAGAAACCTGCAATGTGTGGTTTTATGGGCCAACAATCTTGCTTGGTAAAGAAGACACTTGGCCTTCAAAGTATTTCAAGGCATTTTCAGTAATCGACGAAGGTATCAACATGGAATGGAAAGGTGTGACATCAGTCGCTGTTGCAACCACTGGACATGAAGGACGCGTACTTTATAGCATTCGACACAATGGCTCTTTCAAAGCATTACAAAGAGTGACAGGCTACATGCTGAGATTTATCAACCAGGCCACAAACCAATCGCGGGAGTCAGACATTCTCTTGACCGTACACGAATTGGAAAAAGCGCTTGTGGTAATCGTTTGTACAATGCAGCAATCGGACTTTGAGGAAGAGCTTCAGCACCTTAAAAAATACAACGAAGTTCGCAAAAACAGTTATTTCCGCAGCCTTTCACCGTTTCTGGACAATAATGGTATCATCCGAGTTGGAGGGCGTCTACAAGCATCAGAACTTGCATACGATGCCAAACACCCTATGCTAATTCCACATAACAATTCACTCGTCAAATTATTAGTAAAAATGATCCATAAAGAAACCGTCATTGTGGACCTCAAGCGCTCTTAGCTTACACAAGGCAAAGATTTTGGCCTATAAAGGGATAATTGCTGACACGATCAATTGTGCTCAACTGCGTAAGATGCACCAAAGCTAAGCCAAAACTAATGAGTCAAATTATGCCTTCAACAAGAGTAACTCCAGCAAGACCATTCATCAACTCAGGCGTGGACTTCTGCGGGCCATTTTGGGTTCACTTCAAGATAAGGGGAAAGAAACCACAAAAGGCCTATGTAGCGGTATTTTGCTGTTTTGCCACAAAGGCAGTGCATTTGGAATTAGTCAGCGACTTAACGACGGATGCGTTTATTGGTGCCTTAAAACGATTTATATGCCGAAGAGGACATTGTCAAAATGTATATTGTGACAACGCAACCAATTTTGTAGGCGCGAAAAACCAGCTTTCTGAACTTATTGACGTTGTTTATGGAAATTCATCACGAGAATCAATAGTAAAGCAGTGCAGCGGAAAGGGAATAATATTTCATTTTATACCTCCTAGGACTCCACATTTTGGCGGTTTATGGGAAGCAGCGGTAAAATCAGCTAAGCATCTACTAATAAGATGCACCTCGACAGCGTCCTTAACGTATGAAGAATTGGACACGGTAATCATCGAGGTGGAAGGAATCCTAAATTCCAGACCAATCAGCCCAATGTCCTAACGATCTAACAGCTGTAACTCCAGGCCACTTCCTCATAGGAGAACCCCTTAATGCCCAAGTTGATCCAACGTGTAGGCCACAGCAAATAAATTTATTAACAAGATGGAAACTTGTTTCTCACCTCAAACGCGAGTTTTGCAATCGGTGGTCCCGCGAATATTTATCGGACCTTCAGCTGCGAAATAAGTGGAATACACAACACAACAACATCAACGTAGGTGACATGGTGATCATCAAAGAAGACAACACACCGGTACTGCAGTGGCCATTAGGAAGAATCATCAATGTATATGAAGGAAACGACGGTGTAGTGAGAGTGGCTGATGTAAAAACTGCTAGTGGCACTTTCAAGAGGCCTATTCATCGGCTTGCGCCCTTGCCCAGGGAAACAAATGATGCCACAGAACGACAATCAACCAACAAACTGCTTGAGGAAGACAAGATTCCATCAAGGAGGAATAATCCTTCGTTACACCAAGGACTTGCTACACTTCTGATTACCCTACTCATCTTACCATTGGCTTTAGGAGCTGAACTTCAAAATAAGCGATTTGGATCAAAGCTTGGCATTCATTTTGAAGGAATAGGCTCAACAGCCATATCAACCACTGATTGGAACCTAATAATCTACTATGACATGGAAGGATTTTTGGTAGAACTAGCAGCGCTGTCAAATGGCACAAGGGCCCTGCGCCATTTATGTCAAGAAATCACACAAAAAAGCTCATGTCTTTCTCTGGGAGCACATCTTGAGCAGACTGAAAAAGAGTTGCAGCTGGATTACGAAATAGTAAAATCTAATCGGCGTAAACGAATTGCCATTGATGCAGTTGGAAATATCGCTCATTCTTTGTTTGGAGCACTGGACGCAGAATATGCAGAACAAATGTCCAAAACAATCACACACGTTAAGGAAAATGAACTACATCTGCTGCACCTGATCATAAATCAAACATCCATTGTGGACTCAACCATCACCATTTTGAAGCAGGATCAAAAAGCGGTCAAGAGGAAGTTCGACATCATTGATCAACAAGTGAGTCAAATATTCCAGAGGATCAGCAACGACACGCATGAGATATACCAAGAAAAATTATTTCGAATCTTTTCCTCGTTATCCATCCAACTCACACTTATGGCAGCCAATTTGCAAAGAATGCAATCTGCAATATTAGCCGTTCTAACAGATACTCATCACGGAAAAATAAGTCCTCTTCTGCTGACGCCCAGCCAATTGCAAGACGAAGTAAACAAAATTAAACTTCACTTATCAGCACCATTGGAACTGCCTGTAAACCAAGAAGATTTACTCCAGCTATATCAACTCATGACGGTTAAGGGAGGACTTACAGAAAAGCATGTTGTATTCAGCATCACATTGCCTCTGGTAGAGCATGATCGATATGACTTATTCAATCTGCTACCAATTCCTACTTGGACTAATGGGACTATGATTGAAATAAGTCCGTGTGCTGCAGTTTTGGCAATAAACACAGCTCTCGGTCAATATTTCCCGCTGAGCATCTCCAAATTTCAATCTTGTGTGGATATTAAAAATGGAAATTACATCTGTTCTAAAATTCAAATTCGTTATAGTCACGGTTCATCTAAATGCGCATGTGAAGTAAATTTATTCAACAACAACACCCAGTCAAGTTGTCAACTGCGAAAAACACCAAACGATGTTGTATGGATATCACTACAGCATAAAAATCAATGGATTTATGCCACGTCAGTTTCATCTCGTGCAACCGCAGTATGTGGAAAAGAAATCATTCAGGTGATTCTAAAGGGATCAGGACTGTTATCACTCCAACCAGACTGCATACTCAAACATAATTTTATATCAGTTCAAGCAGATCAGTTGATATCGACGAGTCTTTGCTCGTCCTACACTAGCCTGGGAGAAATTTAAGAAGTAGCTGCAGCAGAACATATAAAGCCTCTTCTTCAATCACGGGATGATGAGAAATACATAACACAAATACAAAACCTCACGTCCTTACAATCATCATTGGCCAATCAACGCATATTAGAACTCCCAAACAAACTTGAAGCACAAAATGCGCACCACATAACGGTTGGGTACACTGCCTTGGTTACAGTTTTGTGCCTTTTGGTGTTCATGCTAGTCAAAAGAAAATTTAAAACAGCCAAACAGGAAACATTGCACGCATCCACGACTGCGACCACATCCGGTCAAAATGAAAAACCCACACCTGCGCCTCGACATTCTCAAGGAAGTTTGGACTTTACGATAAACATTTAGGACAGAACCTACTAAGGAATTCGAGCTGCGCTCACCGGGGGGAGGATGTTATTAAATAAGAAAAGTCGAGATATTAATATTGCATTGGCTTTATTCAACAGGGTATTCATTTTCGCTTGCATTCTTTTATGCGTAGCGTGCACTTTATGCCTTTTAGTGTATTCTTATAGCCAAATAATTTGGCATGTGTCAAGTTACATATAAGACATTGTTGATTAATGCACGTAAATGAAAGTAGACGCAAAATGTGGAATATGCTTATGTCAACGAAAACGTGGGAGTAAAGCATTTGCATTAATTATGCTTATGTAAACCAAAACGTGGGAATAAAGCCTTTACAATAATTTTGCTTACGATCCAAAGTTTTTATGCCCTTATTATTTAGCTACGTAAGCATTTAGTTTGTATAAAAACGTAATCATTAATTCAATAAAGATCACTTGAAAGCACCCAAGCAAACAACAGTGTTCGAACTTGGCGTAATCGCTATTATTCTGAACATAGGGGCTCATTAAAATTTAACCGATGAAAACTGCCAACAAGCTAAATCTAACAATATATTGTAATACATCGTTTTAAAGGCCTATAAAACCTCTATTTAAAACTTGTCCGATCTTTAAAATCGGATTGAAAATAGTCAGTAATAGATAAGTGCATCAAGAATGAAAATAACGTTTTTTTTTATAAAAAGAATGGAGGGTTCAGGAACTATACGGGACCTATTTTCATGTTGTACTCGACATGTATTCGGGTGTATTTCATGACTTTTTTTTTGTAGTACCGTGTTATTAGTTCCCAAAGAGAACGCGCCTTTTGTGTAACAAAAGCGAACACTGATCGAAAATGTGTCTATAAACTGAAGCGCCTCTTTCAAAACTACCGACATACCAAATTTCCAAATTTAAGTCATTGCCGTGGGACTTCCTTTTGCGAAAAATCGGAAAGCTGCGCAAGCTTTAAGAAGCGGAGGCATTGAAGTTGAATGAATTCGTTCCTCTGTGTATTAACCATCATGCTACAACTTCTTTTGGAAGTTTGGAGTATGCTTTGAATCTGAAAACAAACAGATAATAAATAAAAAACCTTCAAAGCTTTGACTTATGCTTACAACGCAAGAAGTAGCTCTGGAGGATTGGAATTAACCCTTAAATGTCGCCTGATTGAGGCTGCGGTCACGCGCTGCTCTCCCTCTTCAAAAAATAGGTCACTGAACTCAGAATTATTTAAAACTCTTTATTTCAATAATTTCATTTTACTAGCACAGCTTGTTTACAACCACTTGCTGGTTGGCGTACTGTCAAATTTAGATTATCGATAACTCTACAACAACTGACGAGAGTATTCGTAATAAAAATTTAGTTTTCAATTGGGTTGCCAGCAGTGGTTGCGTTGCTCTCCGTAATAGACCAATTACTCTGTACGGCAAAATCAACTTTTTTTCTGGATATTGGACCAAACCAATTTTTTTAAGAGCTTGAGTCATAGGTAAAACCGTGATTTCTCCGTTTTTCGAAGTTGGCCTCCGAAATCGAGATATGGGCCTTCGAAGTTCGAAATAGGACCTTTGGTAAAAAATTATATTAAAAAGTTAGTATCGCTGTAAAGGCGATTAAACCCCTTTCTTCTGAAATGCATATTTGTATACTTCGTATATAAAAATTTGAGAAAAAACACATTTAAAAGAAAAAATAACTTTATTTTTTAATATTTTAAACAAGAAAATTACCAACCGATTTTTAAACAATTGATACCGTTGATTAAACCCCCTTTCTTCTAATATGCGTATTTGTATACTTCGTATATAAAAATTTGAGAAAAACACTTAAAAGGAAAAATACCAATTTTTTCTTATAAAAAATATTTTAAACAAAAAAATTACTAATTAGTAATACATATGGATACTTTATTTAAATAAAACAGAAAATTGCCTTTAATTTTCATAAATAACCTGTTATGTAAAAATCAAACACCACGGTGTTTTTATATTTTATAGGCCTTAGACTTCTGTTACATATACTTTGCTTTATTTTTAACAGGGCTGTGTGAAAAAGAACAAATTAACGCTTAAAACACTACTAATTATTTTTTTTTATTTAAATATGGCACTCAATTGTATTACTAATTAGTATTTTGTTTGTAATTTTTTTTTTATAAGAAAAAATTTATATTTTTCCCTTTTAGGTGTTTTTTCTCATATTTTTTTAAACGACATATACAAATATTCATATTAGACGAAAGGGGGTCTAATCGCCTTAACAACGATGCCAATTTTTTAAAAATCGGTGAGTAATTTTTTGTTTAAAATTTTTTTGAATTTATTTTTTCCTCTTAAGTGTTTTTTCTCTAATTTTTATTCACGAAGTATGCAAATATGCACGTAAGAAGTAAGGGGGTTTAATGACCTTTACAACGATACCAAAAATCGATTAGTAATTTTTGTTTAAAATATTTTTTTTTAACAAAAAAAAAGTTATTTTTTCATTTAAATGTGTTTTTTCTCACATTTTTATATACGAAGTATACAAATATGCATATCACATGAAAGGGCGTTAAATCCCCTTTACAACGATACGATTTTTTTTTAAATCAGCTCAAAATTTTCTGAAGTATTAAGTTTTTAATTTTTCGAAGATCTGACCTTTGACCCGTTATAGTACCTGTAATATAAGTTTTCACAAAAAATTTATATACCATATAAATAAGAGCAATTTACATGCAATAATTAAAAATAATTTTTTACCAAAGGTCCAATTTCGAACTTCGAAGGCCAACGAAGGCTAACTTCGGAAAACGGAGAAATTACTTTTTTACTTATGACTCAGTCTCTTAAAAGTACCAATACCCAGCCGAGTTCTGTACAGTGTTATTATATTTTATATTACGTTATTTAATAATAGCGCTTGCTCTGCTGCGCAAACAAATAAATATTTTTTTGTATATAGTAAACAGGTATTTTTTTCAGTGCTATTGGATATCATATTTTTTCTTTTACCACATTGTGTAAAAATTGATAAACAAATTTTTGGGGTGTCCCACTGGAGAACATGCAACATACAATTGGCCGTGGAAAAAACATGTATTTTTGAGACAGAATCCAGAGACTTTTATTGATTGCCTTTGTGCTTTATTCATTGTCATTGAGAAAGCCAGTCTGCCGAGGAAGCGTGTTAAATCAAATGGCATATAGTTTGAGATGGTATTGCGCATAAATTTTTTTACAGCAAGTCTGTAGTTAGGTCTGTCACTGTCCTGCAACTTGCCCTTGAAGCACAGGTTGCCACGGCCTTCGGCTTTTGTTGAACTTAGGAGCTAGTTAAGAATTTATAGATATTAACTACATATATTTATAATTAAACCACCTTTACTTATATGTCTTTAATATTGCAAAGTTGAAAAAATCTAGATATTGCACTAATATTATATATGTTGGTCGATTTGAGGCAGTTGGAAGGCACAGTATTTCCGAAAACTTGAGTTCAGGACACTCGTCGATGATGTGAGCTACTGTTAACGATGGTGAGTTGCAGAATAAGCAAGATGGTTTGGTGAAGCCTTTGAGGAGATGACTATGCGTCATTGTCGTGTGGCCTAGTCTACAACGTACAAATATCCTTAGCTTTCGGCAAGAACAGTCTGGTGAGTAGGTAGGTTTAGTGCCCGTAGGGTTAAAGGACTTATAATGGTGTTGATAACTTGTCCATTCATTTTCAAATTTTTTATGGATAAAAGAGAGAGCTAATTTTCGGATGTCTATGGCCGTGACATGGTCAAATAGATGCAGAGGTTGGTTTGCAGCTAATTTTGCTTTTTCGTCAGCAAACTCATTCCCTTTGATTCCAACGTGACCCGGTACCCACATTATTTGTATCTAGCCATTGCTTTTCGAAAGATACATCCGTATGCGTTCAATCAGTAATCCTCCTATATTACCATTTATGAGAGCTTCAATCGTAGATTTGCTTTCGGTGCATATAATGTATTTAGATCCTGTATTGGAGGCAAATTTGACTGCTTCCTGTAAAGCAGCTGCTTCCGCAGTGAACAGTGAGCAATATGTTGGTAGCGCACCGACGGTTACTGTTTCACCGATCTCATTTGCAACTGCAAATCTTAGACTTGTGGACGTCTTTGATCCGTCAGTGAATAAAAATGTCCATTCTTTCCTGTAGGGATAAATAGCTTCCTGGTATAGTTGGATATATTCATTTGCACTGGTGGAATTTTTAGGAAATTTGAGCAACTTGTCGATAAGTAAGCTTCTGCTTATGTGCCAGTTTGGGCTCGATTCCGGAGGGACCATATCGGTTGAGTTATGACGTTGAGTTGGTTTGCTAGGGTTAAGCATCGCATTACTGTGGATTTGTTTCCGGTGTTATTTCTTTGTTTTAAACTTAAGTCAACAAGTTCAAAGATTGGTTCGCTTCTACAATGAATTAGTCTTGGTATTAACATCATTGTGGTCTGTAGTACCCGTAGGGATATTTCTGTCAGTCCTGCCTCCGCTAACACAGCTTTAGTAGGAGAAGTGGGGAAAGCGCGAATACTTCTTCTTGCTGCTGTATGATATGGTGAGGTGATGAGGTTTATATGTGTTTTAGCGCAGTGTCCATATATAGGAAGGCCAAAATCGATTTTGGATAATATACTTAAGTGCTTTAGTTTTAGTCTGGATTTCAGTATTAAGGGAAGGTGTTTTAGCAGGGGGTAGGAGATTTTATCGGGGCCTGTGGTTTTGCCAGTCATGGACGTGATCGCGAGGTCAAATTCTTCCACTGAAATGGCAGATTCAATAAGAAGAGCTTCAGGACAAGGGGAAGGATTTTGGAAGTTTTCGTGAAGGGATTCCTTTTTTAAGTTATTAAACTTTGAGTGGAAGTTGTAGTTATCGGAATATTTTGACCACGCTTCGGCAAAATGTTCAGCAATATCCTGTGAATCATAAATTGGGCCGTTCGGGGCATGGGTAAACTGAATTTAATGTAATAGATTTAATGTCCGACCATATCTTTTTTGGGCTAGAGGATGGGTTTATGCTACCGATTAGATTTTCAAATGATTGCCTCTTGGTTGCTTTGAGCTCTCTTCTGAAAATTGAGTTAGCCTTTTTGTATTTTAAAAAACTTTCTGCTGATCTGTTGTGCTTACAGAAGGACCATAACGATTGCTTTGTAGTTCTAAGTAAGGACAAAAGGTTGGACCAGTATGGCAGTTTCGAGGAGAACTTTCTTGTGCAGGTTTGAGGGATTGAAACATGTGCCGCTGTGCGAATAATTGTTTTGATAGCTGAAGCTTCGGAATTTATAGACGTTGAAATGGATTTATTACTAGTGCGTAGGACTATTTCGGAGTTGTATTTTTCCCAATCTGCCTTTTTGGGGATGAATTTTGCCCTAGGTTTGATGTGACAGAAGTGTGAAGTGTTTAGGGAAGAAATTATGGGGAAATGATCACTATTATGAGTATCATTGAGTGTGTGAGAAACGATTTTAGGAGCTAGGGAGCGATGTGTAGAAAAGTGGTTTAGTGCGCCATCGTTGAGGACTGCAAGGTTTTAGCTAAAATAATGTTTTCGATTATTTGTCCCCTTCGGTTAGTTACAGAAGAGCCCCAAAGTGGACTCCAAGGCACGGTGCACATTAGTGCGATACGATATGCGATACGATATGGATGCGACATCGACATGCTGAGTACGTGGTAATTGGTAGGATGTGATGAAAACTGTGCACACTTGCTCGACAGCGACACCGATGCGATATAATATCGCATGCGTATCGCACGTGCGACACCGCTGCGATATAATATTGCATGCGTATCGCACGTGCGATACGGTTTTCTGAACGAGGTGGGATTAGTATTGCGCGGCATTTTTTGCAATAAGCATGATCGTTTCACAGGCGGAATCATCATCCTCAATTTTTTTTAGTCGAATTAATAAAAAAGAAAAACATGTTTATGGAACTATACCGAAAACTACTGTAGAACAGACATGACTAGTTTGGCATTGAGAAATATAGCGTCTGAGGTAAAGGACACAGGTAAATGCACAAAAGGATATTTTTCGTGATGGTTTATTTACCTTTGTTTTCATATCTTTAAAAAGAAATTTATAGAATCCAATAATTTTAAACCTATTTTTTTTTTAATTTTGAATAGCAAAAAAGATTTGGTGTTTGTTTAAATGTTAATGATTAACTATTTTGTTTCAAATATTCAGATAAATAGTAATCAAAGTACTTAGAAACAATTAAGAAATAATTAATAATGAAGTATGTATGTAGGTAAACAATTTTGATTATTCGTTATATTTTTATATATTTTTTCTATTGAGTGTTATTTTAGAATATTTAATAAGTTTTTAAATTAAATAGCAGGGTTCGTATTTGCACACACATGCTCTGCTCACACACACGCCAGAAACACATTCAACTTGTACTCACTGCTCATACACATGTGTGTGCATAAGTGGAAAACACCCTCTGCTCACAGAAAAGTGTGTGCTGTTTGTTTTTAAGCACATGCACATGTGTGTGAGCCGATTTTTGCACATGCACATAATATATTTTTAAAAGAATTTGTTTATTAAACGTTATTTTTTGAAAGACAATTCAATAAAAAGGGAGATGTTGTTTGTTTTTTATATGACAGAAAACATATTAAAAAATTATTTCAAGATTTGAGATAGAAATCGAAGTGTATAAGTTTCTCTACACAAAGCACACACATGTGCGTGTGCTTTATATTAATAAAAATAAAGCACACACATGTGCACACGTATGTGAGCGTAAAATGTTAGGATGTGCTGCGCATGTGTGTGCAAATACGAACCCTGTTAAATAGAGAAAGTACAAATTTGTGTGCTCTATAACCCAATGCTACAAAAAATAATGAAGTAAAAATACAGTCATGTTATTTTTCAGGTAGGTTTTGCCGAGTGAAGTAAAAATCGAGATACGAAATTTTTGTCACACACCCACACAATCTTGATTTACTGTTAAAAAACCGGGTTTCCGCACTTATAAGCTTGTAACTCAGTTGACTATATACCGAGTTTAGACTTTTCGAATGATATATGTATATAAACTTTTAGAAAACTTAAGAGATCTGTGTGTATTTTCGTTGTTCACTTTTTTCGTCTCTTTTCAAATTTCGCAAAATTTTCACGGACTATTTTATAAAGCAACTATACTACTCCTGAATTGATGCAAAATTAACATTTAATATATAGTTTTTTTTACTTTAAAAAATCGGGGGAAAGTTATTCAACCTTTCTTGAGAAAAATAATATTTTTGGCTATACAGCTCAAAAATTTTTGCTTAACCTTTCTTTTAATTCAGCTTTCACCGATTTCTCCTTGTAGTGAAAGCAATATTCTGAAATAATTTGTCATGAAATTTTGAATATCTCATTTAATTTTTAGCCGACTTTGTAAAAATAAACACCAGTTTTACTCGATATTAAACATACTTTTCCATGGGCGTAGCCAGGTAGGGGCAGGGGGGGGCTCGCCCCCCCCCCCCCCCCCCCGCTAACTTTCAAATTTTCCTTATATATATATAAAATAGTACCCTGAAATGCCAGCTTAATAGGGTCGAGCCCCCCCTAAATTTCATTCTGGCTACGCCGATGTACTTTTCTCTTAAATTTTTCAAAAGTTTATAGATATAAACATAGTCCCATCATTCGAAAGGTCTAAACTCGGTTGAGAAGCAACTTATTTAACTCATTAACAAGCTTATAAAGGCACGAAAGTTTGTGTAGCTATCACAAAATGGTATCGCGTGTCGCATCGCGTATCGCATCGCTCTAATGTGCACTGCGCGCATTTCATATCGCATTGCGTATCGTATCGCATATCGCATCGCATATCGTGTCGTGCTAATGTGCACCGTGCCCAAGCGTTAACATCGAATCAAAGGTGATGTAAATCTACTAATCATATTTAAAAAATCCCCTTGATTGAATTTTCGTTGGGGCGGTATGTAGCAATTGATTATGGATATTTTATAACCAATGTCTATTTCAACAGCTATAGACGATATGCTTGAAGAAATAGGTATTAATTTATGTGCTAAACATTTTTTGACAAGGAAAGCAATTCCTTGCTTACCTATAATATTTGCTTGTAGGTTATGAAAGTAACCAACGTATTTGTTGGGTACCCATGCTGTTTTATTTATTGGTAGGTGGGTTTCTTGTAAAGCAATAATATCTGGGAAAATTTCGTGGATGAGTATATTGAGTTCGGTACAGTTGTAAAAGAGGCCATGTACACTGTAAAAATTTCATCTTCTATTGTGGGATTTCGTTATTTGTAAAAGAGTTGGTGAAAAGTGGAGTTGTACCATTTAGCTGGGAGAGGAAACTATTAATAAGTAATGTATTTGTTGTAGAGTCATCGACTGCGGATAGCGATTGAGAAGTATTTATTGTGTTTGTTGTGTTTAGAGTATAATCAGCTGTTGTTTCAATTCTTTCATTCAATAGCATTCCCTTATTCATCTCATTTGTTTGTACGTTCGTGTTAATTGTGTTTAATTCATTGTTTCTATTTTGTTGTTGCCTGTATTATGTGGTTAGCTCAGTATAAGTGGTTTTTGGTGTTTTTTGAGTTTCTTTCACAATGTTTAAGTTTTGTGTTTCTTTCACAACGTTTGCGAAAGAAGATGACGGATTTAAAGGAGGGATTGGTGACTTTTGTATTTTTATTGCTTCACGGATGGAGCACTTGTTGTCTGTTTGAATGGTAATTATTTGTTTCATTTGCTCGTAATTTGGGCAAGACTTACTGGAAGCGGTGTGCTTACCTGAGCAGTTAGCACAGAAAACACGAAGACAGGGTTTGGGGGAGTGCGGTGGGTCTGCGCACATGTCACAAGCAGGGGTTTTATGACAACGCTTAGTTGAGTGGCCTAGCAACTGACAGTATCTGCACCTCATGGGATTTGGGTAATATTTTTGTAGTATACCATGAAATGTCAATTTTCTCAGGTAAGTGGTATAAATCAAAAGTTAATAGTACAACTCCACTGGGTGTTTGCTTACCGTCAACAGTTGTTGTGGATTTATGTACTGATGTGACACCTTGTTCCTTGAGATTGTCAATTATTTCATTTTCTTCCACATAATTTAAGCACGGTGCGTAAATTGTTCCATTTGAGGTATTTAGGTTTTTGTGAAGCTCAATTTTTACGTCGCAAACTCCAATGAGTTTTTTTGTTGCTAAGAATTTATTAGAATGATGAACCACAAGGGAGAAAAAAGTCACTGAGATCGCTGAGAAGCACTACCGTAATTGTCGAGTAGCAGTCGATGACAGGGATATAATATTGAAAAAAATGGAACATATTGGTATAGATCGAAAGCAACAAACACACAACTAAATGTGACAACAAATAAGTCTATGATCATATCTAGGGCAGTCAACGTTGACAACGTTAAAAATCAGGTATCAATTAATAATAATAATAATAGATTGGCGCTTACACATATGTTAGTGTTTGGCCGAGCTTCTACTCCGATTTGTGGCGTGCGCCTTGATGATGTCACACAAAGGGGAGGGACCTAGAGTTTTACGCCGACTCTGAACGACGATTGCATTTTTCTGAGAAGCGACCGCTGTAAAGAAAAAACCTTTTTTCTATATTTTTTTTGCGATGTTGCCTTGACCAGGGCTTGAACCCAGGTGATACATATTTGTAGCGCGCGGGATGTGTTAATAGAAGAAGTAAACATCATTAAGTATCTAGGTATAATCATCGACAATAAGTTAAAATTTGAGGAGCACGTTGAATACACAGTAAATAAAATTTCGAAAAAAATGGTCTTATGAAAAGATCTTGTAAGTATGTAAGAAGGAGGTATAAAGCCGTAGTCTACAGATCTATAGTTGAACCGCACTGCATATATTGTCCAATGGGGTATAGTCGTTGCGCTGGGTATGCAGTTACAGTTGCATGGCTATACTCAATCCCGACTCTTGCGTCCTCGTTCGCGCACTTTGAGCAACGTGAGCAACCCATGTGCGAAATGCGGTAACCAATCCGAGTGGAGCCTTGGGTCACGGCAGAAAGAGAGGGAGCTTCGGTGGGTCCACTCCTACTTATTCGGTTTAAGGATTCACTGAAGTCCGCAGCGTCTGTTATCCTGTAGGTGCGGCTGCAATCGGGTGTCTGCTTGGAGCAAGCGGCTCGGTATATACTCGTATATTTCGTTGCAAAACCACCCCCGTCCCAGCAATGGGTTGTGCGCTGGGTTTGGGAGCGGCCACGTAAAAGCCACTTCCAGTGAATAAGCAAGGCAAAGCCTCGGATAAGACCCCCCCTTATGATGACGACCACGGCAAACGTTTAAAGGACCACGATTTGAGGGCATGCACCTGGAATGTCCGGACCCTTAATGGGGAAGGTGCCTCTGCTCGGCTGGTTGATATCCTCGTAAGGACAAAAGCTGACATCACCGCCATCCAGGAAATGCGTTGGACGGGGCAAGCCAAGCAACGTCTGGGGCCTTGCGACGTCTACTACAGCTGCCATGTAAAGGAGCACAAATCCGGAGTTGGATTTGTGGTGGGAGAGAGACTCCGTCGCCGAGTACTGTCGTTCACCACGGTGGACAAGCGTCTGGCCACAATCCGCATCAAAGCGAGATTCTTCAACATCTCGCTCATCTGCGCCCATGCCCCGACGGAAGAGAAGGATGAGGCATCCAAGGATCTCTTCTATGAGCGCTTGGAGCGCACGTACGAGCGCTGCCCCCGTCATGATATCAAAATGGTGCTTGGAGACTTCAATGCCAGGGTGGGCAAAGAAGGGATCTTTGCAACCACCGTCGGAAAATTCAGCCTCCACGACGAAACGTCCGACAACGGATTGAGGCTGATCGACTTCGCCGGGGCCCGAAACATGGTAGTATGCAGTACTAGGTTCAAGCATAAAATATCCATCAAGCTACGTACCTGTCTCCGGATCGCAAAACGAGAAACCAAATCGATCATGTTGTAATAGACGGAAGGCACGCTTCCAGTTCTTGATACGTACGCACATTCAGAAGCCCAAACATCTACTCGGAGCACTATCTTGTTGCAGCCAAGATACGCACCCGCCTCTGTGCAGAAAAATGTGTGCCCAAACATGCAAGGAAAGCTTAACGTCGAGAAGCTGCAATCACAACAGACAGCCAGCGCTTTCGCTACTCGCCTCTCACACCTGCTCTCAGAGAGCACTCTTCAACAAACTGACATATGCGAGCAGTGGAACCACATTTTCCGCTCATTAATTACCGCCGCCGGAGAAGTAGTCGAATTTCAGCGAGCCCAAAAGAACAACTGGTACGATGAGGAGTGTCAGGATGCTGAAAAGAAAAAGATGCCGCCTACAGAGATACGCTGCGATCGGGCGCAACGCGCGCTATGTGGGACCGCTATAGAGATTTGAAGAAGGAAGCGAGACGTATTTGCCGCAATAAGAAGAGAGAGGCCGAAATACGTGAGTGCGAAGATCTTGAAATGCTGGCCGACAGGAAGAATGCCCGAAAATTTTACCAGAGAGTTGGGCGACTTACAGAAGGCTTCAAGAGCGGGGCGTACTCCTGTAAGAACAATAATGGCGACCTAGTAACTGATATCCAGAGCGGAGGGAACACTTTTCCACCCTGCTATATGGTCGATGATGACGGAGTCGACGTTCCACCGCCTGACTATGACGAGGTACGTATAGCAATAACGCGGCTGAAAAACAACAAAGCTGCTGGAGCTGAAAACCTGCCAGCTGAGCTATTTAAGTACAGCGGCGAGGAGTTGATAAGGTGCATGCATCAACTCTTGTGCAGAATGTGGTCAGATGAACGCATGCCCGACGACTGGAATTTAAGTGTGCTCTGCCCAATCCACAAGAAAGGTAACCCCGCCATTCGCGGTATGTCTGAATTTGGCATCCCCTCAAAACTCATACGGCTGTGTAAAATGACGTTGAGCAATACCACCAGCTGGAAAAGACCTCTCAGAGCCGTTCGCCACAAAACGGGGTTTCAGACAGGGCGACTCCCTTTCATGTGACTTCCTTAATCTGATGTTAGAGAAGATAATAAGAGCTGCAGAAATGAACCGCTCAGGAACAATTTACTACAAGAGCGTGCAATTGCTGGCTTATGCCGATGACATCGACATCATCGGTAACAAAAACCGCGAAGTCTGTTCTGTCTCTTCCAAGTTGGATAGGGAAGCAAAGCGAATGGGTCTGGTGGTAAACGAGGACAAGACGAAGTATCACCTGTCATTAAACAAACAGTCAGCACATTCGCGCCTTAGCACCCACGTCACTGTTGACAGTTACAATTTCGAAAAAGTAGAGAATTTCGTTTACTTGCGAACCAGCATTAACACCGATAATAATGTCAGCATTGAAATCCAACGCAGAATCACTCTTGGCATCTTTGGACTGAGTAGGCAATACAAAAGTAAAGTCCTCTCTCGACGTACGCTCTATAAGTCACTCATCATGCCCGTGCTGGTATATGGCGCAGAAGCATGGACAATGACAACATCCGATGAGGCGGCTCTTGGAGTGTTTGAGAGAACGATTTTGCGGAAGATTTACGGGCCTTTACGCGCTGGCGACGGAGAGTACCGCAGATGATGGAACGATGAGCTGAATGAGCTTTACAACGACATAGACATAGTGCAGCGAATTAAAATACAGCGGCTCCGCTGGCTTGGCCATGCCGTTCGAATGGACACCGGCGCTCCAACTCTGAAAGTATTCAACTCGGAACCCGCTGGTGGTAGCAGAGGAAGAGGGAGACCCCTGCGATGGAAATATCAGGTGGAGAAGGACTTGGCTTCACTTGGCGTTTCCAATTGGCGTCAGTTGGCACAGTTGATTGGCGTGCTTTGCTGAACTCGGCCAAAATCTCTTAGGCGGTTACAGCGCCGAAAAAGAAGAAGAAGAACTTTTCCATAGCTAACAACACACAAATTGATAAACTTCACAAAATGCAAAACAGAGCTATGCGATTTATTTTGAACAAACGGTACGACACACCCGTACAGGATATGATCGTAGAGTTTAATTAGATGAGCATTAAACAGCAAATATTCTATCACGCTATGAAATTCATATTTAACATAAATCAGGGTAGGCTTCCAGATTATCTGAGTGACACCTTACGATATATTAATGAAACTCCTTCATACTTACTAAGGGAAAACAACAGCTTCAGGCTCCCGCTATATAAACCAGAAGTTGACAATAAAAATATCTTCTATAAAGGGTTGAAATGCTTTAGCGAGCTACCTGCTCAAATAAAACAGTGCGAGAACTTTGGCACTTACAAGAGGCTGTTACTTAACTATTGCAAAACATTGGCTATCAGGTAGCAAGGATTTGCATGGAAACTAGACCCTTCCATCCAGTCCAGCAGCGCGACTCTGAATCTCGTCCATTTTGATTGCCTGCCTATAAATGAAGAAACAGAACAGTTCGGCATGGAAACTAGTCCTTTCCATCTGTTACAGCAGCATGACTTTCGATCTGGTCCATTCAAATCGCCTGCCTCTAAAGTGGTATGGAGAAGAGGAGGCGTGGAAACTAGTTATTTTCAACCGCCCAGTGTATGTACTGTGCTACTCGGAATCTCGTCCATATATATTTATTTATTATTTATTATTATGCATAAGCTATATTACATCCAGATTAAAAGAAAAATTAAAATAGCTGTAAAAGAAAATTAACATTACCCTATCTCTACTCTTAATGAAAAAGTGTTGAATTTGTAATATTTGTTATATAAGGTCATATGTGTAATAAATAAATAAATAAATAAAAAGCACATTCGCAGGCCCATTGATGATTTTGTAATTGAGCTCAATCCATGGAATTTTTGTTAAATTAATTCCTCAAACGATGTCACGTTGTCGCAAAAATTAGGTGGAAGTGAAACGAACTTTGGTTCTTCATCAATTTGAACCTTTCCGTGACCAATATCTAGTATTTTTTTGAAAAATTGGCAGCTGAAGCATCTTGTTGCAGAATTAGGGCCTATTACTCAATGTCTGGTTAACACTAACTACAGGTTAAATATTGTTATCGACGTGATCGAATTCCTGTTAATTTATGCAGCCAACGTCTATAATGATGTTTATTTTATTGTTAAAGAGACATTTAGCAACCGACCGTTATACAAATTAAACGATTTTGTTCTAATATTATTGACAATTTATTACAGCCACTGACTGTCGGTTTGAAGTGAGTATAAAAACTAAACTTACGATAATTTCCTAACTTAAACCTAAGCCACCACTTTGCGCTGCGCTGCTGTTCCTTTGCCGACGTTTCCACTGCGCTTTGCTGACTAAGCGGTTCGTATAGAATATTTGGTTGCTTAGGTGCAAACAACCTGTGTGAATGTTGAGTGTGCTGACTTAGCGGCTCGTGTAGAATTTTTGGTTGCTTAGATGCAAGCAACCTGTGCGAATGTGGAATGTGAGGGCTTCCCACGATAACTCCTCCCCTTCTAAATGAGGGACGTCCACGGTCCTCGTAGCAGCATTTTTGATTGGAACCTCTACGGACCTGATTATGAAAATCTTGCTCTTGATCATGGCCATGCGTCAAAGTACGTAAGCTGCGAGTCCCGCAATTAATAAGACCCCAGTAGCCGACAAACCTGCGACGCAACCTTGTTCAACTGTTTGTCGCAGATGATTGATGTGTTGAAGGTTCTGTTGATTTACATGGTGGAGGTAGGAGGCGCTCAGTATCTCGGTATGCTGCGTTAGGTTGGTTGCGGAAGCCGATAGAGTTTCGGGCTTCAGAGGCATCGTTGAATTTTCATTGTGAAATATCGTGCATTGATTTCTACGCTATCCTTGAAGACAATTAGGTAAGTACCGTTGACCGTGATGGGGGCCTCGTTATTTTCTTCTACAACAGCCAGCTGATCATTGATGACGACTAGACCGTCACTTATCGGTGCAATTGGTGCGACGTTATTAAACGTTGGCGTTGTGTCGCTGCAGTTCCTCACCGGTAAGGTGTGATTGCGACATGTAGCTAAGATGGATTTTTTAAGGTGGAGAATTTGGTGGCCGCGAGCTACTGTACAATAATAATTTTCCTACATCTCCACTTACGAATAGGATATCTTATTACAAAACATAACTCATTATTGTATTGTAAAACCTTAACCTAAGCTACCGTCATAACATCAGCTACAGTAAGGGTTGTGAAGTACTCGTTTTCCATTATGAAATTTATTTCGTTACTGTCTAAGAGAATAGGGTTCAAGATTCCAATTTTTGCGAATGTGGTGGAAGTAATTATATTATCTAGTTCTGTAATTATTGCTCTGTTTCTGTTAATGGTAAACTGCCTGTCCTACGAGTCAATTAATTGGACCGTCCCTAGAGCATACAAGCCTCTCGCCTGCCTGTGATGAGTATTTACCGTCTGTATTAGCCAACTTATGTGGTTTACGTCCGCTTCTAGCAACTTCCATTGATTTGATGATTTGAGGACTTCCGTTGATTGTCGCGTCCCTTAGTAATTCGTATAGGGTCAAGTTGGTGACGTGCTTGATGTGTCCAAAGTTTTCCCAAATTACGAGGTCACCGCTGGCCACCGGAATGCACCTTGCATTGGAATAGTCTATTACTCGTCCTGTTGATGCCGATACCAATATGGCTATAACCAATTCTATGCCATTTCTAAAAACATAAAAAAATTTCCTATTAAAACTAATTCATTCCTAGATTTTAAATTTAATTTTAACGAAGGTTGCCCTTACGGACCCTCCTCCCTCTTATGAGAACCATTGTGACTAAATCCTTTTCCAACTCTTCTTCAGTATAGAGGGGCGTAAGTTTATTTCCTGGTATCCAGGGACCGGGACTTTTAAAACTTTTATAATAAAAGTCCTTAGAAAAATGTTATCTTTGGTCCTTTATTTTATTTGAAATAAAATAATCAGTTAACCCGGACTTTTATTTTTAAGTCCAGCAATAAAAGTTAAACTTGGCCAAATATTTTTTAAGTCCGAAATAAAAGTCCTTTCGTAACAATAAAAAAAAAAAAACGCATACCAAATCAAAGAAGACTAAAAAAGCTTTCAAATAGAAATATTTCAACGAAAATTGCCACCTATTTCTATAAATTTTTTATAATCTTTATATTTAATACGCGAAGCAATTTTTTGTCCAGATTGTCAGATCTGCAAAAATGAGGTGTCAAATTAAAGTGCTTGCCCTGTAGATGAGCAATGAGGTTTCAGTTTTTTCGAAAAAGGTTGCCACCTGTTAAAAAATTTATTTCAAATTATTTAATAATCAATTCCATTAGATCCTCACCGTTCGTTCGATTTTGAAAAATGAGGTGTAAGATTAAAGGGCTTGGGCTGTAGATGTGCCGTGAGGTTTTAGTTTTTCGAAAATAGTTGCAACCTTTTCAAAAATAAGAGTTATTCAAATTATTTACAGATTTAAATGAGTTATTGCAATACGGGTATCAACTAAAATTATTTGAAAAATGCTTTATTTCTTATGTAAATTGTAGGAAGGTTGCCACCTGTTTAAAAAAATCAAACTCAATTTAAACTATGGTAATTGTAATATTTACCACCATATGGGTGACAGACGTAAGAGCGTAGTAATTGAAAAAAATTTGAAAGTGCGTTGCAAACTTTTGAAAAGTTTAAGGGCCGGTTGTTCAAAGCCTGGTTGACTCAATCTCCTGTTAAGCATCGTTATCGACTTTACTGACACCGTTTTATATGCATGGAGTCGAAGACGTCGATAACGAAGTTAACCGAGGATTAGTGTCAACCAGGCTATGAGCAACCGGCCCTAATTGTGTTAACTTATGCGCAAGTTATACATATGAAATATGGGCATCAAACGACACATTATACTAAAACCAGCGTTTCGACATACCCTTCTATTCCATATGAACACAGATATGTATATTAGTAGATATTACTTTTCGAATTAGTGGTAACCCTGACCACAACATTTCTAACTAAAGATGACTGGACACTCATATTTGAATATTTCATTCAACTTGTGTATAAGTTTGACATACGCTTCTATTCCATATGAACACAGATATGTACATTAGTAGATATTACTTTTCGAGTTTGTGGTAACCCTAACCACAACATTTCTAACTAAAGATGACTGGACTCTCATATTTGAATTTTTCATTTAACTTGTGTATAAGTCTGACATTGTGACACATATTACAATTAACTGATGAATTAAGTTGAATTAAATTTTTTGAGCCAGTGGCATCTCTCCTAAATACATACCTATCTTTCAATAATTCATCTATCTTATTAACTAATTAAAAATGTGTCGTTTGATACCCATATTTCCTATGTATAACTTGCGTATAAGTTAACACAATTAGGGCCGGTTGCTCAAAGCCTGGTTGAGACTAACCTTCGGTTGACGCCGTTCTCGACGTCTTCGACTCCATGCATATAACACGGTATCGGTAACGTCGATAACGATGTTTAACCGGAGATTGTGTCAACCAAGCTTTGAGCAACCGGCCCTTAGGGCCGTTTTCACCATCTCTGGTTAACACTAATCTCCAGTTAAACATCGATACCGATGTTATCGACACAATGTTATATGCATGGAGTCAGTAACGTCGGTAACGAAGTTTTACTGGGGATTAGTGTTAACCAGAGGTGGTGAAAACGGCCCTTAGACTTTTAAAAAGGTTGCAAAGCACTTTCAAATATATATATAGATTCATGATGTGAAACTTCATAAATCGTATGTATCAATCAAAGAAAAGCATTGGCTACAAGCAGACTTAAACAGCATGGCTAACTGCTGCTATGTAAATCGTATGCCTCTAAATCTGGGAAAATGTAAAGTAATGTGCTTCTCGCGAAGAGCTTTTCAGCCACTTTCTTATACAATAGATAACCATAATTTGGATCAGGTATACAATTTTTTGGACCTTGGTATCACAATGGATTCGAAACTTAATTTTAATCTGCACATTAATGTGACAGTCAACAAGGCTAAAGGTGTACTTGCATTTGTGAAACGATGGTCAAAATAATTTAGTGACCCTTATATCACTAAAACCCTGTTCACAACATTAGCTAGACCGATTCTGGAATACGGTTCGGTGGTTTGGAATCCAAGGTATCAAAATTACTCTGACAAGAAAAAAAGGGTTCCGTACGTCATGCGGACTGCGCCCCTCGTATCGGTTGGGCGGGAATGGAGGGTAAAAACCGTTGGGATTAATTAATAAAAGATAGAATAAATTCAAAACCAATTCCTACTTTTTGCTTTAAGAAATTTCTGTTGGGATTCTCAATACAACTTTCCGCTTTATACGAGCCAATTAAAACTTATTAATCTTCCTACGCTTGTCAGTCGCAGGGAAATGCTTGGTGCAATTTTCATGGTTAAATTACTGGCAGGCTCAATTTCAACTCCGCTTCTTCTAGGTGAAGTTAGCCTTAATGTTCCCTCCCGTGTATCAAGACACTTTTATCCCTTATTTTTTAAAACTTGTAAAACTAATTTTGATTCACAAGAGCCACTCTGTTGCTTATGCTAGGATTTTAACTCTCATTCCAGCACATTTGATTTGTCTGATTCGCATTAAGAAAGCGATACTATCCTCTCCCAATAAATGAATTATTAACATAAATACATAAAATCAGCTGATGAATTTAGTTCTGTAGCTGAACAGTTTTAGATCTGGACGCTTAACAAACTCCTGCCTATCGTGACTCGTCGCAAAAATTGAAAATATTGGTTCCGTACGTCATGCGGACTGCGCCCCTCGTGCGGATGGGCGGAAATGGAGGGTAAAACCCGTTGGGATTATTATTATTATTTTCGGTCCCTGCTATTTAGTATCCTATTATTTTTTACGAGCACTTTTTCTCCTACGGGAAACTCCCTATCTTGTCTATTCCTGTTGTGCGTTATTGACTCTTTATCTTGTGGGCTTTTTAATCGGGAAGCTATTTGTCCGTTGTCCGTTGTAGAGCGAAAGACGGTAATGGGTTTCATCCCAGTCACTGTATGTTATATTCAATCGTGGCAAGAAGGACTATTTCCTCGATATCGTCTAGATTTTTGTCAAGTTTAAGGCATCGCGATATTTCCATCAGTGTGTTATGGAATCACTCTACCTGTCCATTTGACGTACTGTGTAGGGGTGGGGCATTGGCGATGTCAATGTCGAAATTAGAACTGGAAAACTATCGATATATTACACTATCGATATTTTTAGGTACTATCGAGAGCCACTATCGAGAGCCGCTATCGATAGTATCGACATATCGAAATTTTAAAATGAACAGACTTTTGGACTGCACTGTTCTCCAATTTTTTGCACCTATCGAACACAACTAATATGAGTTTATTATAGAGACTGAAAATAAAAGTTATTTTACAATTTTTGACATCAAAAAGGGATAGTGAAAATATTATGCTATAGATTTTTCAAAGGTACCATTCGACTCATCTCACATTGTAGATTATGATTCATCCATGAATGACTTTTAAAAATCTGACTTTTATCATTTTGAGCAAATAATACCGATTATATCTGCTTTTTATTGTTTTGACGCCAAAATAAAAGTTAAAATTTCCCTTTTATTTTTTCAGGCAAAATTAAAAGTCAAAGTTACAAATCAAGTATTCCAGAGTTGAGTATACTCAAATTTAATAGTTTTAGAAACTCCCTAATACACAAATACCAGGGTTAGATCAAATCTAGATATGTATGTACTATGTATAAATACAATATATGCAAGCATTTTTTGTTAACGGCATCAGATCTGCACCGATTATTCGATTTTCAAAACTGGGGTTCCAAATCAAAGGGCTTGGCCTCTAAATATACAGCAAGGTATGACTTTTTTGGAAAGGGTTGTCCCCATTTTTTAAATCATAAAAGCTGCACCCTTCGTTGTATTAGAACAAAATTAGGTGTCAAATTAGAGGGCTGGGCCTCTAGATGTGCAAGGTTTAATTTTTTTGAATAGGGTTGCCACCTGCTTAAAAAATCATAAGACTTACACCGTTCGCGCAATTTAAAAAACTATATAATATGCCAACGGTAGGCAAACGCCGCTCTTTGAGCCAAATGCGGCTCTTTGCTCAGAAAAGTGCAGCTCTTTTTACTTTCTATTTGCTTAGAATATTTTGGCTCTTTTTACTTTTTAAAATACATATTTCTTTGCTAGACAGTATTCTTCTTAGGGTTTTATTTTTTTATTTTTATATACACATACGCAAATTGAGATCGGACCGTTACCCGCAATTGGAGAATGAAAATTGGCTTTCTGTCTTAATGTTCTTTACCGATGTGATGGAACCAGGGCTGCCAGACGTTTAGAGTATAAAATCCGTACACGGACAAAAAGTGGTGGGTGAAAAATCCGTACAAATTCCGTAAGATCAAATTTGTTTGGCGAGCAAACAAAAATAAATCGTTTGTACTTAGGTGAACACAGGAATCGGACTTTTAATAACATCAAATAAAGCTGCGCATATTTCCACTAGTCCTATTTATTGATAGTTTTATATGTCTACAAATAATTAGTAAGTAAGGTCAGTAATGTAAACACACATGTGACTGCAATATTATATAATAACGTTCTTAACAACAACGTTAAGAATGCAAGCAAAAAGAGTTATGACTCATATATATGTCACAAATTGGGCAAAGCGTTAGCGGCCACTTGCTTTGTAGAAACGATCATATTGCAGCTTGCACATGTGGGTCACTTTTGTGAAGACATTTGTAGTGTTGTATTTCTCAAGACGTTGAACTTTGTAGAGCAACTGTGAAACAATTGGTTTCACAATTGATATTTCTCAATATATGAGAAGTCAATATAAATTTAATTAGAGTAAAAAAAAAGCAATGAGACTTTACTACAAGAACACTTAGAAAATGCAAAACTACAAAAAAATAAATTATGATTGGTCGCAATATGAAACTTTTGGAAAAGTAACTTAAAAATGGGAGTGTTAGATTTAAGGAGAAATGTAAAATTTATTATAAAAGCAGTGTTTGTGCACTGAAATATACAGACTTGTTTTGAATCAAGAATCGGCAGCATTGCCTCGTTTTTTCTAACTTGTCTCATCAATAAAAATAGGCCTTGAGGCCATCATCCTTTTAGCGTGGGTCGCTTAAAAGCCAAAAGTTAAAAATTCTTAAAACAAAAAAATATAATAAACATAACATGGCGATCCTGCCAAATTGGCACTATAACAACTCTAATAAAAATAAATAAATTTAAATAAAAATTATATTCATGACGGAGCAATATTCGAAAGAAGATCTGGACAACCTGTTTGAACAGCTGAACCACCCAAGATCCTACGAAGAAGAAAATATAGATAATGAATATGTCCCTGAAGCACTGACGACAACATCATCCACACCAATATCAAAATACGTCCCAACTCCGCTCACGGCTGGACCTAAGCCACTAACAATAGAAGCTTACAGGAAAAGACAAATTAAAAACGATAGCAAAGAGCATAGTGCACCAAAACGAAAAACCCGAGGAGGTAAGGCGGTGAAACTACGAAGGAAGATTGGTGAGCTTCACAGGGTAATTCCATTAGCTACTGGAGAGAACAAACGAAAATTAATTTCGGAACTAATCGAATTGAAGAAAAATAAACATAACAACTGAGGCATGGTTTGGACAATTCTACTTCCAAAAGCCAAAGAACCGCAGCTGAAAATCACCATGACAATGTCTACAATAGCAGCAGCAGCAACAATCTTTTAACAAATAATATAATAGGATTTATTTCGATTGTTTTTATATTAATTATAATCATATATTTTATAAATAAGCATTGTAAGACTTATGTTAAAAAACAAATAATTAAAAATATGAATTTAAATAATAGTGTTAAAAAAAAAATGTTTATATATATAAAATAACCTAAATATATATATAAAACAAAATTTGAAAATAATAATAATTCAATTTTACATAAATGGAGATGAAAAAGTTTGTAACAATATGCTTTTATCAAGGATGTTTTGGTGAAATGTTAAATAAATATTGTCTAAATGCCAGAACAAAATAAAAGACATAGGAAAAGTTAAATATGTCATGTATAATAATAAAAGCTTCCATTATAGTTGTTTTAAATGTGATGCATGCAGAGTAAATATTGTAAAAAGAAAATTTGAAATTCTTGATTTAAGAATGGTATGTGCTTAATGTGCATAAAATAAATACTTTAAAATAATATCTATCATAAATGAAAATTATACATAATAAGTAAATGGAAATAGAATATGATTCGAAGATACTTGCGAATTTAAAAAAGAGTCCAAACAGAACTTATACAGACGAAGACATAGACAAGATTTTAAATGACTTATTAAATGTACGACAGAAAATAGTAAAAAAAGAAGAGGAGTATGAATTTGATTTGCTTTTAGGAAGAATAAAATTACTTTTGAAACACAAAGTTGACGAAGTTAAAACAAAAATGTCCAAATTTGGTTTAGTAACTGCTTCCAAGCTAATTCCGGAATTTCAAGGGGATTATCGTGAAGTAAACAATTGCCTTGGTTTAATTGAATTCTATCACGATACCTTAGAGAATGAGCAGCAGAAACAGTTATTAATTAAATTCGTTTTAGCTACAAAGCTATCAGAAAAAGTAAAAAATAGAATTCTGACAGAAGCCAAGCCTACTACATTTGAAGACTTTAAAAAACTACTCAAACAAACATATAACTCATATAAAACAACCTCAAAAATTCACAGACAAATCATAGAGGTTTGAATGTGAATACTTTTGGGTCTAAAATAGAGAACTTGTTAGCATCATTAACTGTATTGAAGATAAGTGAACAAGGTGAAAGAAATAGAGAAATAATAGTTAAACTTAATGACCAAATTGGTTTGACAACTTTCAAGAATGGTTTAGAAGAGCCATTTAAATCAGTAGTTTTGGCGGCAAGACCAACAAAACTATCTGACGCGATTAAAATAGCTTTAGAAGTAGAAACAAAACCTAATCAGAATAATTTTGTACATGTAGCCACAAGAAATAGAAGAAATTTTACGAGCAATTACAGGTCCTATAATAATAATAGAAATTTTAATAATGATAGAGAACAGAGAAATAATGAACATGGCCCTAGAAACTCAAATAATAATTACAGTAGGAATTTCAGCCATAATAGAAATAACACTAGTAATAGAGGGTTTAATAATAACAGAGGAGGAAGTAATAATTATAGTAGAAATAATAGAAATAATAACCAAGGAAACAGAGGTTGTAATAATAACAATAGAGATGGCAACCAGGGAAACGGGGGTACCCCCGGTGGCGAAAACCCGGGGAGTACTCAAACCCGGGGAGAAAGTAATTAGTGTAAGTAAAAATGAAGAACTTTCAAATTATATTAGAGTTAAAATAGATAATAACGTTATATCATTATTAATTGATACAGGTGCAGATATATCATTATTAAATGAAAATTTAGCTAATAGTTATATAGATAAAAGTGACATTTATCAAATAAGCGGAATAAATGGGGGAATGACAAACTCGTTAGGAGTTGCAAAAATTTGGCTATTATGGGAAGATAGGGAAATAGTACATAAATTTCACATAATGTTAGAAAATTGAAATTTATTAGCAGATGGAATATTAGGTAGAGATTTTTTAACAGAGCGTAGCTGTAAGATTGATTATGAAACGAATACACTAACAATATCGCAAGTTGATGATGATAATCTGATAATACCAATGAATATGCAAACAAAAACAGTTAAAAACATAAAAATATCTCCAAGAACAGAAACAGTAATAGCTGCAGATATTGATGTAGATGAAGAAAGCGTAATATGTGGGAAAGAAATAAGAAAAGGGATATTTGTTGCAAATACCATTATTCCATCAGAAGGAATAAAGCATATACAATTTTTGAATACAACTGAAAAGGAAGTAAATATATCAAAAATAACACTAGGTATAGATAAACTTAAAAATTATGATATACTACATTTCAAAAATACTTTAACCGATGAAAGCAGGTTCCAGAAAATTCAAAAAGAAATTCAAATAGATAAGCTAGATAAGGAAGTAAAAGCTTCAATATTAGAAATCTGTAAAGATCATCAAAACATTTTTCATTTAGATGGAGAAATTTTAACAAAAAATAATTTTTATGAGCAAAAAATTGGAACAACGGACAAAACACCAGTTTACATTAAAAACTATCGAATACCACACTCCAGTTTACAAGAAATAGAAAAACAAGTTGACAAACTATTAGACGAAGACATAGTTGAACCTTCCGTTAGCCCATACAATTCACCCTTGTTAATAGTACCAAAGAAGAGCGCGGGGGAAGAGAAAAAATGGAGACTAGTAGTTGATTATAGATCTTTGAATAAAAAAGTTGTAGATGACAAATTTCCATTAACCAGGTTAGAAGATGTACTTGATAAATTAGGTAAAGCGAAGTATTTTTTAGATTTGAGATATGACAAGTTCATTTCATCAAATTCCACTACATCCAAAATCGAGACCATTAATAGCCTTCTCAACAGATTCAGGTCATTTCCAACTTAAACGTTTGCCTTTCGGTTTGAAAATCTCAACAAATAGTTTTCTCAGAATGCTTTCAATTGCACTTAGTGGTTTACAAGCATCAGCATTTTTATACGTTGATGATATAATAGTTTTTGGAGCTAGTTTAAAAGAACACAATAGGAATCTTGTAGAAGTTTTTAAAAGGTTACGTAAATATAATTTAAAATTGAATCCAGGAAAATGTAATTTCTTGAGACCTGAGGTAGTTTACCTTGGACATTTAATCACAGATAAAGGTGTGACTACTGACCCTAGCAAATATTCAGTAATAAAAGATTACCCAACACCAACAGATTCTGACGAAGTACGCAGATTTGTAGCTTTTTGTAACTACTACAGACGTTTTATTCAGAACTTTGCTGACATAGCAAAACCATTAAATCACTTACACTGTGAGGCAAATGGTAGGGGTCAGTGATCGGGAAGGGTTCAAACTACCGGGGAAAGTTAAATCGGTAAAAAAGAAGTTATACGTGTCTCGGCGTTTCGCTGGGTCACGTCTAGGAATCGATATATATATATAAATATCATATAGGGGAAATTGTCACCTTTGGTGGCCTTTTTTTGACATAACTCGAGAACCACTGGTCCGATTTTGCTCAAACAAATTTAAAAAAATTAAAAATTACAATTCCTTTAATCTGTTTATATAACGTTTTTCTATATAATCAACAGTTTTAAAAAAATTTTATATTTTAGGCAAAAAATATTTTTTTTCTTCATACATTTATTTTTACCGGCAAAACTGTTGATTATATAGAAAAACGTTATATGAACAGATTAAAGGAATTGTAATTTTTATTTTTTTAAATTTGTTTGAGCAAAATCGGACTAGTCGTTCTCGAGTTATGTCAAAAAAAGACCACCAAATGTGACAATTTCCCCTATATGATAGTTATATATATATCTCGATTCCTAGACGTGACCCAGCGAAACGCCGGGACACGTATAACTTGTTTTTGACCGATATAACATTTCCCGTTGGTTTCATCCCATCCCGATTTTGACTATCGCATAGTGTTATTAAAGAAAAATGTGATTTTTAGCTGGTCACAAAATTTTCAGAGTTCATTTGAACTTTTGAAAGAAAAACTTATGTCGCCACCAGTACTAAGTTACCCAGATTTTTCAAAACCTTTTGTTTTGACAAAAGACGCTTCAAATTATGCACTGGGTGCTGTACTTTCTCAAGGAGAAATCGGTAGTGATAGTGACATGGCCAAGCCAGCGGAGCCGCTGAATTTTAATTCGCTGCACTATGTCCATATCGTTGTAAAGCTCATACACCTCATCGTTAAATCGTCTGCGATATTCGCCATCACCAACGCGTAAAGGTCCGTAAATCTTTCGCAGAATCTTTCTCTCGAAAACTCCAAGAGCCGCCTCATCAGATGCTTTCATTGTCCATGCTTCCGCGCCATACACCAGCACAGGCATGATGAGTGACTTATAGAGTGTGATCTTTGTACGACGAGAGAGGACTTTACTTCTCAATTGCCAACTCAGCCCAAAGTAGCACTTGTTGGCAAGAGTGATTCTCCGTTGGATTTCAAGGCTGACATTACTATTGGTGTTAATGCTGGTTCCCAAATAAACGAAGTCATCTACTTTTTCAAACTTGTAACTGTCAACAGTGACGTGGGTGCCAAGACGCGTATGCTCTGACTGTTTGTGTGATGACAGGAGATACTTCGTTTTGTCCTCGTTCACCACCAGACCCATTCGCTTTGCTTCTCTATCCAATCCCGAGAAGGCAGAACAGACGTAGCCCTTGTTTTTACCGATAATATCGATGTCGTCGGCATACGCCAGCAATTGTACGCTCTTATAAAGTATTGTGCCTGAGCGGTTCAGTTCTGTGGCTCTTATTATCTTCTCCAACATCAGATTAAAGAAATCACACGAAAGGGAGTCCCCTTGTCTGAAACCTCGTTTGGTATCAAACGGCTCGGAGAGGTCCTTCCCTATTCTAACGGAGCTGGTGGTATTGCTCAACGTCATTTTACACAGCCGTATTAGTTTCGCGGGGATACCAAATTCAGACATCGCGGCATAAAGGCAACTTCTCTTCGTGCTGTCGAAAGCGGCTTTGAAATCGACAAATAGATGGTGCGTGTCGATCCTATTCTCGCGGGTCTTTTCCAAGATTTGGCGTATTGTGAATACCTGATCTAAGGTGGATTTTCCAGGCCTAAAGCCACACTGATAAGGTCCAATCAGCTCGTTGACGGTGGGCTTCAGTCTTTCGCACAATACGCTCGATAAGGCCTTGTAACCTATGCTTAGAAGGCTGATTCCGCGGTAGTTGGCGCGTATGGCGGGGTCGCCTTACTTGTGGATTGGGCAGAGCACACTTAAATTCCAGTCGTCGGGCATGCGTTCATCTGACCATATTCTGCATATGAGCTGATGCATGCACCTCATCAGCTCCTCGCCGCCGTACTTGAATAGCTCGGCTGGCAGGCCGTCAGCTCCAGCAGCTTTGTTGTTTTTCAGCCGCGTAATCGCTATTCGTACCTCGTCATAGTCAGGCGGTGGGACAGCTACTCCATCATCATCGACTGGGGACTCGGGTTCATCTTCTTCACTACTTTCAGCGCTGCTATAATTCAGTAGGTTATAAAAGTGTTCCCTCCACAACTTAAGTATATTCTGGACATTGGTCACTAGGTCGCCATTGTTGTTCTTACAGGAGTTCGCCCCGGTCTTGAAACCTTCCGTAAGTCGCCTAACGCTCTGGTAGAATTTTCGGGCGTTCTTCCTGTCGGCCAGCATCTCAAGCTCTTCGCACTCACGTATTTCGGCCTCTCTCTTCTTATTGCGGCAAATACGTCTCGCTTCCTTCTTCAGTTCCCTATAACGGTCCCACATGGCTCGCGTTGCGCCCGATCGCAGCGTGGCCCTGTAGGCGGCATCTTTTTTCTCTGCGGCTTCTTGACATTCCTCATCGTACCAGTTGTTCTTTCTTTGCTAGTAATAAATCGTTAAATAAATATGAAATAAACAAAGCGATAATAGAAAAAGAGTTGCTAGCCATTCATTGGGGAATAAATCATTTCAGACCATATTTGTATGGTAAAAGATTTATAGTGTATACAGATCATAGACCATTAGTTAGTTTATTTACCCATAAGAACCCATCATCTAAATTAACTAGGATAAGAATAGATTTAATGGATTATGATTTTGACATTATATTTAAGTAAGGTAAAATGAATACCAACGCCGATGCGTTGTCAAGAATAATTTTAAACTGAGAGAAATTAAAAGACATGCTACCAACAACTAATATTAATGTATCTGATATTAGAGGAGTAAAAAAGTTAAAATTTGAGAATAAAGATAAAATTAAAACTGGCCAAAAAATTAAGTTTAATGAATTTAAAAATGAGTTACATGTTAGATGCAATCATAAGACATTATCAGAGTTAAAATTGATTTAAAAAAAAATTGTTATCTCACGCAAAGCATGAACACATTAGTAAACTAGCGCTAACGAATGATGATGAAATATTTAAAAATATATCTTTTCATAGATTTTAAGAAATTTTTAATGAAACACAAGAAAATGAAATCGAAGATTTTCTAGACATACTATTATATACTCCTCCGAAAAGAATAGAAAATGAACAAGAAATGAAAGAATTAATAGAAAGATACCATGACTCAAAAACAGCAGGCCATTGCGGCATAAGACGATGCATAGGAAAACTCAAACAAAAATATGTGTGGAAAGGCATGAATAAAATGGTTAAAGACCATATTAACAAATGTAAAATCTGTAACGAGGTAAAAATTATTAAATATACAAAAGAAAAGTTGACAATAATAGAGACACCAAATACATCATTTGATGTTGTAATAATAGATACAGTTGGTCCTCTTAGACCATCCAATACATACAGATATATACTAACAATTCAGTGCGAACTTACAAAATTTGTAGAAGCGTTTCCTTTGATAACAAAAGACGCAGTGAGTGTAGCAAAAACAATAGTAGATAAGTTTATTTTAAAATATGGTTGTTTTAGGAAATTAAAAACAGACAAAGGTACTGAATTTACGAACGAATTATTGACAAATATCTGTAAACTAATGAACATAGACAAAGTAACATCAACACCATACCATCATGAAACTTTAGGTACAGTTGAAAGAAACCATAGAGTTTTACATGACTTCTTAATGACAATGGACGGAAAGGATAACTGGGATGAACTATTACCATACTACACATACTCGTACAACACCACTTCACATAGCACGACTCACTATACACCATTTGAATTAGTATATGGTAAATTATGCTCTTTACCTTGAGAAATTATTAAAAGCAAAGAATCATTCTAAAATTTAGACAATTATATAAATGAATTCAAAATTAAACTAAGATATGCACATAATCAAGCACAAGAAAATTTGTTAAAAAATAAACAACATAACTCCAATACACCAAAATATATTAACAAACCAAAATTTAAAACAGAAGACTACGTATATTTAAAAGTAGGAAGTAAGAAAAAATAAGATAAACCTTTTAAAGGTCCTTTTAAAATTATATATACAAAACGGATCTAACAGTACTATAATTATGGACAATGTAGAAAAAGAAGTACACAATAATAATTTAATAAAAGTTAGAAATATGTAAAAGTATATAAACATATGTAAAATTATAATATAAAAATAATTTTGTAAATTATGATTACAAAATCATTTTTTTTTATAGGGTAAGGGTGTTGTGTGTCTACAAATAATTAGTAAGTAAGGTCGGTAATGTAAACACACATGTGACTGCAATATTATATAATAACGTTCTTAACAACAACGTTAAGAATGCAAGCAAAAAGAGTTATGACTCATATATATGTCACAAATTGGGCAAAGCGTTAGCGGCCACTTGCTTTGTAGAAACGATCATATTGCAGCTTGCACATGTGGGTCACTTTTGTGAAGACATTTGTAGTGTTGTATTTCTCAAGACGTTGAACTTTGTAGAGCAACTGTGAAACAATTGGTTTCACAATTGATATTTCTCAATATATGTGAAGTCAATATAAATTTAATTAGAGTAAAAGAAAAGCAATGAGACTTTACTACAAGAACACTTGGAAAATGCAAAACTACAAAATAATAAATTATGATTGGTCACAATATGAAAATTTTGGAAAAGTAATTTAAAAATGGGAGTGTCTTAGATTTAAGGAGAAATGTAAAATTTATTATAAAAGCAGTGTTTGTGCACTGAAATAAACAGACTTGTTTTGAATCAAGAATCGGCAGCATTGCCTCGTTTTTTCTAACTTGTCTCATCAATAAAAATAGGCCTTGAGGCCATCATCCTTTTAGCGTGGCTCGCTTAAAAGCCAAAAGTTAAAAATACTTAAAACAAAAAAAATAAACATAACAATTGCTTCACAGACAACTTAATTATTTTTCTGACTAGAACTTTTTAAAAGCAGTGTTCATAGCTTATGTTCATGCAACACAACTTTTCTGGTAGGTTTTCGACCCTACCGAGTAACAGTTTAATGTTTGAAGCGATGGTTAAAGTTCGAATAAAGAAAACTAGGGGTTTCTTTAGATTTTGCGCAACAAAACTTCCCAACAATCGAAGTCTACCACTAGATTGTTACACATAATTTTAAAGGCCTATAAATCCTCTTCTCATGTTTGATTTTTAAAATCGGGTGAAAAATATGATAAGATAATAATAGATAAGTCCCTCAAGTACGAAAACAACGCCTTATTAAAAAAAAAAGAGAGGGTTCGGGAACTATAAGAAACCGATGAGGTATGTGTAAAGAAGGAAAATTTTTACAATATGAAAAGGACACTCCGAAAATCCGTACAAAAAATCCGTACATCTTGACGGAAAGCTAAAAATCCGTATGTTGAATCCGCACAACCATTTTCAGCCGTGCAAATCAGTACCGTACGGAAAAATCTGTACATCTGGCAGGGCTGGATGCAACATTTACAAAACTTGAATTTGTTTCTGCAAGGAGAAAATAAAAATGTTTCTAATTTGTCGCAAAATTATTTTAAGTTTTGAAGCTAAACTACGTCTTTTTATACATGATCTCAAAAAAAGAATATTTCATCATTTTCCATGACTAGAAAAAAATATTGCACATGTCAAAGAGGGTAAATTGGTATAGGGGCGCAAAACTACATGATTTAAAGCAGATTTTGAAAAACGATTTGCCAACTTGAAATTATTTAAATGTACTTTTGCATACTTCATAATCCCTTTTCTATGTAACATAACTAAAGAGCGTGTCAGACGTGGCAATATATTTCGATGCAATAATTTTCGGAAAGGCTGTCAAATTGAGAAATCAGTTGCATGGAAAGTGTCTTTCGAAAGAGGTTTTTATTTCCGAACGGCGAATTGCAGGAAAAATTTCTGAAATCGCTTTTTGGCTGTTCACACAGCGATTGAGTTTCTGGCAATCTTTCTCGATACTAAAATGCAACCATGGGCGGTGGGGTTGTCGTTTGTTTGCTATTTCTCTTGTAAAAGGGAGAAAATATAGGTTATAATTAACATATTTGTCGTGTAAACAATAATTTAACGATTAAGTATATTAAACAAAATAATATATTTCAAGCATTTTTGATATTTAATTCAACAATATTTTTTATAATTTTAAACAAATTCACGATCAGGGCCACACGGCAACACTCGATTAGTTTGACAGCACTTGCAGAAGAAATAAAAATTGCTAGTGCAGCACGAGCAAGTTGAAATATATTTCCGAAATAGATTTTCGCTATTGCTGTTGCAGTCCCACCTTGAAACTTTTATTTCTGAA
>NW_023458563.1:12570373-12577211 GCF_013731165.1 Rhagoletis pomonella
GTTTTTGCAATGAAAAAGAGATAAGACACTGGAAATGCAACATATGTAAAGCTTTGCCACTGCTTGAATTCCGGCAACATGTACCAGATTAAAAATATCTGCCAATATGGCAATATGTACCAGATTAAAAATGTTGCTGCGTGCCGTATATTTTCAATTTTTGGTACAACGTATAACTGTGAGTCTTTGTACTCTACAATGAAATTCGTAAAGTCAAAATACAGTTCACAATTGATTAACCAACATTTAACAGAACTGTTACGAACGGCTGTAACTGACGTAAAACCAGATTTTGAAAATTCGGCCAGGGATCTTTTGAATTTTCTTTAATATCTATCTTACGTGCATTAGAATAATAATAAAATGAATGTTTTTCATTTCTAATAATAATTTTATTTAAAAATAAAATTTTTGCTTTTGTTGCTTTTTTGCGGCTCTTTGTAGAATTTAGAATTTACATGTGGCTCTTTTCGGCCTCGGCCTTGTCCACCCCTGTAATATGCCATATATGTAAATGGGCTTGGTCTATAGACCTGCAAGGAAGAACCTCTTATTTTTTTAAAAAGGGTTGCCAACTGTTACACATTTTTTTTCATGCAGAGCATCAGATTTACACCGTTCCCTCGAGTTTCAAAATGAGGTGTCAAATGAAAGGGGTTGACCTATAGACATGCTCTGGTTTTTTTAAAGGGTCGCCGCCTAATTAAAAATGCATTTCTTAAAATATGATAGTAAAATATCGCAATATGGGTTTGAGATTAAATTAATATGGTGGTGGTGTTTTTAATAGAGATGCTACTTATTAAACACATTTATAACTGTGAAGTAATGTATTAAGGGCATTCGATATTGCTATCAATCGAAAGCTAGTTAAGAGTTGTTAACTAGATGACAACTCTCGAAAATTTGGATACATTTACACAAAAGCCATTTGACTAGCTGTCGTTTGATACCAATATCGAATGTCCTTAATGCGTTACTTACCGTTCATAGCTATATATTTTTTAATAGGTGGCAACTTTTAAAGCACGAACATATTAATTTAGTTTAAAAACCCTTTCGCTTGATGCTTATATTATGATATTTTACTGAGTAGCATACTTCAAGCAATAGATTTTTAATTAGGTGGCAAACCTCTACAAAAAATTAAACCCAAAGCACATCTCTAGGTGAACACCTTTCGTTTGGCACCTCATTTTAAAATCGAGATAACGGTGTAAATCTGGTGCTTTAGACAAAAAAAATTTAACAGCTGGCAACCCTTTAAAAAATAAGACGTTCTTCCTTGTAGATCTATAGACCAAGCCCATTTATATGACATATTATATCATTTTTTTAAATTGCGCGAACGGTGTAAGTTTTGTGATTTTTTAAGCGGGTGGCAACCCTATTCAAAAAAATTAAACTTTCTTGCACTTCTAGAGGCCCTGCCCTTTCATTTTAGACCTAATTTTTTTTAATACAACGAGCGGTGCAGGTTTTATAATTTTACAAAAGGTGGCAAGCCTTTTCAAAAATGTCATACCTTGTTGTACATTTAGAGGCCAAACGATGCAGATCTGATGCCGTTAACAAAAAATGCCTTCACGTATTGTATTTATACATATGTAGTACATACATATTTAGACTTGATCTAATCCTGGTATTTGTGTATTAGGGAGTTATTATAATCCAGATAGGAGCTTTAAAACTATTCTGGAATACCTGATTTGTAACTTTGAATTTTATTTTTGCCTGAAAAAATAAAAGGCAACAATTACCGATTATTTCTGCTCCAAAAAATAAAAGCCAAATTTTAACTTTTATTTTTGCCTTAAAAAATAAAAAGCAAAATTACCAGGTATTATTTGCTCAAAATAATAAAATTCCACAATTTTTATTGAGCTCGAGGCCGTTTTTTTTAATGAAAACCTATTGTGGAAAAGCAACAATAATTTGAAAAAATGGTAGAAGTGATAGCTATTTCAGAAATCACCACATTCCCTCATCAGACTTCTTTCACTAGGATTCGAACCGACGATCCCACTGACTCAGCCAGTTGCCTACGCACTGTGCTAAGTGCGCCTTTTTAATTCTTGTTGCTTATTTCCACTATTACACTTACTAAGCCAACTACAATCAAGCGCAGCTATTCCGCTACAATTCACTTGATCGTGTGGTTGTTGGTTTTTGTTAGTATTTTCTATTATTAGAATGTTTAACTTTTAGGTGTGCTCATCCTTAAGTTATTTGTTTTTTTTTTTTGTTATTTTATGGCCTTATAACAATTATATTCAACAATATTTAATAAGCTCAAGGCCGTTTATTTTACTGAAAACTTATTGTGGAAAAGCAACAATAATTTGAAAAAATGGTAGAAGTGATGGCTATTTCGGAAATCACCACGTTTCCTCATCAGACTTCTTTCAGTAGGATTCGAACCGACGATCCCACTGACTCAGCCAGTTGCCTTCGCACTGTGCTAAGTTCGTCTTGTTAATTCTTGTTGCTTATTTCCACTATTTTACTTGCCGAGCCAACTACAATCAAGCGCAGCAATTCCGCTGCAATTCACTTGATTTTTTCAAATTATTGTTGCTTTTCCACAATAAGTTTTCATTAAAAAAACGACCTCGAGCTCAATAAAAATTGTTGAATATAATTGTTATAAGGCCATAAAATAACAAAAAAAAAAATAACTTAAGGATGAGCACACCTAAAAGTTAAACGTTCTAATAATAGAAAATATTAAAAAAAAACAAGTAAGAAAGTCTAAGTACGGGCGGAACCGAACATTAAATACCCGGCGCAAGTATTAAATATATGTTTTTTCACCTTTCCGAAACCTTCCGCTAGATGGTAAGTCGGGGTGTATAAATATTTAGTAAATTAGCGTCCTTTAATTTCGAAATATTGAAGTTTCAAGCATTTCTGAAATTTACCGTTATATGAGAAGCGGCCGTTATTTTAGTCCGATTTCAATAATTTTCAACGTTTTTCATATATGTGGCAAGCACTATAACCACACCGAGTTTGGTACAAATTGGTAGAACGGTTACCGATATACTTATATGTGATCATAAGTGGGCGGTGCCACGCTCATTTTCAAAAATTTTACCATATACGTATTTCTTGGTAAAGAATTGTTGCAAGCATCAATTTTGAATAAATTAGCTTCAATATTTACTGATTTATCGAAGATTATGTATTTCTCTAAACTACCGTTATATGGGAGGTGGGCGTGGTTATTGAGCGATTTTAAAAATTTTCGGCCATTTGGTATGTTGTGCAAAGACCAACAACTGTGCCAAGTTTGGAAGAAATTGGTGCAGCGGTTACTAAGATATACACATGTAACCATAAGTGGGCGTGGCTACGCCCATTTTTTATAATATTCTTATTTTTCGTCTAAAAATTATTGTAAATATCAATTTTGAGTGAATTATCTTCAGTAGTTACTAAAATATCGCAGTTTTCGTATTTCTGGAAATTACCGTTATATGGGAAGTGGGCGTGGTTATTGTCCGATTTCGCCCATTTTCAATACCAACCTACCTTGGATTAACAGAAACCCACATACCAAATTTCGTTGAGATATCTCAATTTTTGCTCGAGTTATCGTGTACACGGACAGACGGACAGACGGACGGACAGACAGACATGGCTTAATCGATTTCTTTTTTCATTCTGATCATTTATGTATACATTTGTCTATATCTATCTCGATTCGTTTTGGCTGTTACAAACAACCATTATGTGAACAAAATTAATATACCCTTGTGCACAAGTACGCTCGGGTATAAAAACAAAACCAACAACCACACGATCAAGTGAATTGCAGCGGAATAGCTGCTCTTGATTGTAGTTGGCTTAGCAAGTGAAATAGTGGAAATAAGCAACAAGAATTAACAAGGCGAACAGTGGGATCGTCGGTTCGAATCCTACTGAAAGAAGTCTTATGAGGGAATGTGGTGATTTTCGAAATAGCTATCACTTCTACCATTTTTTCAAATTATTGTTGCTTTTCCACAATAAGTTTTCATTAAAAAAAAACGGCCTCGAGCTTAATAAAAATTGTTGAACATAATTGTTATAAGGCCATAAAATAACAAAAAAACAAATAACTTAAGGAAGAGCACACCTAAAAGTTAAACATTCTAATAATAGAAAATATTAACAAAAACCAACAAAACCAACAACCACACGATCAAGTGAATTGCAGCGGAATAGCTGCGCTTGATTGTAGCTGGCTTAGCAAGTGAAATAGTGGAAATAAGCAATAAGAATTAACAAGGCGAACTTAGCACAGTGCGTAGGCAACTGGCTGAGTCAGTGGGATCGTCGGTTCGAATCCTACTGAAAGAAGTCTGATGAGGAAATGTGGTGATTTCCGAAATAGCTATCACTTCTGAGTCAGTGGGATCGTCGGTTCGACTCCTGCTGAAAGAAGTCTGATGAGGAAATGTGGTGATTTCCGAAATAGCTATCAATTCTACAATTTTTTCAAATTGTTGTTGCTTTTGCACAATAAGTTTTCATTCAAAAAAAAATGGCCTCGAGCTCAATTGTTGAATATAATTGTTATAAGGCCATAAAATAACAAAATAATAAAAGTCAAAAAAATAACTTAAATTTTTTGCGTTTTATTATAAAATGCATAAGCGGTACGGTCTCTGGTTTATTCACAAGAACATATCATTTTTGGTTTTACTTTCCTTAATTTCATCATAAATTATTTTAAATAAATTGAAATATACATACATACATATGAACATACATGCGTACATATGTGTTATATTTACTTGCCTTTTCTTGTGATTAACTATTTGTTCATTTTCAGAAAACTGCTCAATTCACACACGGCATGGATATTATGTTTTATGACCTTCAACGCAGCAGTTACAACTACTAATTTTCAATTATCCATCTTCTCGAAAGAGTTGTATATGTTTGCTTAACGGTGGTTATCTTAACGCACGGGAAAACTGCGTTTTGGTCATAGGACTGCCTCCTTCTAACACATAAAATTTCAATTCAATTCAAGTAAAAAAGAAAATGAGCTGACAGTCGCAACGCTGATTACTTTTATTTGGTATGGCAGTAATAAGAAACAAAAAGAAAAAACAAACAAAAAGAAAAAAATTCGATAGTATCGTCTCTCTCTCTGCTCTAGTCGAAATGATTAGTGAATTTTCGTTATTACAATAGCGGAAAACATGTTGAGTAACTGTAGAAGCTGTGGTTTAACATCCACTATCGTTCTAAACTTCAGTGACTGTACTATCACAAATTTTGAAAATTTGTCGATGCAAGTCAGGAAGAACTTTGACCCTGTGGAAAATATGTCAATGAGGAGGACATCTCCACAATATGTTAGTATGGGTATCTGAGCAATAAGTTGTTTTTTCGGGTGGCGATCGTACTTCGCCTGATAGAGCAAACGCGACAGTTTGCCACAAATTACTTGGCTTGTTGGTTGATGACTCTTCGCTGTGAATTGTCTCTACGCTCATATTATCTAAGGCATTTATATACTGCCTGTACAACGCATCCGCGACTACATTTGCCTTACCTGGTCGGTAAATTAGTTTTTTATTGTATTCATCTATGAAAGCATTCCATCTTTTAATTTTCCCTTAACACGTCATCCATTGCCCTCTGGAAGATGATGGGAGCGTTCTTTAGGCCGAAGGCTAGCCTGCGAAATTTGTACTTCCCATGTTTTTACGGAGAATGTAGTCTTTTCTCTATCGCGTTCTGAAAGCTTAATCTGATGAAAACCAGATTTTAGATCAAGTGTAGTAAAAAATTTGCTCCCACCAAGATTGCACAAAATCCCTGTAATATCGCTGATGATTTTTGCATTTAGTTTGCGAAAGTATATTATCTATCGCTTTTGTTCTTGCCCAGTTTCATCAAAGCCTTTTTTCTTAACAACCCATATGGGGTTCTTGGTCGAATGATGCCGTTTGTCAATAGGACCTGAATTTCTTTATTTTTTAAAACCGAAACGCCTAGTGGGTATAACCAGAGATGGGCGATAAGGATTACGATTACTAAACGATTAGAATTGCAGTAATCCTAAAAATCTAAAGAACAAGATTACAATTAAAGTAATCCTTCATCGAACGAACGATTACAGTAACCATGATTTTTAAAAAGTTAAAAATACGATTACTGTAATCGTAATCCGAGTTCGATCGATGAACGATTACTTTAACTGTAACCACGCCTACCTCCCATATAACGGTAATTTTCAGAAATACAAAAACTGCGATATTTTAGTAACTACTGAAGCTTATTCACCCAAAATTGATATTTTCAATTATTTTTAATTTAATTAGAATATTATACATTTTTGGAAAATGGGCATAGCCACGCCCACTTATGATTATATTGTATATCTTGGTAACCGCTTCACCAATTTCTCCCAAACTTTATACAGTTTTTGGCCTTGGTACAGCATACCAAATGGCTGAAAAGTTTAAAAATTGGACGATAACCACGGTCACATCCCATATAACGGTAGTTTAGAGAAATACGAAATCTTTGATAAATCAGTAAATACTAAAGCTCATGTATTCAAAAATGATGCTTGCAATAACTCTTAACCAAGAATTACGTTTATGGGAACATTTTGGAAAATGGGCGTGCCCCGGACTGTAACCACGCCTACTTTCCATATAACGGTATTTTCGAAGAATGCAAAAACTACCATATTTCAGTAAATATTGGATCCAAATTGTTGAAAATTGGTATACGAAGCAGAATTTTGTTAGAGAATAGTATTATTAGGAAATTTTTGGAGAATGGGCATGACCCCGCCCACTTATGATGAAATGCTGTATCTCAGTAGCGG
>NW_023458563.1:12577221-12580490 GCF_013731165.1 Rhagoletis pomonella
TTTTGATCAACTTCTCAATGACCTATAGACTTGAAACTTCACAGTTGCCTCAGAACTCGATGACAATGCAATACGAAAGATGAGTTAATCCGATAAGTCGCGCAGGAGTCGAAATATTTGAAAATCTCGTATCTATAGTCCTATTTGGTTCATATTTAGAACGTATATTAATTACATGAAAAGCAATTACTGCATTAAAAATTTTGCCGGTAGGTGGCGCACGAGTCTGCTAAACCAGTAGTTATTGTCCGATTTCGTTCATATTTAGAAAGCTTTCTTTAAAAATTATTAATTTTATTAACTTATTTCATCCAAATATGGACTATTTACAAACAAAAGTAAATGCATATATTTCTGGTAGATTAAGATTTTTAACCAAAAGTATAAAAATATAATACATGTATATGATGTCGGCCGCTGTGGTGTAGTGGTAAGCAGTGCGCGCTTACACCCCGCAGCACCTGGGTTCAAGCCCTGGTCAAAGCAACATCGCAAAAAAAAGTTCGGCTAAACACTAACGTATGTGTAAGCGCCAATTAATTATTATTATATTATTATTATATGGTGCTAAAATACTTGGTTGTTGCAGCGCATAACTAAAGGCGCACTCGTCCCATACAGCGACACCGATTCTTCTGAAGAGTTAGTAGAAGAGGAAAATTCTGTGCTCGTTTCTTAAAATAATGCATTCCAATAAGGCAAAAAAGGCCCATCCTCTGTCCTTTGAAACTTTGTCAGGGGAGATGGTTGCCCTGTTAAGCAGAAGGTTGCTTAAAATGACTATATTATGAAATGCGTGAGCCCGATAAGGATAAGTAGGCAAAACATGCACTTTTAAAGGGTTGAGTGTAACGTCAAACACATTTTCAACCATGGAAGAACAACATTTTTTGGGACAAACGAAATCGGCATTAGTTTTTGTAGAGAAACTATCCAATGCCCGCTTGCTTCGCGGCGCCTAATAAGATCTTTTGCGTTGGCCAATACAAAAAAAGCGTTTAAAAGCAAAACCCGTCTGCAAAGTTAACATTTTTAATTTAAATTTAAACGAATAAAGAGCAGAATCCTCACACATAGGCCAAGAATAGTAGCGCTGTGATACCATATGGAATACTAATCCCTTTCGATGTAGTGCTTTTTACCTATGGTCTTATTTCCACCTGTGAGATCTCTGCCAAGCGTGCGTAATATTCCCATATGATCTTGCAATTTCAACATTGGTCCGATGTACCATGTAATCCAATAAAAGTCCTTATAAGGAAACTAAAGAGTACAGATGAGCATTTTCAGTTATAGGAGGGCAAAGAATCCTGGGTTTCTATATAATTCGGCTGCAGCGCAATCCATTAGGTCCCTTTTCTGCAAAACCACTGCTGTCATGAAATGAATACGCATTAAGAATTTCAATCAGATTTTATAATGTATAGCGGGTTGATTTTTAGGAAACGAATTTTTCATCATACATGTAGCTCACTTGCCGAATTTGAACGAAATCGGTTAATATATACGACTGTTATAAGTAACTCTACTCCAGCGGCACCAGCGTGTTGTCTAATAGGCTATAATCTACATCTATATATATATAAAATAATAGCCGTTTTCGTTGTTCGGAGTTAACTCAAAAACTACTGCATAGATTTCAGTCAAATTTTCAGAGGTTATACCTTGCATATATGTTCCTATTATAGGCTACCAGAAAACTCGCTAGGTGGCGCCGGGGTCGAGGTATTCATGAACCAATTTCGTTCAAATTCAAAACGTGTACTACCTCCATGATGATAAACACGTATGCGAAAAATAGACTCGCTAGGTGGCGCTGGATTCTGGGCCCTTCTATAACTGAAAACGCTCATCTGTGCTCTTTAGTTTCCTTATAAGAACTTTTATTGGCTTACATGGTACATCGGACCAATGTTGAAGTTGCAAGATCATAGAAGAATATTACGCACGTTTGGCAGAGATCTCACAGGTGAAAATAAGACCATCGGTAAAACTCGTGGCATCGAAAGGGATAAGTATTCCATATGGTATCACAGAGCTACTATTTTTGGCCTATGTATGAAGAGGATTCTGCTCTTTATTCGTTTCAATTTAAACTAAAAATGTTTACTTTACAGACCGTTTTACCTCTCAAACGCTTTAGCTTTTAAACGCAAAAGATCTTATTAGGCGCAGCGAAGCAAGCGGGCATTGGCTAGTAGGAATATATACAAAGTATAACCTCCGACAATTTGACTGGTTTTTGAGTTTAGTCTGAACAACGAAAACGGCTATCATTTTATGTAGGTATGTACATATATATATGTTTAAAATAAAAAAAAAAATCATCATGAAGTAATAAACGTTTCGAATTCGCATTAACAAAATCGGTTCAGGGCTTTTATCGGGTCCGTTTTTCGCAAATGTTTTTTTCATCATGCAGGTAGCTTATACTTTTAGTTTCAACGAAATCGGTTCATAAATACGACTTTTATAAGTAACTCCACTCCCGCGCCACCTAGCGGGTCTATTTTTGGTAAACGTGTTTGCCATCATGCTGGTAGCTTACATTTTGAATTTAAAAGAACTCAGTTCATAAATACGATGTTTATATATAACTCGACTCCAGCGCCACCTAGCGGGTCTATTTTTCGCATACGTATTTCTCATCATGGAGGAGGTTTTGGATTTCAACGAAATCGGTTCATAAAGACTTTTATAAATAACTCGACCCTAGCGAATTTTCTGGTAGCATATAATAGAACCATACATGCAAGGTATAACCTCTGAAAATTTGACTGAAATCTATGCAGTAGTTTTTGACCTAACTCCGAACAACGAAAACGGCTATTATTTTATATATATAGATAGTATTTTATCCAATAATGTATGTATGTAGAGTTGTTTTTTTAATAACAAGAATACAAGAAATGAGTTAGTCATCAAAATGGTTTCTGTTAATGCAAAAACATGTTTTTTTAATATATCTTTTGGCCTAACCGCCGCAATTGCGTGCTGCAGCCTTTTTTTGTGACGGCAAAAAGGGCGTAAGCGACAAAATCACCCGTTTCATAAAAGATGGACAAATAATTCCACCAGTATTATATACATAACATCAAAAAGGCCAAAAATAACAAAAACAAATAACTTAAGGACGAGCACACCTAAAAAGTTAAACATTCTAAAAATAGAATTATCAGCAAAAACCAACAATACCAACAACCACATGATCAAGTGAATTGCAGCGGAATAGCTGCGCTTGATTGTGTTGGCATAACAAAAATGAAAAT
>NW_023458563.1:12580500-12580689 GCF_013731165.1 Rhagoletis pomonella
AGTCAGTGGGATCGTCGGTTCGAATCCTACTGAAAGAAGTCTGATGAGGAAATGTGGTGATTTCCGAAATAGCTATCACTTCTACCATTTTTTCAAATTATTGTTGCTTTTCCACAATACAAATTTTAATTCAAAACGGCCTCGAGCTCAATATAAATTATTGAATATAATTGTTACAAAGGCCAAAAA
>NW_023458563.1:12600689-12601102 GCF_013731165.1 Rhagoletis pomonella
ACGAATTCAAATAAAGAGCTCTTGCTCAGAAAAATATAAAAATATTTATTTTTTTTTTTATAACTTTCCTGACTTGAGTATTAAACTAGCTCATTATAAATTGTTGAATATAATTGTTACAAAGGCCAAAATAACAAAAATAAATAACTTAAGGACGAGCACACCTAAAAAGTTAAACATTCTAAAAATAGAATTATTAGCAAAAACCAACAATACCAACAACCACATGATGAAGTGAATTGCAGCGGAATAGCTGCGCTTGATTGTGTTGGCATAACAAAAATGAAAATAGTGGAAAAAAGCAAAAGATAATTTACAACGCGTACTTAGCACGGTGCATAGGCAACTGGCTGATTCAGTGGGATGGTCGGTTCGAATCCTACTGAAAGAAGTCTGATGAGGAAATGTGGTGA
>NW_023458563.1:12601112-12613251 GCF_013731165.1 Rhagoletis pomonella
TAAGGACAAGCACACCTAAAAAGTTAAACATTCTAAAAATAGAATTACTAGCAAAAACCAACAATACCAACAACCACATGATCAAGTGAATTGCAGCGGAATAGCTGCGCTTGATTGTGTTGGCATAACACAAATGAAAATAGTGGAAAAATGCAAACGATAATTTACATGACGTACTTAGCACGGTACATAGGCAACTGGCTGAGTCAGTGGGATCGTCGGTTCGAATCCTACTGAAAGAAGTCTGATGAGGAAATGTGGTGATTTCCGAAATAGCTATCACTTCTACCATTTTTTCAAATTATTGTTGCTTTTCCACAATAAAAATTTTAATTTAAAACGGCCTCGAGCTCAATATAGATTGTTGAACATAACATCAAACGTAATTTGTTCATTGACCTTCACGTTAGTATCTACAGTAATTGCCGTGTTAATATAAAATTTACTTTTTGTCGCTTACGCCCTTTTGGTGGTTAGGGCTCGATATATTCCCTAAAATCTCTCGTGAACTATTCCCAGCAGTCAATTGATTTCTTGTGAGCACGTCGAAATAATTGCAATTAATGATCGCATCTGTTAGCGCAATGTGTGCAATGTTAGCTATCAGTGTTAATAATTTTCGCGCATGTGAAGCTTTGACTCGCTTCTCTATATGCTTGGTATTCTTCGCTATTGGTTGTTCTTAAAATTGCAAATGAGATTGGACCTTTTACATTTACCAATAGCATTCTTAAATAGTAACACTCTGCGTAATTTGTGTGCACTGTGTAAGCACGTCCCAATGCATTAGAAGAAAAGCATTTGCATATCCTTCAACTCGAATAGACCGCTTTCGTCGTTCAAATATTTTAGATGTGTCTTTCCATGTGTAATACTTCAGCACTGCTGCGTATAGCACTGCCCACTTTTTCTAAAACTATGTTCACATATCAATATTATCTCAATCAAAGCTCGTTTTTTAATCACCCCGTTTACACAGGCAAATCTCAGATTATTCGCCGTCAAATTTGTTGTGCTCGTTATTCTCACATCTCAAGGAAAAGTTATGTTTCTTCTCTGTGCCACCGTGATGACGTTTTTCTGCTATAATAAGCAATATAAATGTATTTTAACTTAACATTTTATTAAAAATACCTTTACAAACCTCTTTTACTTGCTAGCGTACATTTTTGTTTACTTTTACATTTGGCATTTCTCCTCTTTTTCGCAAAAACAATCGATAAAACTAGGATGGACACCGAAAAGTTATCGGTTAAATCTGAGATTATTTTATAATTACAGATTAACAAGGGACGAATTTTATATGGCTAATCTCTTGTTATAATTACAGATTAGGGTGTTAAGCTCGAAAATGCGGATAATCTACTTATATGTGAACCTAGTATAAATGAGGTATTACTTCATCTAAATGACATATATATATAAGTATATGCTAAATATCATACATCTGTATCAAATAGCTGGGAAGAAATGATGAATAGTGGTTTCCTCTTAACTGGGGGTGTGGCTCCGCCTTTTTCTCCAACGATAATATATACCCTCATATGCATATGAAATCTATATCTGCGTAAATAGTTCCGGATATATAACGTATTTCGATTTTTTTCCTGTATGGGACGTGGCACCGTCCATTTTTCCAAAATGATATACAGCTTGATTTATAAAGCACATAAGTATACCCAAATATCATTACTCCGCTCATAGTAATAGCGGGAACATTACGAATTAAAATGTGGCCTTATTTGGAGCCGTGGAACCGCCGATTTGTCCATTCTATAAATTCTATATAGCCTATGTTTCCCCCGGGCCACATGGACCTACAGGAAATATCTTATAAAGATCGGTTAAGCAATTTGGAGACCAATAAAAGTCACACACACGCACATTCATTTTTATACATACCCAATAAACATTGTGGGGAACGTTCGAAAATGAACTTCGATATCCAATACCAATATCGAACTGAGAACGAACTCATAAGCAACCTTTTCCAACGTTCATATTATATTGTAAACACACTCGAGATGGGTTCGAAAAAAATGAAAACCATAGTAACAAAACAGAAAGTGAAATCCTGCTCATTCTCGAAGTAAAATGTAAGAAAATCACTCTCTCTTATTAAAATTTCAATTCGATAATCGACTGGATTTCGAATTCACAACGAAGGGAAAATATATTGGATAAGGAAGGTTCACTTTGCTTGAGAAGGGCCTAGTTATCGGATCGAATACTAACCTACTCCGCATTCGTTATCGTAGGTGAGACTCGAAGAACAAATTAATTTTCCAAGCCCAATGTTTATTGGGTAAGGTGGTTACATATTATTTAGTTGTTTTGTTTTTCGAAAATTTATTTGAATAAAGATATTTTAAAAAACAACTTTCTTAAACTGAAAAGTAGACTAAAATCTCAACATTAACCAGGTTCCATGTCTGGCGCACACGATGTCTTAAAATTTATTTGATTTAATTTTATATAAGGGTATATATCAAACCTTATAAATGCATTATAAACCGTATAAACTCATAATTCTGTAAACTTTATAAATCAACTGTTATATATTTTAAATATTTATTTAAATGAACATTATCTCGTCTAAATATAATTGTTTCCCATTTAGTGAGGTCATTTCTTAAGTTTCTTAATCCTCGTGCTAGTAGTATACAATTACTGATACTGTGCTCAACAACCAAAGAAAACACGACTATAATCGCAACTCTAAACGAAAGGAGAGTATGGAGTGTTCATGTTCTTAAATTTGGGGCACCGAAATTGCGCATATGGAAACTGTGCATTTAGACATTATTTCGGTTGCAGCCGAAACTGTGCATGTATGCATTACTTCGCTTTTTTCCATATGCATTATTTCACTTTTAAAACGAATGTATGCATCAGTGCAGAAAAAAATTATCAACTGATAAAAAGTAACCTACTTGTAGTTAGCTTTTTTGCGGGATTTCTATAAAATATATAACTTGTGGTGTAGTGGTAAGCAGTGCGCGCTCCCACTCCGCAACGCCTGGGTTCAAACCCTGGTCAAAGCAACATCGCAAAAAATATAGAAAAATAAAATTATAGTTTAAAAACCTAAAACCTCCCTATTATAATTGCCATTCATACTATCATCAGGTATGTAACTTGAGCATAGAAATCGCTGCATCTTTTAGGCGCATCAATATTACATAGTTACATCCCGAGTTCATAAACGGAAGGTAATAATAAAAAGGTTTTTTCTTAACAGCGGTCGTCCCTCGGCAGGCAATGGCAAACCTCCGAGTGTATTTCTGCCATGAAAAACAGCTTCTCATAAAAATACAATCGCCGTTCGGAGTCGGCGTAAAACTGTAGGTCCCTCCGCTCTGTGTGACAACATCAAGGCGCACGCCACAAATGGGAGGAGAAGCTCGGCCAAACACTAACTTATGTGTAAGCGCCAATCTATTATTATTATTATTATTATTATTATTAGTATTATATAACTTGTAGTTAGCTACAAAAAGCTAGCTTGAAACAAGTGGACAAGTAATGCAGGAGTAAAGCTCGAGATTGTTTTCTTTAAACGGGTTTCTATTTAAATATCCTGCACTTCGCAAATACTTTTTCGAATTGAGGACAAATAAAAGCAAGAATATTATCATTTTCAAGTTATGTCTGACGGAGTTCGAATATGGGACACCTACAGCAGAATATTTAAACAAATATGAAATGTGATAAAATAAATAAATAAAAAAAAAAACAAAAAATATAAAAAAATATGTTGTTTTTCCTATTGATATTTTATGCCCAAAAGTAGTTAGTTACAAGCTGGTTACATCAAATGCAGAGGTAACCAACCTTGACTACATCTAATGCAGAGCTAACCACCCTTGACTATTTCGCGGCCATCGCCATAGAAATATAGTTAGCTTTCGTCAATAAAATTATACAGATAATAAGTGAATTATAGGTCCTTCCTAATCAACTTAAAGTTAGCTTATAGTTAGATACATTTCCTGCAAGGTACGCATAATATCGGTATTTTCTCATATGCATTATTCCGGTTTTCAACCGAAACTCTGCATGTATGCATTACTTCGGGTTTTTCATATGCATTATTTCGGTTTCCAACCGAAACTGTGCATACATGCATAATTTCGGGTTTTGTTATATGCATTATTTCGGTTATCAAACGAAACTGTGCATGTATGCATTCCTTCGTCTTTCACATATGCATTATTTCGGTTTCCATCCGAAACTGTGCAAGTATGCATTACTTCGTCTTTCAAATATGCATTATTTCGGTTTTGAACAGAAATTGTGCATGCATGCATTATATCGGTTTTTGTTATATGCATTATTTCGGTTTTCTAACGGAAGTGTGCATATGGATAATTTCGTTTTTTTCCAATATTAATTACATATTTACCTCTACTTAGTAAGGGTTTTAATCCCTAAGCGCGGTCGAAGGCCGCCTACGCAGAGAGAAGTTCTGCGCAAATATACTTCCGGTCGCCTTTTCCGGCAATACAAAAAGGAGAGTTCTACTCAGTAAGGGATATAGTTCCTAAGCGCGGCCGAAGGCCGCCTACGCAGAGAGAAGTTCAGCGCAAAAGTACTTCCGGTCCCCGTTTCCGGCAACACAGAAAAGAAAATTCTACTTAGTAAGGGTTATAATACCTAAGCGCGGCCGAAGACCGCCTACGCAGAAAGAAGCTCTGCGCAAAAATACTTCCGCCCCTCGTTTCTGGCAACACAGAAAGCAGAGTTCTTTTTAGTAAGGTTTATAATCCCTAAGCGCGGCCGAAGGCCGCCTACGCAGAAAGAGTTTCAGCGCAAAAATACTTCCGGTCCCCTTTTCCGGCAACACAGAAAGGAGAATTGTACTCAGTAAGGGATATAGTCCCTAAACGCGGCCTAAGGCCGCCTACGCAGAAAGAAGTTCTGGGCAAAAATACTTCCGCCCTTCGTTTCCGGCAACACAGGAAGGAGAGTTCTACTTAGTAAGGGTTATAATCCCTAAGCGCGGCCGAAGGCCGCCTACGCAGAAAGAAGTTCGTTTTCATGGATGCACTATTTCGTTTTTTGTCATATGCATTATTTCGGTTTAGAGTCGAAACTGTGCATGTATGCATTACTTCGTTTTTGTCATATGCGTTATTTCGGTTTTCAAACGAAAGTGTGCATATATGCATTATTTCGGTTTTTTCATATGCGTTATTTCGGTTTTCAACCGAAACTGTGCATATATGCATTATTTCGGTTATTTTTCAAACAAAACTGTGCATATATGCATTATTTCGGTTTTTTTCGTATGCATTATTTCGGTTTTTTCATATGCATTATTTCGTATGCAAAGTTTCCATATGCACAATTTCAGGGTGCCCTTAAATTTCTATCTGCTTTTATTTAGTTTTGTTTTATTTGATTTACTTTATCTTATTATATTTTAACAAAATACTTTTTTTTTTAATTCGCTAGAATGAATAAAATAGACTAGTCAATTCAATAAGACCAAGTTCGATCCCTGGGCCAGATCACCCCCAAAAATTGTGGAACAATTTTTTTAATACATCTTTTTTTGTTTTATGTAAGCAATTTGTTTCTTTTATGGTAAGTTTTTATTTTACCAAATATATTTTAAAATACAAATTTACTTAATTAAAGAAAATAGACTAGTCAACTCAATACGACCTAGGCTCGACGCAGACAACGCTTGCAAAACAGAAACGACTTATTTTATTTTGATTTGTTTTATTTTATTTCCCTTTATTTTAGTTTATTAATTTTAATTTTATTTCTTTGTTTTTATTTTACTCCAATTCAATTCTATTTAATTTTATTTTGTATATTATTTAAATTTACTTGAATTCTTATAAAACAGGTCCTGAAAGAAATGTATCAATTTTTCAAACTTCAAATTTATATTTGGTTTTTTTTTGTTGACAACATGATCCAGATATTTACAAAATTTAATATCACAATTAATTTTGTTCTATTAGTGCAAATTTGATTTAACTGTCCATTGTTTTACACAGGATTTATATTGCATCTGCTGCTACTCGCTGTTGTTGTTGCTTTTGCCGTTGCCGTTTCTGTTTATTGTTTACTGTTTTACTTCTATTCCTGATGCACGTGTGTTGTTGTTGTGGCTATGACTGTGGTTGTTGTTGTGGCTATGACTGTGGTTGTTGTCGTGCCTAAACAGCAGTCTCGGTGTGACTATGCGACGAGAGTCGCTCCACATCGATCTCGGGTATCGTCAGCTCATCTGGAATATTATCAGCATATTCTATGGATGAAGTTTCTGAGAGTCGTTTACTTAACGATGTTTGCTTGCGCAACACTTCAGCTAAAGATGTGTTAGTGTGCTCTCCATATCGCCCATCGAGTCCTTGTCGAAAAGCGTTGACCACACGAATCTAATTTTGCCAGATAAATAGAAAACAAAAATAAAACAGTGTATGAAAGGTAAAAAAATTAAAGAGAGAGAGAGAAAAAATGACAGATGGTGTTGATGTTTGTTGATTGGTGGTTGGTGTTTGTGCGATCGGACGAATTGTTGATTGGTCGGTCGTTTGGCGGCAGTGGGCACAGGTAATTGGCATCATTGGACATGAAGAACAGGCACACACACGTAGGTGATACAGATGGAAGATTTAGAGCGAACAGAGAGACAACAGATGACAGAAGAAGACGTTAGACATATGTACCAAAACGAGTAAAGTCGCAAACATCATCGTGGTCATGATCAAGAGCGTGGGCGTGGGCGGACGAAAAACGACCACAGTCATCGAACGAGAGGAGTTGTTGATTGATACAGGTTGTGTGCGGAGAGAAAAAGATAAGACACAAATAGAAATGGCATGTGTTGTACAGTTATAAAAAATTATTGTCGTAAGGAAAAATATATTGACATATTAAACATAAAAAACAAAACGAAAAATAAACCACAAAGCCACATTTAAAACGCAAAACAAAAAAATTATAAGTACGCAAATTTGTTATAAAAAAAAAACATTTTAAGTTTCACATTAAATTTATGCAAATAAATATTTAACGTAGAATGAGACACGAATGAAAGTGAACTTAATGTAAAGAAACAGTAATAAATCGTAATCATTTAGAAGCAAAATGATAGCAAAAAGCAATTTTATTTTGTTAATTAAAATTTTTTGTTTGTTATTTTTATTATTGTAAAGTTCGTTTATTCATGCGGTTAAAGGAAATTTCGGTAAAGCAAAAATTAGTTGTTCATATATGCGGTGAGTAACAACAAAAAACACAAGAGAACATCAAATATATGTATTTCATTTTTAATGCCGAAATAACAACAGAAAACCACATGCACATGCGGGCAAACCACAGAAAACGCCCATAAACACATACGTATTTTACATACACATCCATAGATCAATATATAACCAATACATAAGGACATAGTGTGAATTGCAAATGTGGTTGTAGTACCACGGGAATACGTATGTATATGTATGTATAGTGAGAAAATAGCGGGGTTATGAATGTTCATAGACCGTGGTAATGTTAAGATGCACAAGTAGAAGGTGTACAACAAACAGCACCACAAAAAAATTGTAAGAAAAATGTAAAGAGTGGAAGAGTAAAAAACAAATAAAAAATATTTCACACATTAGTATTTTTATAACTTTGCACATTTATGAAAAAATAACAGTTATGTACTGAAAAAATTTTAAAACCAGGGACCGCAAATAATGATTGTCACTCAAATTTCAGTCATACTGAAAGAAATTGGTTGCAGACATAAACAGTACACTTTATTATTGAAATGTAATAATTGTTGCACATACTATCCTTAGCAGCATACATATGTAGTTAATTAGTTTTTGACTATATTAAAAAATTCAGATAGGAAATGTAATTTTTTTAAACTTGTTTTCTTTCCTTAAGCTAAGATCCTATCATCAGCGCAATGGGCCGATTTTCGGCGCATTTCATGTACCGATGGTAAGGACAAACACAATTTTTCAAAATTCGGAAATCTTAGCCGAAATGGTGCTGAATATAAACAACCAAAATGAATATTGCTGTACCGATAATGTGAACACTCTTTTGCTTATTGTATGGCAATGAAATTATAAAAAATGCGGTGATTTTTACCGATCGCTCATGCGCCGATCAAAGTCGACAATGTGTTTATTGTTATTATCAAGGAACGGATTTTATGGAAATTTTTTTTTTTTTTCTGCTGAAGAGATAGAGTATATTCGACAAGGAATGTCCACGATTTAGCTTTCCCTGATTCCACAAATACACATTTGATGTTGCCTTTTTTGCCTTTTTTAAGATATTTGCCTTTTTTAAGATATTTGCCTTTTTATGCCTGTTGTACCTCTAAAAAAGTATTATTCCTGATAAAAAAAGTTTCAAACGTTACATATTTAAATTGGGCGCCACTTATATCAACTCACGTCGAGCGAACGTTTATTACATTCAAGGCTGTGATAAAGCCTGTTCTGTTACTAAAAAATCAAGTTGATAATGAAGAAAATCGACGCATAAATAAAGAAGTAATAAGTGGTCATATGAAAATGTGCAAAGATTTTTTGTATGAAAAATGAGCAGGAAAGGATGTCACACGCCATGTAAAATATCTCGAAATCTTATCGACAGGATAAAAAACTAACTCGATTTTCGGAATCAGCGAGCAATTCTAAATAGGAATTGGATAAGTACATAGTGGCGTCCGTTGAACACATTTCTGTAGACCAGTGTTATTTTTAATTTTTTGTCGTTTTTAATGAATTCTTTTGCCTTTTCTGCTATTTTTAATGCCTTTTTCTGCCTATTTCGCTATTTTATTTTGCCTTTCCCAGCCTATTTCGTTATTTTATTTTGCCTTTTTTAAAGGTTTTTAGGTCCTAAAAATCCGTTCCCTGTTTATTATTAATTAAGCACGATAGCGTGGTCATGTTGTACCGATTAATTTGGCCGATATGCACCAAAAAGGATTGTCACAATATGCGATGTTAATAGGACCACTCAAAAAGTAGTTGTACAATTTTTTAATAAGTAGCAATCAAGCACGATGAAAATCTGTACATATTGTGCCGTTTGCGCCGGTAGTGGGATCCCAGATATAGAAAATAGTATTTTCAAAAAACGTTTTTGCCAAATCACATTGAACAGGTAGTATCAGTAGAGCAGCTGATTTGATTTTTTTTATGATTTGATCTCTAAAATGTCAAATATATTTTTAATTTTTCTTTACGCAAATTATAAATTGTCAAAATCGTTTTGCATGTGAAACCTTTGCCCATACAAAACATGCGATTGAAGAGTAACTTTTGGAACGTTCACCTACCTCAGCAGCACAAACGCTGATTACCGGGCCTTGTTTTTTTTTTTTGTATTTCACATGGCTCACTTTGATTTACAAGAAACAAATCAGAACAGTTTTTGACACTTTAAATACCAGAAGCAACAACAAAATTCGCGTAAATTTTGTGTTTGCTCTAATGCTATTACCTGTTTGATATGCCTTGGCTTTTGCTTTTTTTTGCTTACTTACTCAGAGTTTTTAGTTGTATGTTTGCTTTTCATTCTCTCAGCAAAACAATACAAAAAATAATTTTTATTTCTAGGAAAAAAATTACACTAAAAAATAGTTTTAAGTTTCTGACCGAAGTAATTGGCACCTTTTGAGCTTAATTTTTTGTTAGGAAAGTGTAGTTTTTGTATTTTTTTGCTTAGAAAATTAAAAGCGAAATTTAAGTTCCTCTTTTTGATTGTAAATAATTGTAATTTTATTTTATTTTTACTCAGAGTTTTACAAAAGTCGATTTTTTTGCTTGTATGTAGCAAAAAATATAATTAACAAGTAATGTTTAGCAAAAAAAACGACTTAGAAAAAAAAAAAATATATATATCGTCGTTTAAAGTACAAAACCGCGTATCACGATAATGCAAAACCGCGTATGTAAGGTCACCAAGATTTTACCGGAGAGAGTAAAAATATATGCTACTCTTGATCAGCGGTATAACAACTATGCTGTTATTTTGCAGTACATGGTCTAATATCGATATATTGGTATGAATAGATAAGGCATTATACTTGGAGCTTCCTACGAGCAAATCTAATTTTTGGCACAAATGTTAGTTACGCGGTTTTGCAAAACGACGTTATGCGGTTTTGCACTTTAAACGACGATATATATACATATATTTCATGATCCATCCAATGATCGGATCTAAACCAGATTAGTATGGGACCACCTCTGAGATAGTACCTTTCCGATGCAAAAAGAATTCTCGAAATCAGTTGACGTGGTTATGCAAAGTTATGCGTTAACATACATAAAAAAAAAGTATTTCGACGATCTGATAACCTCCTCCGTTTTTGGAAGTCGGTTAAAAATAGCTTACATTCTGGGCAATACATAAATTTTTACGAATAATATTTATTTTCTGATCAATGAAACTTAAAAACTAGTTATTAAAAAATAGTTTTCCAAATAAAATTTTAATATGTTCGGTCCCTGTATAAAACACTATTTTATATACATACATATACATATGTACAAACTGATATTTGTGTATAGCAAAAAAAATCGACAGCAAATGAAAACATATAATAGTCTTAGACGAGTATGTAAATATGTATATACCAAGGATGCATTGTAACGTTAATTTTAGCGTTTACCAAAAAAAAAATCAATCGTTTCTGTTGAAACGATTCAGTTTTTTTATCGTCTAGGTAATTATCAAAATAATTCTATTTTGGTTTTTAACGAAAAGAATTTCAATCGTTAATGCTGGAGTTGTAGCATGCATTTAGGTGCTAGGTGTTAATAGTGAGCTGACAATGGCATACAACAACTTTTCGTTGATTTATTTTGTTTCGATGTTAACGATTGGTGATTTAATTCATTTCAACGTTAACGATTGAGTTTTGTTTCGTTAATTTAGCTCTGAAACGAAACAAAAGTATTTTGATAAGCTATTTTTGCACATCAACAAAACGAAATCGATTCATATAGTTTGTTGAGCATCTCTGGTATATACATATCGTTACCTTAATATAGAAAGGCCCTGACCCATTTTCTTTCAAAATCCGTTTTCGTACAAAACTATGTAGATTACCCAGTAAAAAGTATTTCTGAATTTGAAAGCAACTGTTATAGTATTAAATTAGTTGCGTATCGTTGAAAAAGCGTCTAAAAGAAAAGAAGGAAGTTCTATACCAAGGTAGCGATAAGTATGAGGTGCGTACATACATACATACAAATCTTTATTTAATTTTAATATCCATACTATTTACATAGTCCAAATAAACATACATATCTATTATACATGTGTATATCAGTGGCAAACACACCCACACTAATACATATTGCGAAGTGTGTGGCAGCGCAGTCCTATTGGTTTCCCTGTAAACCATTTTTTCAGAGTACTTTAAATTGTAGAGAAATTTTAAAGAATTCGTAAAGATCTCATCCGATTTTTTGCCGAATTTTCTAAAATAAAATAAACTGTGCACACTTCGATTCTTTTACGAAAATTCGGAAGAAAATCAATCGGTAAAGCAATGAAAATAATGATGGTATGTGAAGAATTTTTTGCAGAATTTTTTCAGAATTTTCTATATTTTTCGTAAAGAAATTTGTTTACGAGTTCGTGTCAACCACTTCATATAATTTTCTTTGAAGATTAGTAAAAAAATCGTTACAGAAATGAGATACTCCTAAAGATTTAGTTAAGATTTCGGGAACTTTGGTTTGCAGGGTTGTTGTGCTCTGCCGAACACTCGCAGCCCGACGTATGTAGTTTACAGTGTGATTGCAGCGACGTTGGCAGCTAAATACAACCTATCCACGCGTGAATAAGAAAGCCAAAAATGTTCGACACTGATACATACGCCACCAGCTCAAAAGCAGGGAAATGTGGAACGTTTACAAAAAAAATACTTTACTTTTTAAAACTGTTTGTACATATCGCTGGCTAAGAGTGAAAAGTTGCTAATTCCACTTTTTATAAAATAATAAATTTTAAAGCAAGAACAAATAAAAATGCATCTATTTCTAAAATCTTTTCTAGACACGGATACGCAAGTTGGCTTAGTTCAAAATAATATGTGATAAGTCCCAAACAATAAAAAAAAACTTTTCATTATTCATCTATAGTA
>NW_023458563.1:12613261-12667795 GCF_013731165.1 Rhagoletis pomonella
AAATGCTCTAATGGATGTAGTTCCAAGCAATTGGCATCTATTTTTTTTATTTCTCCGTCGATTTTTACCAGTTTTGGCTGCAGTCGCGACACAGCGAGGTGCCTCGCAGCTGTGTGCTCTGTGGTGACTAAGCCTGGCTGCCGCTGGCAGTCAGAGAAGATGTCGACAAAGCTCTGGCGTTTATGTATATGACCGCTGGTTACTAGACTTTTCAGTACCTTCATATCACTAGGAAAACAAAGCAGGCTACTACAAATTTATACCTAGAGTCTATTACTTAAAGCAGCAGATGGTATTGCAGTTTTGCTTGCAGTCACAAGCACAGTAGCGAAAAAAAGCTTATAAAAAGAAGCACATCAACAGCAGCAAGCGCCACTATGCTCTCGCTAAATACATATATTGACCAATAAATAGGTACGTTAAAAGTAAGCACGCGGGAATTTCGAGTTCGTCGCTTAAGTCTTTTGTTCACACCCTATGTGCGCGGGCAAGTCTTCTTTTAGGGGCAGAAATAAATTAATGATTTAGACCAGTGCACTGCAGTCCAGGTAGCTAGTAGCCTCGCGAAGGCATGTGCGCTAAGTGTGTTATGTGTGCGTGTATATTTTCCCTGGAACTGATTTAGGCCTTGAAATTTAGGAAGCTACCCTACTGGACAAATCTGACGGAAACTAATACACTAGGCATGGAAAAATCTATTCCGATTCCACACCGGAATTTGAAGATTTTCTCGAAATAATCGATTTTAGAGAATCGACTATAAATTTTCGGAACCGATAGAGAATCGATTCTGAGAACTCGATTCTCTTATTTTTCATACATCTTTAGATACGCGTCATTTGTTTGAATTGTGAAATTGTGAAATTTCTGGCATGACTAAGGGCCGATTTCATAATGAACGACTTTAAGTTGCTTTTGCAAAAGTTTCCTTTTAGTTAAAGTGTCATTTAAATGTATTTTAAACAAGAAGTGTTTTTATAATACAATAATAATAACAAAAGATCCATTTGAATGGAAATAAAGTGGTTAATGTTGATCAATGCAAAACTGCATCATCTCATTGTCATATATGTAATTATAACTACGAAAATTACGTACTGATTTTTTTTCTTCCAAAAGGGACCTTTGCCATTTAAATTGTAATTTTGGGTATTTAGCTAAAGGGCACATTTATCTTTAAAGTGGCTTTATGAAATCGATCAGCAAAATAAAGAATCCTTTAAATTTTTAAATATTCTTTTATTTTATTATGAAATCGGCCCTAATATAAATATTAAGTAAGACTCATTGGCACATATTCATAGAGATGCTAGAAATGAATTAATGGAAAAAAACAATTTTAAGGAGGGTATTCAAATTTATTTCCTTTCCATATCAAACAGTACAGTGAATATTTTTCAATCACACATTTAACATCAAATGAAGCAATTTTTCCACAAATTTATTATTAAAGCCCTTCTTACAATAATTTTACTTGACTCATTATAATGGCTATGAATGATGGCTGTATAATTAGTCGTTTTTATAAATTTTTTTAAGTGAAAGAGAGATTGAAATAAAGAATCGATTAGAATCGAATAGTTCGAATCTCGCCGTTGATTATTCGGTTCCGAGAATCGTAATGATTAAATAAGATTCGAGAACCGAGAATCGATTACTTTTCAAAACTTTCCATCCCTATAATACACAATACAATACAAGTATGGGCATTCCTCTGTACAGCATATGTTAAAAGGAAATGCAAAGTCACACCTACAGGAAAGTAACCATCAGATATTTCAAAATCGTCGCAGAAATCTGATATATAACACCGTGTGACAAAAACAAAAAAAAAAATCGAAACACATGAAGAAATCAATATGCGCACGAGACTATGGGCCAAATATAGTAAAACTGCGTTTTTAGTTTCTCTCTGACGTTAAAATTTTTTTTGAAAGGACTTTGTAGTCTCAAAGATATGATTCATTCCAAAAATTATTTAAAAAATTCATCCCAATGTAGAAGAACAGTTTGGGTACCAAATGAAATCGAAAATTTTGTAGAATTAAAAACCATAAAAATTTGTTAGTTCACAAGGACGACTAGGTATTGAAAATGCCCTTTTAATTAGTTTTATTTTTTAAGCGAATAAATTTGGAAGGACAAAATTCGAGGGTTTGGTCGAGTGCATATAATAATATATATTAACATATAATTTTTTCGAAAAAAATTATTGTAAAATTTCAAGGATATTCAATGATAAAATGTTAAAAGATATTTTCAATAGCTAATCGTTGCACCAAAAAATTTAGTCGGCCTTAATTCTACAGAATTTTCTCTTTAATTTGGTAGTAATACTATTTTTCTACATTGCACTAAATTTTTTAAATAATTTTTTGAAGTAATTATAGTTTCCAAATTTCAAAGTCGTTAAAAAAAAAATCTTAACGTTAGAGAGAAAAAATAAAAACGTAGTTTTACTATATTTTACACTTGGTTTTGCGAATGTATAACATTTTTTGTGTGTCAAATTTGCTGTCGTACAGTGTAATCTGAGACTTTATACTACAAGTCTTATACTCAGATGATTCATCGGTGATCAGTCAGTAGTGATATGTTGAATTATCGGTACCCAATACTTAAAAAAGATTTCGGTAGCCAATACTTCCTTTTCGGTACCCGATACCGATTCTATACATTAAATGTTCGCAATTATATGCATTTCAAGTTTAGAAAAAACTTTAATTACCAATTTATATGATATCGGCTAAAACACTTGAACTTATCGCAACAGAGAAATATTATTTTATCAGCTTTAACCTTAGTCGATCCAAGGTTCAAGAAAAATGCTTTTACGGATGAAGAACCCTTTCAGGGGGGAGATTCTGTAACCAGTTAGCGGCAAGTTTCGGATCGATATCGCACTTGTTGACGTAAAAATATTTCATATCATACGTCAACAAAACCGATACCGATTCGAAAATTGTCGCTAACTGGTTACAGAATCTCTCCCCAGGCCTACAAAAATGATATCGTCCGATTCATTTGAATCAGTATTAAAAGCTCTATTGGCTCATATATTCGGGTTTTGATAGGCGAGTCTCCCCTGAACCGGTTTTTTCCATATTTTTGGCCTACGTGCGCTTTTATTCAAAACCTAAATATTTCAGTACCGAGTATCGAGAGTATATCGAATATCGATCAATACTTAAAAGTATTGACTCAGCACATCACTATCAGCCAGTTGTCCCGTAGAGTAACTACTCACACTTAGGGATCTTCCGATACAAGTAAATACGAGTATGTGCTTGATACTTTTGTTTCGATACCAACTACTTTTTTTACTCGAATCGTCGTCGAAATGTTGGTATCGAAAGAAAAGTACTTGTATCGAATCGATTTGAGCAAGTGCCATATCTTCTCGGCCATATGTTTTCTATGGAAGTAACTTTTCACAGGGCCGTTTTTATGAAAAATAATTGCTTTAAGCAATGGCACCACCAACATCTAAAGTGTGGATATATTTTTACAAAGTTAGTGATATCTCAGCAAAGTGCAAGATATGCTTCGAAACCGTAGTTTTGTGGGAACTTTTCAAAGGTAAAATTTTTTGTCTAAGTAATCGTATAACCTCTGGCGTTACTAACTAACAAATACAAATATCGACACCTGATTGGAAGGTTTTGGGTTCTTTAAGGGCTCACAGAAGTCTGCAGCGTCTGTTCACCAGTAGGTGCGGCTGCAAGCGGGTGTCTGCTTAGAGCAAGCGGCTCGATATATAAACGTGTATTTGGTTGCGAAACCACCACCGTCCCACCAATGGGTTGTGCGCTGGGTTTGGGATCCGCCACGTAAAAACCGTTTCCACGACGTGGAACGTGACGACGACCACGGCAACCGTTTAAAGGACTACGATTTGAGGGCATGCACCTGGAATGTCTGGACCCTGAATGGGGAAGGTGCCTCAGCCCGGCTGGTTGATGTCCTCGTAAGGACAAAAGCTGACATCACCGCCATCCAAGAAATGCATTGGACGGGGCAAGGCAAGCAATGTCTGGGGCCTTGCGACGTCTACTACAGCTGCCATGTAAAGGAGCGCAAATTCGCAGCTGGACTTGTGGTGGGAGAGAGACTCCGTCGCCGAGTACTGTCGTTCAACCCGGTGGACGAGCGTCTGGCCACAATCCGCATCAAAGCGAGATTCTTCAACATCTCGCTCATCTGCGCCCATGCCCCGACGGAAGAGAAGGATGAGGCATCCAAGGATCTCTTCTATGATATCAAAATCGTACTTGGCGAGTTCAATGCTAGGGTGGGCAAGGAAGGGATCTTTGGAACCACCGTCGAAAAATTCTGCCTCCACGACGAAATGCCCGACAACGGGTTGAGGCTGATCGACTTCGCCGAGGCCCGAAACATGGTAGTATGCAGTACTAGGTTCAAGCATAAAAAGATCCATCAAGCTACGTGGCTGTCTCCGGATCGAAAAACGAGAAACCAAAGCGATCAAGTTGTGATAGACGGAAGGCACGCTTCCAGTGCTTTAGACGTACGCACACTCCGAGGTCCAAACATCGCCTCGGACCACTATCTTGTTGCAGCCAAGATACGCACCCGCCTCTGTGCAGCAAAATGTGCGCCCAAACATGCAAGGAAAGCTTAACGTCGAAAAGCTGCAATCACAGCAGCAGTAGTTAACTGTCGCTCTGTGCAGACGTGTTGTTCTGGTGCTCGTCAAAATATTTGATTTTATCCGGTATAAACGCTTTAAATTTAAAGTTTCTGTCGCTACGTCTTGAGAAGCTGGTGCGGGGATTTCCTGTTGTCATTAATTCGTTCGTTTGCTAAGTCACCTGTGTGTTTTTATTTGGTTTTGTAAACCAAAACTACCACCTGCTACATATGGATTCTGCTGGTAAGCGAAAACCCACAACAACAACCATTAGCAAAGATTCTCCGGCAGCAAAACACCAGAAACTGGAGAGTAACGGTAGTCTCTCTGACGCCGTAGTGAAGGCACTGAAATCTACAGAAGAGAAAGTCTCTTTGATGGAAGAGAGGATCAAAGAGCGAATTAGTGGCCTCTACAGTCAGCTGTCGCAGCAGATCTCATCACTTGAACAAAGATTCACTGCTAAACTGCAAGACAGCTTCGAGGCTGTATCGCAGCGTATTGATACGGTTGAGCGCAGGTGCACTAAACTTGAGGAAGACTCTGCTTATATTGTTAGCCTCTCCGCTGAACTTAACACAGTCAAAGCCGAATTAAATCAGCTAAAGCAAGAGAAGGCGGCTGGTGAATCAACTGATGCTATAATTTTTGGTTTGCCCTTTTCTAAAGAGGAGAGTTTAAGAGATATTTTCAGCTGTGCCTGCAAATCCGTCGACTTGCCATCTCCGCTGTTTCGTGATATTTTTCGCACAAGACATACAGCTGAGCATCCAAACAGTGCTGTTATTGTAAAGTTTAGTTCCCAATACGATCGCGCTCGCACTTTGTCTGCTTTCGCCAGATACAGACAAAAAACCAAAGCTGCGCTGTCTGTTAAGTTAGCAGGTTTTGGCTCTGACAGTAACTTTTTCATTTATGAGAGTCTTTCTGTTGTGAACAGAAAAATTTTGCAAGCTGGAATTAAGCTGAAAAAACTGAAAAAACTGCATAGTGTGTTTTCACGGCGAGGCGAGGTGTTTGTGCGTGTGTCTGCTGGCAGTGAGCCGGTTGCTGTACCCAGTAGCACGGACTTATTCAACATAATTAGTTATAACACATTAAATAATGTCTAACGTATATGGTTCCTCAGTCATTATTCATATCTGTATTATTTTTATTTTTCCCTCCTCTTTGTTTTCAATCTCTGTTAAGTTTGTCGATAACCACCACTTTTCTGCTATTGATTTATTACTTGAAGTTGTCTCACCCATATGTTATTCGTATGTCGGCGGATAACTCATTTTCTAGCGTTGACGATAATAAGTCGGTACTGCTAAATATTCTTTGTAAGCAAGGCAATGGGCTAAATGTTGTACACTTCAATGCTCGTAGCCTCAATAGTGAAAAATTGGATTATGTGAGACACTTATTTGAATACTCGACTGTCGATGTGATTTGTGTATCTGAGACCTGGTTCGATGCTGAACTTCCTGATAGTTTTTATTCCATTCCAAATTACAATTTATATCGAAATGATCGCGTGGGTAAAAGAGGCGGCGGGGTAGCTGTGTATACTAAATTATTTTTAAATGCTAAAATGGTAAGTTGCTCGTCCACGTCTGAAGTTGAGTATTTGTCTGTTTTACTGTATGATGCCAACATTAAAGTACTAGTGTCGTGTGTGTATAATTTCAATAGGTATTCTTCTTTTGAACCTTTTTTTGACGACATCTCTCAACGTCTTCTTGACTATGACCATTACGTTATCTGTGGCGATTTTAATGTTAATTTGCTTAAACATGATTCCTTATCAGCCAGGTTTATTGACTCTGTTGCATCTACTGGTATGTCCGTAGTTAACACTGTTGTGCCTACGAGATTTTCTTGCAATAATCGTCCTAGTTTATTAGATGTGTTTATTGTCCCTGAATCAACGGGTGTTCGTCTGTTTGATCAAATCTCCTTCATTTCTGACCATGACCTTATTTTTTGCAAGTTTGATTTTAAATTAACTTATGTAGTGGATGCAACGATAAAATTCAATTATCGTGATTACAAGTCAATTGATTATGACGCTTTGTTCACAGAACTAAATAACTTCCATTGGAATCATTGTTGGAATCTGGAAACTGCTGATGAGAAACTTGGCTTTTTGCAGAAAAATATTTTATACTTTTTTAATAAATATGTGCCTCTTCGCCAGTTCACTTCCCGATCCTGCTCTTGTCCGTGGTTTAGTCAAGAAGTGAGGACGGCTATTAAAAAACGCAACATTTTGTACGGAATATGGAAAAGAAAGCCATCCGATGAAACCTGGAATGCTTATAGGAGTGCTCGCAATAAGGCGTCTATTTCGGTCCGCCAAGCAAAGATAAAATACTTTGGCACAAAGCTCAATTCCTGCTTGCCTCCCAAGCAGTTGTGGTCAAATTTGAAACAGTTGGGTGTGCGCTCGGGCTCTGAGGCTCCATGCCAACTTGATGCCGATTTGCTAAATGAGTTCTTTGTATCCAAAAACTGTCCATCGGATATTGGTGCATTGGTCCCAAGGAGCTTACCTGTTAAGTCTCACCTGGCTGAAAAATTTAAATTCATTTCTGTCTTTGAGGACGATGTAGCTAAGTGCGTTCTTCGGATAAAATCAAATGCCGTGGGTGCTGATGAGATCCCTATTAAATTCATTAAAATTATTTTACCATACATATTGAGTAGTTTTACGCACACAATTAATCACTGCTTTACTACCTCTACTTTCCCTGCCGCATGGAAAGTAGCCACTGTTACACCTATAGCTAAAAAACCCGGTGCCTCTTCCCTGTGTCATTTTAGGCCTATAAGCATTTTACCGGGACTTTCCAAAGTATTCGAAAGGCTTATAGCTCAACAGGTTATGGATTTTATTGAGTCGAATAAGCTGTTGAGTCGACTTCAATCTGGTTTCAGGCCCCATCATAGTTGTTCAACGGCAATTGTAAAAGTGTTAGATGATATTCGTCAACCTTTCGATCAAGGTCACCTTACCTTGCTCTGCCTACTAGATTTTTCCAAGGCCTTCGATTCAGTTAATCACACATTGTTGTGCAATAAGTTGTCTAACTATTTTGGTTTTAGTGAAAGCGCAGTAAGGCTGCTTAAAGATTACTTAAGTAATAGATTCCAAAAAGTTAGGTCTGGTAATAAGCTCTCTGAGCTCGCCCCCATCTCTTCAGGCGTGCCACAAGGCTCTATTCTTGGCCCTTTACTATTTAGTATGTTTATCAACGATGTATTTACGAGATGCTCAAATGCCAATGTACATGCGTATGCAGATGACGTACAACTGTATCTCTCCAACAGAATAGGGTTGGTCGAAGACCTTAGTTATAGGCTTAATGAGGATTTGCACTCCATCTTTGAGTGGTCGAAGGAAAACCTACTTCATCTTAATGCGCAGAAGTCATATGTACTACCCATATTTAAGGAAAAAGTTGAGCATTCCGTGATTCCGCTTTTGCATATTGGTACTAGCCCACTTAAAGTAGTTGACAAAGTTACAAATCTTGGGTTTGTCATTAACTCTAAGCTAACTTGTGAGGATCATGTTAACAAAACTGTGAGCAAAATATATTATACTCTTCGATGTCTTAGAATTACTTCGCAATATGTTCCTTTAGCCACTAAGAAAAAGTTGGTTCAGAGTTTAATAGTTCCACTTATTACGTATTCTGAGATAGTTTATAGCAAGCTAGATTCTCACTCTAAGCACAAGTTGGACGTAGCTTTTAATTATGCCACGAGATACGTATACGGTCTGAAGAAGTTTGACCATCTTTCCTTGTTGAGAAACTCGATACTTGGCTGCGACATACAAAATTTCTTAAATGCCAGGAACTGCATCTTTATTTTTAAACTAATTACTCTTGCGAAACCGGAATACCTATATGAAAAACTCATATTTACTAAATGCTCTCGCTCTTTAACTCTAATTGTGCCCAAGTTCAATTACTTATGCTCATCCCGACTGTTTTTCGTTAACGCTGTTAGACTTTGGAACTCCCTTCCTCAGTCGCTAAGGAGGTTATTGTCTAGAGGCAGCTTCAAGAAACTTATACTTCAGTATTTCTCTAATTAAAATTTCTTGAAAACATGGTTATCGACTCTCGCAATCTAGATTATGTTTATTCATGTTTATCTTTCTTTCTTTTATTTTTTCTTATAATTTAATGTTTTATAATTACTTAATGTTTTAATGTTTTTTAGTGTTTTAATGTTTTATAATTACTTAATGCTTTAAATTATTAAATATTTTATCTGTGTATTTTTTTATTGTTAAGGTATTTAATTGCTTATATTTACATCGTTGTGCAAGAAAAGATTCTATCTTAATGTACTAATTATCATTAAATTAAATAAATACAAATACAAATACAACAGACAGCCAGCGCTTTCGCCACTCGACTCTCACACCTGCTCTCAGAGAGCACTCTTCAACAAACCGACATATGCGAGCAGTGGAACCACATCTCCCGCTCATTAAGTACCTCCGCCGAAGAAGTAGTTGGATTTCAGCGAGCCCGAAAGAACAACTGATACGATGACGAGTGTCAGGGAGATGCAGAGAAAAAAGATGTCGCCTACAGGGCCACGCTGCGATCGAGCGCAACGCGCGCTATGTGAGACCGCTATAGGGATCTGAAGAGGGACGCGAGACGTATTTGCCGCAATAAGAAGGGAGAAGCCGAAATACGTGAGTGTGAAGAGCTTGAAATGCTGGCTGACAGGAAGAATGCAAGAAAATTTTACCAGAGAGTTAGGCGACTTACGGAAGGTTTCAAGACCGGGGCGTACTCCTGTAAGAACAATAATGATGACCTAGTAACTGATGTCCAGAGCGTACTTAAATTATGGAGGGAACACTTTTCCGCCCTACTAAATGGTAGCAGCACAGAAAGTTGTGGAGAAGAAGAACCCGAGCCCGCAGTCGATGATGACGGAGTTACGTTCCACCGCCTGACTATGACGAGGTACGTGTAGCAATAACGCGGCTGAAAAACAACAAAGCTGCTGGAGCTGACAGCCTGCCAGCTGAGCTATTCAAGTAAGGCGGCGAGGAGTTGATAAGGTGCATGCATCAACTCTTGTGCAGAATATGGTCAGATGCACGCATGCCTGACGACTGAACTTTAAGTGTGCTCTGCCCAATCCACAGGGTGACCCCGCCATTCGCGCCAACTACCGCGGGATCAGCCTTCTAAGCATAGGTTACAAGGTCTTATCGAGCGTATTGTGTGAAAGACTGAAGCCCACCGTCAATGAACTGATTGGGACTTATCAGTGTGGCTTTAGATCTGGCAAATCCAACATATACCAGGTATTCACAATACGCCAAATTTTGGAAAAAAACCCGCGAGTAAAGGATCGACACTCACCACCTATTTGTCGACTTTAAATCCGCCTTTGACAGCACTAAAAGGAGTTGCCTATACACCGCTTTGTCTGAATTTGGCATCCCCTCAAAACTCATATGGCTGTGTAAAAGGACGTTGAGCAATACCTCCATACCTCCAGCTCCGTCAGCATTGGAAAAGAGAGGGCGACTCCCTTTCATGTGACTTCCTTAATCTGATGTTGGAGAAGATAATAAGAGCTGCGGAACTAAACCGCTCAGTAACAATTTAGTACAAGAGCGTGCAACTGCTGGCTTATGCCGATGACATCGACATCATCGGTAACAAAAACCGCGAAGTCTGTTCTGCCTTTTCCAAGTTGGATAGGGAAGCAAAGCGAATGGGTCTGGTGGTAAACGAGGACAAGACGAAGAATGCCTGTCATTAAGCAAACAGTCAGCACATTCGCGCCTTGGCACCCACGTCACTGTTGACAGTTACAATTTCGAGAAAGTAGAGAATTTCGTTTAATTGGGAACCAGCATTAACACCGATAATAATGTCAGCATTGAAATCCAACGCAGAATCACTCTTGCCAACAAGTGCTACTTTGGACTGAGTAGGCAATTCAGGAGTAAAGTCCTCTCTCGACGTACGAAAACCACGCTCTATAAGTCACTCATCATGCCCGTGCTGGTATATGGCGCAGAAGCATGGACAATGACAACATCCGATGAGGCGGCTCTTGGAGTGTTTGAGAGAAAGATTTACAGGCCTTTACGCGTTGGCGACCCCGAGTACCGCAGACGATGGAACGATGAGCTGTATGAGCTTTACAACGACATGGACATAAAGCAGCGAATTAAAATACTGCGGCTCCGCTGGCTTGGCCATGTCGTTCGAATGGACACCGGCGCTCTAGCTCTGAAAGTATTCAACTCGGAACCCGCTGGTGGTAGCAGAGGAAGAGGGAGGCCCCCACTGCGGTGGAAAGATCAGGTGGAGAAGGACTTGGCTGCACTTGGCATTTCCAATTGGCATCAGTTGGCACAGAGGAGAAACGACTGGCGTGCTTTGCTGAACTCGGCCAAAATCGCTTAGGCGGTCACTGCGCCAAAAAAGAAGAAGAAGAGTGGAAAGTTGAGCTATCTCAGCAGCCAGTTCGAAAACGACCTATCTCAGAAAACTTTTCAAAAGCGCCCTATTTCAGAATTTGGTTCAAAAACGCCCTACCTCAACTGAAAATATGATGAAAAAATTTGGGATAGGGCATTTTTGAAAAATATACATATATATATATAGAAAAATTAGTTTTGAGCATCGCCCTCTATGAACCGGCACCATTTTACGCCGTGATAAAAGTACATATCAAATATTGTTTTAATAAAAAAAATACATAACATACATAAACATTGCAATTATGCATACGTATAATTTTAGTGCACGCGCTGCATTACTGTACCGAATTTGAACTCGACAGTAAATGCAGTAGTGCTGTTTTATTACAGCAATATTTTGTTGAAGCAAAATTTTGATTCAGTTTTTGCAGTAGTCCGCATTTGACAGTGTTTGAAAGCTCTGTGGAAGTGAAATTAGTAAATGCTTCAGTTGGCCTTTTAAAACCATCTATGCAGTCCACTAGTTTATACCTACGAAAGAACCGCATTAACAAAAAACCGATTGGACTTAACAAATATTTCTTTCAAGCATTTATACCTGTGTCTTTATAGCGCACTCGGTAGTAACCGTATTCAAAAGTAAATAAAATTTGCTGTTTTTATTCGATATTTGTTTAACAAATAATTTTCGCGGTTGGCCGAAGTGGAAGCGAACAATAATTAAAAATTATTAGAATACTAATTCAAATTTAAAACGGGCTGTAGAAAGAAAACCAGTTCATATTTACGTCGCGTTTTATTTGCTTTCGAAACTGAATTTATTTATTTTTTTAATATTACTTATTCTCCGTTTAAGATAAATTACATTTTATCTCTTCAGTAACACCAATGCCTTCTGGAAGAGACAAACCTGAGGTTCAAGTTAGAGTTAATAAAAATTAAATCAGTTTTTTAATCTATGTTTGTGAATATTCGTTTAGTTCCACGAATAACATCGGAATCTTTATTGCTGGAAATTTGGAAATAGTCAAGAATCCAAGAATAAAACAGCAGCAATCCTTTTTGAAGTTTTAGGCATGGTACGCAGATCTCAAGAACTATCAAAACTATTTTTTTTATTTCTCCGTCGATTCTTACCAGTTTTGGCTGCAGTCGCGACACAGCAAGGTGCCTCGCAGCTCAGTGCTCTGTGGTGACTAAGCCTGGCTGCCGCTGGCAGTCAGAGCAGATGTCGACAAAGCTCTGGCGTTTATGTCTATGACCGTTGATTACTAGACTTTTCAGTACCTCCATATCACTAGGAAAACAAAGCAGGCTACTACAAATTTATACCTGGAGTCTATTACTTAAAGCAGCGGATGGTATTGCAGTTTTCCTTGCAGTCACAAGCACAGTAGCGAAAAAAGAAGCACATCAACAACAGCAAGCGCCGCTATGCTCTCGCTAAATACATATATTGACCAATAAATAGGTACGTTAAAAGCAAGCACGCGGAAATTTCGAGTTCGTCACTTAAGTCTTTTGTTCACACCCTATGTGAGCGCGCAAGTCTGCTTTTAAACCATAGAAATGCTCAAGAAAAATGTATTAGTTAAGCCAAATCTTCTTAAGTAGTATGAAGTTCTATTACGGATTTCTAAAGTTTTTGTGTGAACAAAAATCCCAAGGTAGCCCATGTTTTCAACAGAAATATATGCCCGTCCCATTATTTCGTGAGGAAAAAGTGAGACAGCAGTCTGTGAAATATTAGATGTCAGAGTATCCGGAGCTTGAAATAAATAAATAAAAGTGATACGAGGTTCACAAAAGAGTCCTTAGCAAACCTAAGAAAGAAACAAATTGTGTAGGTAAAAATGCACTCCACGGCGGATGACGCATCAATTCGTTGTTTTAAGTGCTTAAAGAATCATTTGTTTGACCAGATGTGTGAAAGCTCGCTTTAATAATAATAACAATAGTTTGGCGCTTACACAATACGATAGTGTGTTACCGAGCTTCTCTTCCGATTTGTGACGTCCGCTATGATGTTGTCACACAAAGGGGAGGAACCTACAGTTTTATGACGACTCCGAACGGACATTTTATATTTGTGAGAAGCTGTTTTTATGGCAGAAATACACTCGGAGATTTGCCATAGCCTGCCGAGAGGCGACCGCCATTAGAAAAAACTTTATTTTAGTTTGTTTTTAGTGTTAGTCGGAATCTTTTTTTGAAGTTACTTTAAACTTTGAAGTAGGGCTGTGCGATTAATTGATTACTCAAAATTTTAATTAATCATAAAGTAAATAACTCAATTATTCTATTAATTGGAAATTATGATTACTCAAAAGGTGAGTTACTCGAGTAATCAAGATTTTTGATTAACCAAAAAAACAAAATATTTGAGTAATTTGCTTTATGATTAATCAACATTTCGAGTAAAATGAGTAATCAACATTTCAACTCTTTACATATGTATAAAGTAGTTAAAGTTCCTTGATACTTTGAAAACAACGTTTCTGTTTTCAAAAATTAAAACGAAATTTTTTTTTCATATACAGAATGTAAAAATGAAAATAAACATTTTCCAAAGCAAACTCTTTTAACGAGCAAAATTATTATTTTTGAGTAATCATATTTCAAGTAACTCGATTAATCATCGTTTTGAGTAATCAAAATCTTGATTACTCGAGTAATTGATTAACCGAATAATTGATTAACAAACTTCCTCGAGTAATCGAATAATCGCACAGCTCTACTTTGAAGCAATTGTAAAGAATACGTTCAAGGGACCTGAATACTAAAAAAATTTCTAATTCTAAAGACTTTTTTGTAACCCTCGTACGTATTGTAGGTATCTAAGGAGAAGACTTATGTTTGAAGTTGATTTATACATTATTTCTTAATTTGCACCTACATGCACTTATATTGGCAATACCCAAGATTTAACAAAATTTACGTCCGCTGTGGCTGAATGGTTAGAGATGTTTACTACCATTCCGAGAGACCTCGGTTAGATCCCTGGCACGGGCCACTTCTAAATTAGGACAAGTTTTTTCTAACAACGGTCGGCCTTTGGCAGGCAATGGCGAACCTCCGAGTGTATTTCTGCAATGAAAAAGCTACTCATGAAATCTATTTTGCTGCTCGGAGTCAGCGTAAAATTGTAGGTATCTAAATTGGTTTAACAACATCAAGACGCACACCACAAATTGGAGAAGACGCTCGGTCAAACACTTTGTAAAAGTATATGCGCCAAATATTAAATACATTATTACTACCAAAGATTTAAATAAATAGCCCCAAACCGCACTCACGTTTCCCGAAAAGCATTTTGTAGAATATTTTAACCGTCTAACGGTCAGTTTTATCGAATTTACATGGAACTTCTTCAACGTATCGGCCAAAAATATTTTTTAACCAATAAGCAAAACAAATAATACTTAATCAATAAACCGAATATAAAGGGCAGAGAAATTCTTCTTTTAAGATAAATCTAAAATTACAGAATTTGAGATATTGTTAAATTCACGCAAGACACGAGCAAAAGGAAAGTTTTTCGTATGATTAGTCCTAACCTTATCTTAGTAGAAGGGACAAAACTTGCATAGTGTTCAAGAAAGTGAATACTCTATAATAAAGACGGACAATCAATTGCGCCTTTAATGATGCAAAAAAATAAGAAAGCTCGATATTCGTGATTCAAGTGATTTAATGTTGATTAAAAACAGACGTGAATGAAACGAAGGGATAGGATCAGAAAGTTTTAAAGAACGGAAGTCAAATTTTAAGAATACTTTTTGAACTTTTTCAATCATGTGACTTTTCACACTGGAAGTCTGGGCTCCAAATAAAGTCGGCATATTCCAACCTAGAAAGAACAAAAGTTATGAAAAGCGGTTTAAGCGTATAAGGATAAAAAATATTGATCTTTTCCTCGCACAAAACCTAGAACTGAAAAAAGGTATATAGCAATTAAATAAAAAATCGGAATCTCAAATAATTCCAAGATCCTTAATTCAACAGTATTGTAGGACTTAAGGGAAGTGTTGCCAGAAAAAATTAAGACTGGAGCTAAACCGGTCGAAAAAAGAACTAAATATTACTAATAATAGCTAAAATGAAGAGCTAATTTTTTTTTACGTTGAGCATTTATTGACGTGAAGTTGCTTTTACATTTTTCGCAATTTTAATAATAATAACGAATTTTATAAATGTAAATAAGTGCTGAAAAAACTTTTACAGCCAAAATAAGGTGCATATCGTCGATGTTTTTGCAAAACCGCCCATCGACCAGTTGCAAAACCGCCTAAATCGCCGTTGTGGCAAACATGAGATTTGGTAACCCTGAACTCCAGGCATCGAGATTTATGCATAAAAACCGTTAGCAACAGATTTCTAAAATAATAGCTAGAAAAAATACCGCCTATCAAGGCAATACCTTCAAAGAACAAACTGTTTTTTCGCTCTTCTGTAAAATTTGAGTGCCGTAAGATAGGCGGTTTTGCAATTGGGCGATGGGCGGTTTTGCAAAATCATCGACGATGTATTTCGAATTCATTGCTACGGCAATAACAACACTTATTAAATATTATGTATTATGTATTACTACATATTACGTATGAATATACTAATGGGGTTTTCGTTTCTACCGTAAAATTTTACCTTCTCCTTACCCTCGACGCACAAATACTAAGAAGAGGGCAACATTTTTTGTAAAAACGGAAACGCCATTAAATAAACTAGACGATGAATAAAAAATACTCTACAAAGTGTTAAAATCTGCAATTTCAGATACTTGGATTGACCATAAAAACTCGGGTTACGAATCAATTTCTCGCAAAATTTTTCTGAGAGAGAATACATCGTCTGAGGTTATCGGAGCTCGAATTACTTCCCGGTATAGTTTGTGTGCTCCCGCGCACGTGGTAGAAACTAATCGACTTACTTGCCCATTTTCCATTTGCTTACGCGCCATTTGCATTAGGAATGGAACTTTTCTAAGTATTAATCGAAATAGAATAACATGAAGGTATCGAAAACAGCCTGATATCACCAAAGCCAAATGAATTTTGGTCAGCACTTATACAACGAAACTAAAGATTTTTAATTTTAATATATTACCAAATACAACTAAAACTTTCTGGAGCTAAAAAAGTGCTAGATAAATTTTAAAAGGGCTAAAAAAAGGACTAGTAGCTAGATCCAAATTTTCGGAATAGGAAAATGAAGAGATAAATCTAGCTCCAAAAGCGCTGAAATGGCAACATAGCTTAAGGGTCTAAAATGCTGTACGAAAAATTTACTCGCTAAATTTGACTATAGATCCATGTGGACTATATTTAAAGTCAATTTATACATGCAAGATGAGATGTGAACTGTGACCAAAAAATGGAAATCTTAACGCTCTCCACCGCTGGAAAATTTCGGAAAAACGGAGTATGGCGGTAGTTAGAGTGCGGAAGCTTATAGTTTAAGAGTTATTTGTTGTTAAAGTTGCAAAATTATTCGAATTATTTCACCCATTTAGGGCCGTTTTGTCAATTAGCTTTTAAATGTACATATCTCATCTTTAAATATAAATTTTGATCTGAATATATTTATTTAAAAGGCAGATAAATTTTAAAATGGCCCTTAAGGTAATAAAAATACCCTCTTGCGATATTATTTTCACTCCAAGTATACTTGATTAGTAGTACACAATTCTTTAGAGCATCATCAAATCTGTTTATATTAATTAAACAACAAAAATTACTAAATACTTTACTTACAAATTAACATTACTAGTGTACGTATAAGTTAGTGCTGCCAGAAAAATGTACCTAAATATGATTTATATCTACATTTCATTGTTTAAATATTTCACGGTGTCCTTGAGCCATATTCAACTGAATCGCTCTGGAACAATGGAATTTGCGATTAGACTATTTTTGGGGGTATTCCCGAGTTAGAATATGTGAAGTTCGAAATCGTAGCAACTACCGATTTCAAAAACTGTAACTTTTTCGATTTTCAACCGACATTTTCGCATTAAAGTATAGTATAAATAGTGTATATGAGTAATTTTTTAAATATCGAGACCTAACCGCCAACATAACGTAAGCGACATTTTTTTCAAAATTTTCTTTTTAATGCAGAAATATTCCTAGAGCATCTAGATGCATTTCTGCATCAAAACGAAAATATTGAAAACAAGTAAGAAAGTCTAAGTTCGGGCGGAGCCGAACATTAAATACCCGGCGCAAGTATTAAATATATGTTTTTCACCTTTCCGAAAGCTACCTCTACATGGTAAGCCGGGGTGCATAAATTTTGAGTAAATTAGCGTCCTTAAATTTCGAAATATTGAAGTTTCAAGCATTTCTGAAATTTACCGTTATATGAAAAGCGGCCGTAATTTTAGTCCGATTTCAATAATTACCACACCGAGTGTGGTACAAATTGGTAGAACGGTTACCGAGATACATATATGTGATCATAAGTGGGCGGTGCCACGCCCATTTTCCAAAATTTTATCTTAAACGTATTTCCTGGTAAAGAATTGTTGCAAGCATCAATTTTGAATAAATTAGCTTTAATATTTACTGATTTATCGAAGATTTCGTGTTGTCTAAATTACCGTTATATGGGATGTGGGCGTCGTTATTGCCCGATTTTAAAAATTTTCGGCCATTTCGTATGTTATACCCAGGCCAACAACTGTGCCAAGTTTGGAAGAAATTGGTGCAGCGGTTACCAAGCTATACATATGTAACCATAAGTGGGCGTGGCTACGCCCATTTTCCAAAAATTTATAATATTCTTATTTTTCGTCTAAAACTTATCAATTTTGAGTGAATAATATTCAGTAGTTACTAAAATATCGCAGTTTTCGTATTTCTGAAAATTACCCTTATATGGGAGGTAGGCGTGGTTATTGTCCGATTTTGCCCATTTTCAATACCATCCGTCCTACGTCTGAAAGAAGTGCACGTACCAAGTTTCGTTAAGATATATCAATTTTTACTCGAGTTATCGTGTGCACAGACGGACGGACGGACGGACAGACAGTCACCGCTTAATCGATTTCTCTTTTCATTCTGATCATTTATGTATATATTTGTCTATATGTATCTATCTCGATTCGTTTTGCCTGTTACAAACAACCGTTATGTGAACAAAGTTATAATACCCTTGTGCACAAGTGCGCTCGGGTATAAAAACGTCGCTTACGTTATTTTGGCGGTTAGGGCTCGATATATATATATACATGTACGTATACCCTGTGGGGAAATTTGTAGTCGTCTACTACATTTGCCAACTTTTGGTCCACTCATAACGGCCAACTTTTATCTGGTTTAAAAAAAAATTAACTATAAACACTTTTTACTTTATAGCTATTATTTTATAAGTTAGTTTTTTTGATTTAAAAATATAAGTTTACATTATCGCCCGGGGCGGTACTAAATATGGGCCGGGCTCCCCTCTAACCCTAAAATTTTGTTTTAAATATTTAAACGAATTTCCTACGTTACCACTACATATGTACTTATTCAGTGGTTTTGAAAAATACCAAATATTTTCGTGGTATATGGAGAATGTCTTTTTCGTTATATAAAAACTACGTCTAAAGGGATAATTTGATCAGCTATACTGTTTGTACAAATCAAGTGAATGCGTGAAATAGCGTTTTTATTGTTTTAGTCAAATGCGTTTATTTAAGCTCAGATGGGCTGTATGCAAGAAACTCGTCTTCTATTGATCTCTGATTTTCTCAAAAAGTTTCATGAACCATGGGAAAAACAATTACGATCACAACATCTAGACAACACGTGTTGACTTCGGAATCTTTCTATGTTTCACATTAGGCCAGATTGTTTTGACCAACACGGAAATGACTTTCGCACACTTGCATGTGTATCTAGACATGCGCTTTCGTATTTATTGGATATTATAAAAGCTATGTGAATATTAAATAATCAAGTTTATCTACTTAACATAATTTTAAATTTTATACTTCCAACTAAATTTAACGAAAAATCCGACCCCTGGGAGAAACGCCAGCACCCTATAGTCGGGCGTGTACATATATGTATACAATCGACATGTATGTATATATGTAATATATACATATAATCATTCATCTAGAACCTTATCGAAAACATACCTGAAAATCGAAAAAGTTACTATTTTTGAAATCGGCACTTGCCACGATTTTGTACTTCACGTATTCTAACTCGATTGTTTTGTGAGCTATTTTATAATGCTGGAACATAACTTTACCAAGATAAATTCTCTGTAGTAATTCCCGATTTTTTGTATTATTATTTGAGGAAATAATAATAATAATATTATTATTTGAGGAATTGCCGAGCGTGCCGATGGTTGACTTTAGTGGCTTTATTAACATACCCTTTTCAGAGCACCATACCTCAGTGAGTTTTAAGGCTTCATCGTAGTCCACCACGTAGATGAGTATTAGAAATATCCTTTCTCGACAAGGCCTTGGATTTTTCTTCATACGAAATACTATCAAACACAGCTGAAATGTCAAGGAAGGCGCATAGAGCTATTTGGCTATACAGAAATCCCTTTAGAATTACCTGAGTTTAACAATAGGGGTATTCTCGAAATCTTGCAAAGCCCTTGCACGGTGCACGGATTGGACGACAAAAGCCAGTTTTCCTATGGGACAGCTTTGGAAACCGTGCGCCGTGCAAGGGCTTTGCAAGACTGCGAAAATACCCTCAATATATTACAGTAATAGTAGATTTCCTTGATTGATATGCATGTTGGCCTTGACAGAAAGCCTACACCTTGAAATAGGTAAATCTAAAAAAACAGGTAACCTTGGTGTTATTTAGCTTTATTTTCATTGTTGCAAACTATATCAAGCTGGTTTTGGATGTAATACGTAAGACGTATACCTTGACGCCTCAAACAAATGTTGATTCAATTTGTTGCATAACTTTTGAGTTATTGATGTTTTAATTAAAACAAAAAATATTAAAAAAATCAAGTGTATTTTTTGTTTAATATTTAATTGGTGAAAAATGAATGAATTAATTAGCTGGCGTATCCCAACGACATCGATATTATCGGTAAAAACCAAGGCTACGTCTGTTCTGCCTTCTCGGGATTAGATAGAGAAGCACAGCGAATGGGTCTGGTGGTGAACGAGGACAAAACGAACGAAAACTGTCATCACACAAACAGTCAGAGCATACGCGTCTTGGCACCCACGTCACTGTTGACAGTTACAAGTTTGAAAAAGTAGACGACTTCGTATATTTGGGTACCAGCATTAACACCAATAATATGGTCAGCCTTGAAATCCAACGGAGAATTACTCTTGCCAACAAGTGCTACTTTGGACTGAGTAGGCAATTGAGAAGTAAAGTCCTCTTTCGTCATACAAAGATCACACTCTATAAGTCACTCATCATGCCTGTGCTGGTGTACGGCGCAGAGGCATGACCAATGAAAACATCTGATGAAGCGGCTCTTGGAGTTTTCGTATTTTTGCTTTAAACTTTTGTTAGGTATAGACATAAGGCAAACTTGGCTGATCTTTTTTTCTTGAAGCAAAAATCAGTAAATTTTGCTTTTTATATTAGAGGCTTTTATCGGCAATTTTTAGGAATAGCTTTAGAATTTTCGGGTTCCACTTTCACCTTTTAACTTTCTTTTGCAAACATATTTTATACCAATTGAAGAAAAATTGCTTTTATTTTTGGCTACAAAAACAAGAACCAAAAATATTTGATTTCCCTTGATAAAGTAACATAAGTAAATAGTTTTTTTTTACCACGAAATTCCTAGATGAGCCTAAAGGAATAACTAAACATGTATTATATGAATTATTTAGTACGTATTAGAGCTCTCGATTTTGTTCGCACATTTTCAAACAGCCCGGGTATATGAGCAGCGAGTACTCGCACACTTGTTCAATGCTCATTACTCGAAAATTTTCGAGCATGAGCTCGAGCAATTCGAGTTTTTTCGAGTAATTTGAGCAATGTTTTTTTTTATTATATTGACATTTTTGGTAGCAACTTTTTAAATTTTTCAAATTATTGATATATCGAGCCCTAACCGCCAAAATAACGTAAGCGACATTTTTTTCGAAATTTTGTTTTTGATGCAGAAATTCATCTAGATGCTCTAGGAATATTTCTGCATAAAAAATAAAATTTTGAAAAAAATGTCGCTTACGTTATTATGGCGGTTAGGGCTCGATATAATGGAAAGATTGCTACATTGGTATTTAATAATATAATTTATTTAACATGAATTAGAAAGCAGCTGCTCACAAATACAATTTACAAATTTTCTTTTCTTTATGAAATTGTTCAAAAACTCGAAAATTTTGAACAAACATTTGAGCAGTTGAGCAATGAACGAGTTTCGAGCGAGTATCGAGCTACTCGCATCTAGAGCTCTAGTACGTATGTATGGATGTAATATATATATATATATATGGTATGTATGTACATGCATTAATATGCATGCCTTCATGGAGAAACATGTACGAATGATAACTTTCAATAATACATATACATAGATTACACTTATAGTAGACATCACAATACACATTAAACAAAATGATATTAAATAACGATAAGACACAAGTAATATGTATGTAAATAAACGAAACAGAATTAAGGGATTCACAAGGTGTCGTAATGAGTCATACCGTCATAATATGAGAATTTTTAGGTGATTATATCAACAATTTTATTGAGCTTGAGCTAAACTAAACCAGAGATGCTCAACAAACTATATGAATTGATTTCGTTTTGTTGATGCGCAAAAATGACTTATTAAAATACCTTCGTTTCGTTTCAGAGCTAAATTAACAAAGCAAAACTCAATCGTTAACGTTGAAATGAATTAAATCACCAATCGTTAACATCGAAACAAAATTAATCAACGAAGAGTTGGTGTTGTATGCCATTGTCAGCTCACTATTAACAACTAGCACCTAAATGCATGCTACAACTCCAGCATTAACGATTGAAAATCTTTTCGTTAAAAACCAAAATAGAATTATTTTGTTAAATACCTAAGCGATAAAAAACTGAATCGTTTCAACAGAAACTATTGCTTTTTTTTGGTAAACGCTAAAATTAACGTTACAATGCATCCTTGAGTTAAACATTCTGAAAATAAAATTATCAACAAAAACCAACAATCAGATAATCAAGTTTAAATAGCACTGGAATAGCTGCGTTTGATTGTAGTTGGCTTAACATTTGAAAGAGTGGAAAAAGCAACAAGAATTTACAAGGCGAACTTAGCACAGTGCGTAGGCAACTGGTTAAGTTAGCTGGGATCGTTGGATCGAATCCCAATGAAAGAAGTCTGATGAGGAAATATGGTGATTTCCGAAATATATAGCTATCACTTTTACCATTTTTGTGATCGTTGGATCGAATCCCACTGAAAGAAGCCTGATGAGGAAATGTTGTGATTTTCGAAATAGCTATCACTTCTACCATTTTTTCAAATTATTGTTGATTTTCCAGAGTAGTTTTTTTCATTTAAAACGGCATCAAGCTCAATAAAAATGGTTGAATACAATTGTTATAAGGCCATAAAATAACAAAAGCAAATAACTTAAGGTCGAGCACACCTAAAAGATAAACATTCTAAAAATATAATTATTAACAAAATCCAACAAAACCAACATCCACATGATCAAATTTAAATAGCACTGGAATATCTGCGCTTGATTGTAGTTGGCTTAACAAATGAAAAAGTGAAAAAAGCAACAAGAATTTACAAGGCGAACTTAACATAGTGCGTAGGCAACTGGCTAAGTTAGCTGGGATCGTTGGATCGAATCCCAATGAAAGAAGTCTGATGAGGAAATATGGTGATTTCCGAAATATGTAGCTATCACTTTTACCATTTTTTTAAAGTATTGTTGCTTTTCCACAATAGTTTTTCATTGAAAACGGCCTCAAGCTCAATAAAAATTGTTGAATATAATTTTATAAGGCCATAAAATAACAAAAGCAAATAATTTTTAGGTTATTCACAAAAACCAGCCGTTTTTAAATATAACAACAACAGTGTGAGCAGGGAACGGATTTTATGGAAATTGCCGTTTTTTTTGCTAAAGATGGCCTTATTCATAAAAATTAAAGTAGCTTTAAAAAGGTTTATAAACTGAAAAATGTATGAAAACATCATTTTATAAAGCTGTTTAAATCTACTTCTTTTTTATGAATAAAGCCAATAGAGTATATTCAAATAAGAATGTCCACGATTTAGCTTTCCCTGATTCCATATATACACATTTGATGTTGTCTTTTTTGCCTTTTTTTTAAATATTTGCCTTTTCTACCTTTCATTGTAAATGGCAAAGAAAAAATAGTTAAAAATTCAAAGTACAAATTAAGCTCTGTTCGCGTGCGCACTATCCAGTAAAATCCAGTACAAATTTTACTGTTTTTTTTTCTGGATGGCGTTTTCGTACGCAAAAGCTTGCAAGAAACCAGCAAAAGAGAGAAAATTGAGAGAGCAAAAATGACAGCTGAACTTGCAAGTTTTACTGAAATTTTACTTAATGCAATTCACATTACCAAAATAATTGTTTGTGGTGCATTTAGAGTTGCAATTGACAAAATAAACCTATTTAAATATATAATAAGATGGGAAATACTATTTTTCTTAGAAAATTGCGTCGGAGAATAACAAATTAATCAGCTGCTTATAAAACTTGCAACGTCTTGCTGGTTTTGCGTTTTCGTACATTCTTGAATATTTCTCTCATTGGGAGTAAATATTGGCGTGCTCTCCGAAATTTGGTTACTAGCAAGTTACTGGATATTTTTTGCTGGAGAATACGAAAACACAACTATATATCATATAATTAAACTAGTTCATAGTTTTTCTCTTTTTACTTGTAAAATAAACATTTCTAGAATAAATGTATTTTTTTATTATTTTTTTAGAGCCTTCTTTTGCCTCTCTGCGGCCTATTTCTCTACTTTATTTTGATTTTTCTAGCCTATTTCTTTATTTTATTTTGCCTTTTTTATAGGCTCTTAGGTCCTAAAAATCCGTTCCCTGACAAACTGGAATAGGAAGAGAAACAAAAGTGGAAGGACAAACCGAAACGGAAAAAGAAAATGAAAGTGAACGGGGAACGGAAATGATAATGCAAAAGGAAAGTGAAACGGTAATGAAATCATTAATGCAAATGGAGCCGGCTAAGTGTTATGCAAAAGGTTACGGTCAATGCATCATCAGCAAAAAGGACTACATACAGTTAACAGGAGCGAACAAAAAAACAGCGTAAATGATTTATTTCAACAAAGTTTGCTTAAGCATTTTTTTTTATATGCAAACGAGCAAGCTTGAAAACTCAAATTCAAACTAATTGCCGCTGCTCCTTCTAAAGCACACCATAGTGCAAAGAAATAAAAAAATCAAAATACAAATATATTAAAAAAAAAAAACATTTTGGTTTAAAAGTGGTTAAAAAGTACAGAACGGAAAAGCAATGAAAACAGTTAAGAATTTGGTTGTAGCAGAAGATAAGAGGAAATCTTACAGCTTGATCTGTGTTGCTCTTGCTGTATGGTACCGGAATCAAGCGCTCTTGCAATTCACCGCCTATGACCTTGAAATGGAAAAGAAAAATAAAAAGAAAAATATTTCGAGAAAGAAGTTCAATGAGGTTAAGAAACAGTTCAATTGCTGGTGTTGTTATAGTAAAAGCTCTCTTTATTAGTTTATTATTAACGGAGGTTTTAATTTTTTTATTTGGTTTAGTTGAAACTGAAGTTTTTAACAGTAACAATTATGGGGCAGCTGATTTCCGCTTTGGGCTCCATTAGTTTTTGATTTTTATTATACTTTTAGTTTTTATATTGTTGCATGTTACTGATTAAAATAAAAACTGAATGAAAAGAATAGATTACTTGTATTTATGTGGGTAACTGTATGTGAAGAATCAAAAACCTAAGAAAGCAAAATGATAACAATTTTAAAAATATGAAGAAAGCACTTTATAGTAGCGCTGAAATAAGGACTTGTGAAAACGAAAAGATAGGCGTGTCAGTATGCGCTTGTTTTGTTACTTAGTCGTGTTTTATGCATTTGTTTTTTCTACTCTTTTCTACGGCTTTAATCTGTCACGTGCTATTTACTGTACATGCGCCCAGTGTTTGTGCGTGTGTACACCACCCGTAAAATGCGTTCCACAATTTAAATTAAAATATATACATATAGTTTCAAAGCTAAAAAAAATTATATTTTCCTTGTTTTTAGTTTCAGATCGGTGAAATCGGCATATTACATACCTGTATATACATAATACATAGTGCCGATAAGATTGACATCCAGACCCTAAAAAAGTATATGGAACTCATGCCTGCATACTCGCTAGTCTAGCATTCTTCTGTGAAACTGACCATAGATCTTCGAAATTTTGTATTTCTCGTCTTAGACTATATAGGCGTAAATTACTTAGTTTTACACAAATTACTTCAATTGCTTTTATAAAGATACCAATTTTATATTAGCCTTGCAGCCTTATAACCTGCTGTTTTAATTTTTTTTTACATACCACCACAAAAGAATATTAGTAACAATACTCAGGTAAAAACTATTTTTATTCGCGCGACATCACTTTGACATTCAAATCGCAAACATTTGGTATATTGTGGTTTCGGTAAGCCACCTAACCAATGTTCACAGATACATTAGGGGAGCTCACGTTGAGTAGCATTTTAGGTGTATGGTTGCTACGCAGCAATCTAGCACCCATTTTGTTGAAAAGCAACAAAACATGTGCTAGATTGCTATGTAGCAACCTTACACCTGGTTTATGATATTTAACAATTTCTTAAGTCCTAGTTAAATTCAATGAAAAATGTAATAATTTTCAATCCTAACCAATACCTTTGTATTTCCTTGTATTTAATTAGTCTTCCTATATCCGACTCCAAGGCCTGGAATATAAAAAATGTTCTGTGACTTGGCAATAAATTTGTAATTGTATATTAGTACTAGATCGCCCTCACCCTCAGTTAAAAAACAGGAGGTTTAAAATTTGTTTAACCATCTTCAAAATATTTTCAAACAAAAACTTTTTTAAACTTCTCACTTGTCATACTTTTTCAATTAACTTATTCCCTGAACTCAATTTAAGATTTTAAACAGATGGAAACCTCTTACATGTAGTTTTGAAATGAAGCCCATTAAAAATCATTTCGATTGATACCCATATTGTAATAATTCATTTAAATTATTGAATAGTTTGAATTTAACCTTTTAAACAGTTGGCAACCTTTTTAAACCGCTTTCGTCTGACACTCATATTCAAAATCATTTCGATTCATACCAATCTTCTATAATCTACAATAATATATACTAGAGTGCCAGTTACTGTCGAAATTCGACAGTTTTTCTAGTATTAGAACCTTGGAGAGGTTTTCTAACTTAACTCGTAGCACAACTTACACGGTACAAATTAACTAACCGGAAAATCTGCTAAAACGTAACTAAATTTTTTTTTTATCTGAGAAGGTCTTTGGAGGACTTCGGCATGACTTGGAATTGACCCGATACATTCAAGTTTATCGATACATTTCAATGATTTGATACATATCGATAGTTCGATGAATTTCAACTTTCGATAACTCAAAAATGTAAAAACTTTGGATACCTTTATAAATTTTTACTTTTGACATCTCCACATTTTTCGAAAACTATCTAAACATTTTGATAACTCGTTACACTCTGTTAAGACGATTAAATTCAATAAGCAGTGATAAATCGATAAGCTTATATAACCTTGAAGCTTCGATAAATCGATACATTTTGAAAATTCCATAAACTTCGCTTCGTTGAACCAACCAATTTCAGTAGATCGATAATTATCGATAACTCTGTAAGTTGAAAGACACCTCGATAAATTTCGTTAAGTCTGTAAATAATGATAATTCAATAAATATCGATAACTTGATACATTTCTTTAACTTGACAAATTTCGTTAATCCCACACGTTTTTATAGCTCGATAACTATCCGTAAATTTGGACAACTAAGTTTCTGTGTCTATAAATTTCGACAACTCAGTAAACATTGATCAGTTTGAATAATTCGATACGTTGCAGTAACTTAATAAGCATGGATAAATTTCGATAATTATAAACTTCGATGATTCGATAAATTTCAGTAACCTTTATGGCTGAATTTATTTCGATTCCTATCGGAAAATTTCAACTCTGTTAACCTACTTCTTATGTATTTCTCATTGTCTCCATTTTCGCCTTTGTCTCAATTTTCGTCTTTATCTTCACTTTTGCCTTTTTTGTCTTCATCGTTATCACTTGTTTCTTCATCTTCACATTTATCCTTATTTCAAAGTTTAATTCCAAATCCGAAGTAAAACAAAATGCGAAACAGCTTAAATTGAACAGGTTGCAAAAACAACCATACAAAAATATTGAAATTTTTTAACGACGATTTTCAACCAATTTCGAAACTATAAAAACTCTCCTCATCTACAGAAAATTACCTTTCCAACGCTGTTTTTGGTTTTGAAATCGGTAACTTTACCTTGGTTTTCATCTTTGTTTTTATCTTTAACATCTTTGCTTACATCCTTTTCTTTTTCTATTCACGTAGATGAGATGAAGTGCGATGACGTGATTTTATGTGATGTGATAGGATGTCATGTCATGTGTTGTTATATCCTCTGATTTGATGTCATATGATGTCATATCATGTGATGCCACGGTGACAGGTAATAAGGTAATTGGAAATAAGGTCAATTGACTTTATTTCCCACCCTGGTGCGACCAATGAGTATATCGAACTCTTGTGTGTTACAATTGGTCCAATGGATGTTATTTGTCAGTATTATTATCCGTTAAAGCTTCATTCCGAGACACCAGGGCTAAGTTATACAGGGATAAATCTCAAATCACCACCGATATATCAAACGCCAGAACCATTGCGCGCCTTCTACTGTAATATTTAATTTGGAAAAATTGAATTTAATTTATAAAAAGGTGGAAACCCTTGCGAAAGACTTAAATATTATTCCAAACTTTTAAACTAAAGGTTTCTTAACAATATTTCGTTAGACAACCATATTTTAATTCTTGAGATAGCTTGCGTAAAATTAATTTAAATTTGACTTTTCAAACAGGTGGGAACCTTTTTCGAAATATATTCGAACTATAGCTTTTTAAGCCTATTGACATCCATATAATTTTCAAATAAATAAATCCCTAAATTACAGTTGAATTTGATTTTTTAAAAGGTGGCAGCTCTCATCCATGAGTAGATAATGATTTTATATATCTCCATACCATCTCCAGTAATCGATCAAAAATATTTCCTGACAAATGCGGTATGAAATATTCCGTTTGTAAGGGAGGTGCCACGCTCCCTTGTCTAATCGAGATTAAATTGATCCTATATTTTAAGTTGGGCTAAATGACAGCAGTGTACAAAATTTCATGATGATCGCTTCAGTAGTTAAAGCGTGAAAACGTAGCAAACAAACAAACTCACTTTCGGATTTATAATTTTAGTAAGGAAGTAAGGATTCTCCATCTGGACGCTAAGTTCAAAATTTCTGAATAAATATTCTCCCAAAAATTAATAATATAAAAATTCGTGATCAGTAAAAAAATTTGAAAACAATGGATAAGTTTAATTCAAGACAAGTTTGAGAGCTGCGCTAATGTGGATGTTTAAAACATCGTCGAAGCTTACATCGAAGTATCGACAATTTCGCGATGTTAAAAATTATTATCGAATTTCATACCGATATTATCGAACAGCCATGCATTATTTGCATTCTACTTCCAACTGCTGGACAGTGACATGATAGATGTTCTAGCAGTGTTGCCAACAAGTGCATGGCATAACTGCTGTAATGAAAGTATCAAAGAAAAAACATTTGCAAAGACAATTTTTGTTAATATTATAACGCAAAAATATCAACTGATTAAGGGCATCATCTTTTGACAAAAGGTGGCATCTTTTGTCAGAAATAACATTTCCTGCAGAAGAAAAAACTCTTTCTGACGATGCGCTAGTTGAAGCAGTGGCTATTACTCTACGACTGAGTTTATGCAGCAGCGGCATTTCGCATTTGTGTACCTCCCACCAATTAATTATAACGAAGTCCGTATGAAAATTTACCTCAATATTTTCATATCGCCGTAGCTCTGAAGTAGCTGTATCAGTTCTGCTCACAAAGGTAGGTTGTTTAAGAAGACCTGAAAACAGCTCAAAGCTGTCTGAGGGTAGCAAAGGTGTATCCGCAATTTGAGGTTCCGTTGTACTGCCAGAAGTCTCAGTTAACGTTCTCATAATTTGTACACATTTCTCTTTTGTGTACCTTTGCTCAGATTCGGTAAAGTTCTTGAGCTCTTTAGCTGGCAGGTATAAAAAGCAAAATTTTGTGCAAATCTGTTAGTTTTCAACAGCAACTGTTTTTAAATAATAAAGCAACTTATTTTTCAAGTCCCTTATAAAGCCGATGTCTTCTGAGGTAACATTGCATTTCTTTTGTAGACTAATTATATAATGTACGTCAGGTGTATAACTAAATAATTTAGTAAAACTAATATATTTAAAAAAATATTTCATCAATATCCATTTTTTTCAAAATTGTCGTATTCTCTACTAATTGTTTGAAGTCAATGGGTGTCATTCGATTGCTCGACTTGCTTTTCATACCAGCATTTTTCACTCGCTTGACTTGATTTGGAAAGAGTATATCAATGCCATATTTGAAATCAAATGAGTACACTGCAGCTAGACATTGATTTCAAAACTAACTATGAATCTCCCTGTTTGTACGGTGTTTCTCACTAACCTTATAGAGTTCACAGCAATGAGTTCATACTGTTTACATGGAAGTGAGTAAACTCATGCTGTTGTCTGATAAATACCCATTCATGCTTACGAAGTAATACCGAAGTACTGCACATTAAAACTGGTATATCTGGAGATAAAACAATCGAATCGCAACAAACGAAATTGAATTTTAAGTAGAAATGAGCGAAAAAATTTGTTGTTTTATAATATAACTCCAAATATTGCGAAAAGCCGTGCTTTTACATCTAGAGGTTGGGATATCTCAAAATTCTGACGTGGTAGAGAAATTCTGCGGCCAGTTTTGGATTCAGCACCGAAAAATCTACAAAAACCGATGCACTCAGGTGGCAAAAAGAGATAAAATTTTTCGAACTGTGTAATCAATCAATAATCAAGAAAATAAAGAAATAAATACTTAACTTATCTGCGTGCTAGCATTTTCAACGCGAGTACAATTTAACAAGAACGCAAGAACGTGGGTTTGCAACTTCATCTTTTTATCAATCATGGTTTGCATTTTAGTGCATTTAAATTTGTAGATTCTTGTAAATTCAGGAATTTTAGTTCAAAAAAAAGCACTAAAAAGGGCACTAGGCACTAAACCATTTTGTTTGGCGTTTTAATTTTCAAAAATCACTAAATCTAGTGCTTAAAGCACTAAGTTGGCAACTATGTGTTCTAGACTGCCTATAGAGTTACCTTCGTCATGTACCAAGTATTTTTTCACTATGTGCCAGTCCTAGCTCTAAAGCTTGGGATGATGCCAAAAAGTGTCCTGAAAGTATCCTATCTAGTATCTTTCAATCCAGCCTTGGAAGTTTTAAAAAAATATGGTTATGGTCCTAAAAAAGCGAAGCATACATGTAAGTTCTGCAAATCGCACGATCAGAAGTCTTTGCGATTTACAAAATTTATTTTGGAGATTTCTTAACGAAATTGAAAAAATTGGCAGAAAATGGATGGATATGACATAAGTGATGTATTTCTGGCGATGGGCATTTGAAAAATTTATTACTTTCATTACAAATATTCAAAAACCCATGGCATTGTTATGTCTCATTATTTCTTAGATAACTAAGGGAGCGATTATTGCCTTCCGTGTTTCTTAATGGTAAATTTACCTCAGGCCGCTCATTTAATTTAACTCCTTTCTGGCCTAGAAACTATTAAATAGAGACTTGCCTAATTGCCGATAACATAAGAGTAAGAGCCGCTGACAACTTAACTGCTTTAGCTACAGTATAGATCTAGGACTGGAAATTCTGCAGTTATATGGCTGTTCTAGGGATGAAACGATACCATACAGGTATCCATACTTTTACTTGGAAGTAGTATCGAAAAAAAGTATCGATGCCTGAAAAATATCGGACCTAAAGTATCGGTACTCATTGTGCATTCCGTATTAAGTTAAATTTGTTTTTTAAATTACAAGTTAATCATCACTGGGAACCCTATACTCCGAATAATAAAACTCATAATGTAGGAACTGAAAATTAATAAAACTCCGTTACATAGTAGAACTACACATCTGTTTAATGATGAATAATATTTATACAGATACACATATATACATTGGAAAAGATTACATGTTAATCTTATTTAAGAAACCATTTATTAATAAAATATTTCAGCGAAAAATTTCTTCTTTTGGTGCGCTCGCCAAGAATAGACGTTTTTCCAAATGTTTGCCAGTCAACCGATTTCTTGACGTGGTTATTGTTGCTCCTGCTTTCGAAAACCATGGTTTGCAAGAAACACATGTTGCAACTATATGTGAATATGATCGTGCTTGTTTATACAACAAAGAAAACACAGTTTTAGCTCTTCCTATTCTTCTAATGGGTTCGACTTCAGGGAGGAAACTGGGCTGGATAAAAAAAAGAAACGTATTTTTTTATTTTGAAAAAAAAAAAATTGGAGGTCGCGCTAGTCGATTTTTTATAAAAACGCTGGGGTTTTCAAATTTTTTTTTATTTTCGTAACATGTATAGGGCAGCTAAAAATGTTGTTTCTACATGTAATTACTCAGGTATTAATTAATTACATGTATTGGACAGTTAGAAAGGGCCCGAAAATATGCTTTCGAAAAGAGACTGCTATATTAAAACGTTGATACTGAACGTTTTAAGCATTGCGATGGGTTCAAACCCATTACCAGGGATTTCTGGGGTCGCCGATTACGCATCTGATGTCAGTTTTTTAAAATTCAAAATGGCGGATCCAAAATGGCGATCAATTTGAAAAAAATGGCTGGATTGGTTCGAAACTCGGAACTCGGAATTTTCGGGGTCGCTGATTACGAATCTAAAGTCAATTTTTAAAATTCAAAATGGCGGATCCAATTTTGCTATCAAATTCGTAAAAAATTACTACAATTAAAACGTTGATACTGAAAGTTTTAAGCATTGTCATGGGTCGAAACTTGTTACCAGTGGGTTTCTGTGTACGAATCTGATGTCAGCAGATTTTCAAAATTCAAAATGGCGGATCCAAATCCAATCATTTTTTTAACTGATCGCCCAGGTAACGAGTTTTAACCCATGATAATGCTTAAAACGTAAATTGATCGCCATATTGGATCCGCCGTTTTGAATAAAAAAAAATTTACTTTATATTTATAATCAGCGACCCCAAAAACTACCAAGTAACGGGTTTCGAACAAATCCACTCACTTTTTTTAATTGATCGCCATATTTGTACCGCCATTTCGAGTTTTGAAAAACTGACATCAGATGCGTAATCGCGATCCCAGAAACCCCTGGTAACGAGCTTGAACCCATGACAATCCTTAAAACGTTCAGTATCAACGTTTTAATTTTAGCGGTATCTTTTCGAAAGCAAATTTTTTTTTTTTATAAAAAATACGTGACTTTTTTTTCTCACAAATAACAATATTTTGAAGAGGCGTTTATGAATTTCCAAAAATAGTGTTTTTTGAACCACTCTTATATATATATATATTTTCTACGGACTAGATTCGAAGATAGCATTTAAATTTTCTGTGCTTGGGATACGTTTAATTTTTACGTCTAAGATTTTTTTTATATCTTAAATCAACTCTTTTTCTTTATTTCTGTTCTTCAATAACACAGTTACCTACCTTTATTATTGCCCGCTAATGTTTACAGCGCGAAGAATAATAGAGTTACTCAGTGACTTTTACATCGTGTTAAAACGTCTGTACTGAACATTCATCCACTTCACACTTTCACTCGTAAACGTTACAAACCCCCGACTTTGGTGAAGCAATTGCATCGTGTATAATTTGCATTATGTCGACTTTGGCGCCTTCTCGCAATTTTCGCTGGCAATTCAGTTGTCAAAAAGCACAGGGCGATTCATATTAGGCATAAACGTAGAGAAAAAAATTTCTGATCAAAATTTAACTTGGTATTGGGTTTCGATACGAGTACATTTTTTTCGATACCTACTCAGTACTTGGTTCAATTGAGTACAGTCATATAGTGTTCTAGTTTTTTTTTATATTACCATTATACTGTTCAAAGCTATAAATAAGAACTTCGTGGCTATTGCGATTTTTTTACGACAAAACATCAGTTGAAGTTGTGCAACGTGAGAACTGCGCAGGTATGTAAATTATTTTTGAAATATGATAACAATTACTGTATAATCATTTCTTGTCACATTCAATTACTAAACAAAATATGTCGAATTAAGTTATAAACTATAATATAATCAAATAGTTATAATAACAACAAAACTGTTGCGATATATATCTTGCTGTACTCGGTTAAGTACAGTGACAACTTACATAAGTAAAATAACTGTTTTTGTCTCCATATTCCTAATAATGAGCAAACAACAATTTTCGGCTAAAAAGAGCTACAAAGGGCTTCAAGAAGCTATTGATGCCATTATTTGCGATAGTGAAGATGGTGATGATGAAGTTGAAATGGTTATCATACCACCTGATCCAAGTGAACTGACTGATGAAAAACGCGCCGAGGAAGATATGGTGCTATCATCTCTACCGCATGACGTGCCTGGTACTATTGAGGTATTTACGAGTCGCAAGGATGGTGATAATGAAGATATTATTCGCCTTCCAATCCCAACCTGGCGCAAAAGTCCCCCTTCATACACCTCAACTTCTTAGCGTACTTCCGAGGTCGAAGATAAGGAAAATACTATTCGTGAAGAACTAAAAGGCCTTAGCCCTGTACAAATATTTGAAAAACTTTTTGATAAAGATATTGTTGATATCATTATATCAAATAGTATACTTTATTCAAATCAAAACAACAGACATGATGTTTAACTAGATTCATCTGATTTTAAAAAGCTTTTAGGAGTATTGATATTATCTGGATATCATAAGCTACCTCGAGAACCAATATATTGGAGTTTAGACGAAGGTATTGGCATGGAATTGATCGCTCATGCCTTATCGAGGCATAGGTTTCGATACATAAAATGAAACCTTCGTCTGGTCGACAACAATTCAGCAGCAACTTCTAATGATAAAATGTTCAAGATCATCAAGATTCTTCAGACATGGGCACGGCAAAAAAGCCCATACGAGCAAGCGAGCCCATTTCGCGGGCTAGATCAGGGGAAATCATGGGCAAACGGAAGGGGGCAACAAATCTTACTAATACACGTATAGCAATGAGAGCTACTGCATACGCATTCTGGAGTAAAAAGGCTCACTCTCCCAAACGTACGCCACATACACTCCTCGTCATTGGAATAGCTCAACTTTTTAATCTTTAGTATTTACACTTTTAATTTCGTTTATTTAATATTCATTACATCCGATTTTAAAACTTTATACAGAGTTAAAAAAATGTCAACAAAGGGGTACAATAAAGTGCAAGTTTCAAGTGTCTGTAAAATAGCGGTGATTTTTGAAAATTTTTTTGGTGATACAAAGTATGCTCGACAAAACTTTTATATGGAATAAAATGCGCAGCACTGTCAATAAAAAATAAATGAATTTGAAAAATCGGGGCTGTTTTAGAGTCACTTCAAACTTGCACTTAATTATACAATAATTGAATGGGCTACAAAACTGCATATCAGAAATTTTTCTAAAAATATTATTAACTTATTCACTGCAGGTCATTAGGATGGCACACTCCTATGTTGACCTTTTTTAAGAACTGTTTCCAGCTCTCGAGAAAAACGAAAAAATCATATAAAATGCTGCCCAAGAAATGGAAAATAAACTTTCTTTTAAGTTTTAGTTTGTAAAAAATTTTAAAATTGCATTTACCCGTAGAATATGCTATATCGTCACTAGACACGAATAAAGGCGCGAGCTCAAAAGTTGACGGCGAAAAAAGACGCATAAAAAAAATTGAGCGTCAAATACTCTTAACATACTTCGCCAAAGTTTTTTGTACGCATCTTTTTTCGCAAAATTTTTTTAAACGCTTTTTTTCACCGTCAAAACACCAGCGCGGCTTTATTCGTATGTAGTGACGGTATTTTTACAAAAAAATTATATTAAATAAACAAACGGAAAACTGTAAATACTAAGAATTGAAAGGGTGTGCAATTGAAATGACGAGGAGTTTATATGAGCAGATGGCATAAGACCGTCGGCCAATGATCTTGATCAGACATGGGCACTTTTTTGCCCGCGCAGTAACGAAAGTGCGAGCGCGGGCTGGAGAAAGGGAAAAACAGTTTACGCGAGGAAGGGTATGAAAAGTTGCGAAAAAATTATTTATATCCCACCAGCATCATGTTCATCGCAGTGCGGCTACGGTAATACTGACTTTGTGTACCAAACAAAGAGCATACATTTTCCTCATATACACAATAAGCCATCGTTCGGACTTCGCTCCGATAGGAGATATTTGTTCCGTTTTGTCGAAAAAACCTAGTCCTCTACTTCGCTCAACTGAAAATCTGCTCCTTTTTGTTGCATCAACAAATTTACTCTTCAAATAGAAAGGAGGTGGGGTTTTTAATAGCAAACTAAAAGTTATATTTTACCTTTTTATCGACACGATTGTTACATTGGTGAGCTACAGCAACTTTGCAAATACACTTGAATTCGTGAATAGGCCCTCACAATCGCCCGATTTGAACCCGATCGAAAAATATTGCTCTGTCTAAAGTTCTGTGATTGCGTCGTTGCCCACCGATGTAACAATTGTCCCGGTAAAGAAAGAATGAAATAACTTTTTATTAATTTTAACCAAGGCATTTTAACTTTAATGATAATTGCTAGCTGGATTAAGGCGCCTTTACACGGGTCGATTTTCTAGTAGATTTTTGTCGTTCAACCAAAATCGACCCGTGTAAATGACATCTCAACCACTAGCTGGTCGATTTTCCAGTCTACAGATATCGACCCTTATAAGGCCGCTTTAGCTCCTTATTTGTACAAGGATACGAGGAGAAATGAATTGTTTTTTATAAAGATAAGAAATGCACATCTACTACGAATACTTGATATTTATTTACTTCCATTTTGTAGTCCGAATCCAGCAAAGAGCGCACGGTGAAGGTCAGCTAGTGATCAAATTTGCCAACAGGGCTGCCAAACATACATAGCTAGGAAGTGTCATATTGAGGATAAAAAAGTGCTAAAACGTGCCAAATAGAAAATTAAAACAAGGCACAAAGTTGGCAACAGTTATATCGATGTCAAATTTGCTCATATACAAGCATGGACAGAGAGTGAGCGCCTGCTTAAAGAGCGTAAGCATCACATGCAAATACATGCGAGAGCGTAACAACCCTGTAGGGAAACCACGGACTAGTGAATCAAATTTCTAGTTCCGTACTAGGTCTTTATCGCCAAAAAGGAACTAGTCCGATAGGAACTAAATCCCTACCAGTCCAAAATCGGGGAAAAGAGGTACTTTTAAAAAACTAATTTCTTTCAGTTTTTCTCACTTGAAATCTATATCTAAAGTGACGAATTTATAAATAGTTCGGAACTATAGAAAAAGGGATGCAGAACGAACTAGATCTTATTTGTCGAATTTAGAACCAGTTCGGAACTATCGAATAAGGGATGCAGCGGGGGGCTTGTTTACTTTACATAGATATGTATTCGGCGGCTTTTTCGTTCAAATACGCTTCTATTCTGTGCTTCGCAGATGCTTTTTCATAGCTTGGTAATACAAAACTAAAATTTGTGTTAACATTTTAACATCATGGGACAGTCTGGAATCTAACAAATAACAGCGAGCACCTCTGCAAACTCAGCTACAGCTAAACGTACATTTCTTACAATCATTCAAACAAATTTAATTTCAAATTGAAAACACATTTCTTCCAAAATAACTTAAACGCGCACACACGGAAGAACCAAAAAGATTGAAAAATCATGATACTTTTTTCTTTCGTCTGTCGATTTTAGAACTGGTTCGGAACTATAGAATTTAGGACTAGTTCGGAACTATCGAAAAAAGGGATGCAGCGGGGTGCAAATGACACTTCCTAGGACATCGCCATGTTAAATTCGCCAGTTGCTTGCATGCAAAAGAGATTTATCGCGAACCAGTACTGGGTCTAAATGTACTAGAAGCGCACCAGTTCAGAACTAGAGATTTTCCCCACAGGGAAAGCGAACGCAAATTTATTCAAACGTAATTGGCATACTAACACAATCACGCTTTCAGCTCGCGTTTACTTGTGGTAGTGATCACATCTGCTCATATACACTCCTCGTCATTTGAATTGCACACCCTTTCAATTCTTAGTATTTACAGTTTTCCGTTTGTTTATTTAATATAAGTTTTTTGTAAAAATATCGTCACTACATACGAATAAAGGCGCGCTGGTGTTTTGACGAAAAAAGATGCTTATAAAAAACTTTGGCGAAGTATGTTAAGAGTATCTGACGCTGAAATTTTTTTATGCGTCTTTTTTCGCCGTCAACTTTTGAGCTCGCGCCTTTATTCGTGTCTAGTGACGATATAGCATATTCTACGGGTAAATGCAATTTTAAAATTTTTTACAAACTAAAACTTAAAAGAAAGTTTATTTTCCATTTCTTGGGCAGCATTTTATATGATTTTTTCGTTTTTCTAGAGAGCTGGAAACAGTTCTTAGAAAAGGTCAACATAGGAGTGTGCCATCCTAATGACCTGCAGTGAATAAGTTAATAATATTTTTAGAAAAATTTCTGACATGCAGTTTTGTAGCCAATTCAATTATAGTGTAATTAAGTGCAAGTTTGAAGTGACTCTAAAACAGCCCCGATATCTCAAATTCATTTATTTTTTATTGACAGTACTGCGCATTTTATTCCATATAAAAGTTTTGTCGAGCATACTTTGTATGAGAGAAAATGCGCAGCACTATCACCAAAACAATTGTCAAAAATCACCGCTATTTTACAGACACTTGAAACTTGCACTTTATTGTATCCCTTTGTTGACATTTTTTTAACTCTGTATAAAGTTTTAAAATCGGATGTAATGAATATTAAATAAACAAAATTAAAAGTGTAAATACTAAAGATTAACAAGTTGAGCTATTCCAATGACGAGGAGTGTATGTGGCGTACGTTTGGGAGAGTGAGCCTTTTTACTCTAGAATGCGTGTGCAGTGGCTCTCATTGCTATACGTGTATTAGTAAGATTTGTTGCCCCCTTCCCGTTTGCCCATGATTTTCCCCTGATCTAGCCCGCGAAATGGGCTCGCTTGCTACGATCTTTTGGTTTACTTGAAAAACCTAGGCTACTGAACTACAGGAATTGGAAGAGAAAACCGAAATAAAAAATGCCCACTGACTAGCACGAAAGACATGAAAAAGAAAGAGCGTGCATCTTACGACTATAGCTTTGACAAGGAAAGTGAACTGCTACTGGTAAGGTGGAAAGACAATAGTGTATGTAAATGACGACCAACTACGATACCATTGCACCATTAGGGACTGTCAAGCGATGGTGTCCAACAAACGGCAGAAGACCGACGTGCCCATACCACGATTGTTCCAAGATTACAACAAAAATATGGGTGGAGTAGATGAACTGGATCTGTCCATCGCGCTATATAGAATCGCTATTAATGGTAAAAAGTGGTGGAGGGTGTTATTTGCATACTTGTCGAACATGGTCATTCCTAATTCCTGGCGTTTACTTGTGATGAGTAATAATGCACCCATAGATCAACTGGTCATATCGCACGATATTGTCTACGCCACGGTGTACAAAAAAAACGCGCCAGTCTGCGTCGGTGGTTCTAGGCCTACCTCAAGATGGAATTGGATACTATCCCACCAAAATTGAAAAACAGTTGCCGTGTGTCCTTTGTCATTCAAGAGTGTGCGGCAATGTAAGAAGTGCCTAAATACACTTTGTGTCGAGAAAGCATGTTTTGAAAATTTTCATACATAGGCGGTCAGTGTACTCATTTGAGTACACCCCTGTAATCGCCCGGAAACTATGTTTTTATAATTTTTTCTTTGATTTTATTCTCCCTTGTGCTATTTTCAGTTCATAAATAAAGATGGGTCCAAAATTATATTTGTACTCTTCATATGACCTCTAATGGCTTACTTTTTTCCTAGCTTATTATTCACAAGTTGCACACACAAGAATCTTACAACGAGATCAATTAAGTTAAGTTATTTTCTTCAGCTGCAGATTTACATCACTCAAGTGTAATTTCAAACGTTTATGCTGAAATTACAACGTAAATGTGCAGTTTAAAAGTAAAATTTGTGAAAAATTCCAAATTATAATCAATTTTGAACACAAAGAGGAAAATTTTTAATTTACAATCGTTTTTTAGAATGAAATTTGTATTGGTAGTATCTGAAAGTACAGTCAGCAAATATTACAGTACAGATGATATACATATGTATAACAAAAAGAATCGGAAATCGTATGTGAAAAATTACATATGAATTTAAAACAAATCGCAATGTCTATACATCGCAGTCATATTTACACACCGTATTAATTAAATTAAGCACTGATTGTTTAACTTCACACACCATATGTGTGGCGGGTAGCAAAATTAAAATTGGTTTGTTGAATACTAAGCACACAATTACACAATTTTACACATAACATGTTTAAAATTAAAAAATAAACACTTTTCAGTATTGATCTACATGGAAATTTTGCATGTGCATATCTATATAGATTTCAAAAACAAAGAACCCTTTGCAAAAAACTAACGAACTCACAAATGCGAGTCGATTAAAAATTACCAAATAATACTTAAATTGCTACTAATTTAAAAATCGGTTTTTAAGGGCCAGATTGCTATAAAATAAACTTGTGTTACTTGATCAGCACATTTCAGTTTGTATAACGTCACTTTGTGCACAAAGTGGCACATACGCCACTGTTTAAAATATTCCCCTTTAAAATTTATTTTCAACCGCTAACGAAGACATTTCAAAATCAATCGAATGTATTTATCCCAATATTCATAGATAGGAAATGGGACTAGCTTTTTTTTTGAAGGGCGATGGCCGGAAAATAGTGAGAACTGGTTTCCTCTGCATTAGATGTCAACTAACTTGTAGCTAACTACTTTTGGACATAAATATCAGTAAGAAAACAAAATATTTTTTGCCTTTTTTAATTTTTTATTTATTTACTTTATGTTATTACATTTCATAATTGTTTACATATTCTGCGGTAGGTGGCCCGATATTCGAACACCGTCAGATATAACTTCAAAATGATAATGTAAAATTTCGACTACGAAAAATAATCTGCAAAGTTCAGAAAAAATATGTATTGAAAGTAATTTTTGTGTGGATATTTAAATAGAAACTTGTAATGAAAACAAATTCCCGATTACGTCTGCACGACTTTACAACTAACTTAAGGTTAGTTTTGTCATAGCTAGTTAAAAGTTAGTTGTTTATCGAAGTCCCCCAAAAAAGCTAACTAGAAGTTGGTTATTTTAATCAATTGATAATTTTTTTCTGCAGGGTAAAACCTGCAAACGTACAGTTGTGCTTAAACTTTGATTGCTGAGTCCTAACACACCGCGCAGTTAGGTTACTACCAATATAGAAGTATTGAATACATGTAGTCGATATTATTATCATAATCATTTGCCGACATTATAATCATCATCTGAATTCCATTGAATTATAAGTCGCATACGTACATTAGCTAGTGTTTCGGATTTCTGCGTCATTTCCGAATTTTAAGCTTCACATATTTTCATACGAAAATGGTGGTGACCCGCGTTAACCTTTAAATAATTTAAATAAAACGAACTCTGCTTCTCGTATTGTTTTAATATTTAAATTGTGAAAAATTTATGCATTTACACACAATATCACATTTTCCCACAAAAATCGATTCTTAGTAAAACTTGTGCATGTGCATTAGGGATGTTGCGAATGTGGAATGCGGATGTCGAATATTTTTAAGAAATAATTTTGGTGAGTACATTAGGGGATTAAGGTAAATAAAAAATAAGTTATTAATTTTTAATAATATTTTTTTTATTTAGTACTTCAATTAAAAAATTTTAACATTGTATTTAAGAAAGAGAAAATTTTGCTGCCTTTTCGGATTACAGCCTGTTTCCAAACTGCGCCACTAAAAAACTACTAGCTCGAGGCGACAAATTTGAAAAACTTGAAACTTGACAAAATTGTAAATTCTTTTCGATTGACGCTGCACTATTTGAGAACACTTTCAGTTATATTTCTTTTTTTATTGCGGTGCTACAATTCCTTTTTGGGAATTGCATCGGGGCGGCAAATGTCGGAGGTATCCTCCTGACTTTCATCTTCACAATCTAGCATCATGGCAAGATCGTCATTTAAACACCGTTATGTTCCAATTTGGAGCACCAATTCTTTTGGTTGTTTCAGAATTTGGAGAACCTGTTAAGTCATCAGCGTTTTTCGATTTTAGTTTTTGTAATTCATTTTTAATCTTGTCTCCTGTGACTGGTTTGAAAAATGTGCGCTTATAGCGAGGTTGTGAATAGGTGAATATGGCAAATAAATTGTTATTTTCTAGGAATGAAAATTTCGAAGAAAATCCTGTTTTGAAAGTCGTGGCTGCCAGCAGAATTAGTTTAAAATCTTGTTATTTTCTTAAAAAGGTACCACGTTTTTTATAATAATTTGAATTATGGAATCACGGACGATAAAGGTCTCAGATTTGCTTAGTTTCCGGGAGACTTCTTGGAAAGGTTTATACCTTGTAATTAGTTTTTTCTTTATTAGTTAGCTGAACTCGGCTTTTCCTAGTTGCAGGCAGTCACAATTAATTACTCACCGCTGTCGGTACCATAAGCGATCAAATCTGTTCGTTTCCATTCCATGCGCTCAATGTGTTTTGATATATTTTTTGAGGCGAATGAACGCAAACTTTCAACATATGTATCGTTAATACTATTTCACATTGTCGCTGAAATGCAAAAAAAAACTACAACTAACTAAATTTTTGTATTGCCTAAAACGATGTGGGGTTTTATGATTCGAGGAAATGCATCATAATCAATCAAAAAGTTAATTTTGGATTTTTAGTTAGTTACGGCTTTTTGTATTTCAGCGACGATGTGAGTTAAGCCCTTTCCATACTATACTAACGATATATTACGTGCCAAGTCCCACTCCTCAATAGAAATAAAATTCACCTTGAATTAATTCTTATTTAATTTGTGAACTTGACTGTCGACTTATTTACATATCATTTCATCTTTATTTCGATGCGTGCTAATTTTGACAATTTACACAAAATTAAAATAAACGTTTTTGTTTTCGAGCTGAAAGACTAATAAAAGGAGCACAGAACTTAAGAATAATAAGTTTTATGAGAAAAAAATTATTACACTTTTCTAAGAAAAATAGAAAAAAACTAGCGATGCATCCAGTTTTTTCAACAGACCTTTGACAAATAATATTCGATAGTTACATAATTCTTACCTAATTAAAGGTAATCTTTTAACGCCGAAATAGTCGACTCTTTTTATAGCCAGCCGTTGAACATTTCCGCTGGAAATACCTACTATTATCTTACTTTAAATTAAGAAAGAAGGTCGACGTAGGGGACAGTTTTAACGTAGCATCTCCACAGCCAAAAAAATGTTGGCTAAAATTTTTTGTTTGCCAGATATACGTATTATCAGTGCACTTGCACAATATTTGCATTCGCAAAAGCTCCGCATTGATTATTGCGAATGCGAATGCGAATGTTAAAATTTATGCGGAAGTTCCGCGGTTGCGAATGCGAATGCGAATATTCGCAACAACCCTGATATGCATATACAATATTCTGAAATAGATGCTTAAACAAAAACAATTTGGAGATCACTAGCTGCAAAGCTATAAAATATTGTTGACCAGCTTTTGGGACCAAATACGACACCGTTCGCCGGTGCTGTTCCTTTATTGCTATTTTCTCCTTTTTGAGCTTTTTCTTATGTTTTCATCTGGTGCCAGAAAAAGTTCAAGCACATTTGGAGTTGTTGCCGTCGCACAGTGCGTAATTTGGGTGATTTAGGGTAAGGAAAATCGAAAATCGAAGTTGTTAAAAAAAGTTCAGTTACGATATGTGTGCGTATAGATGTCTAATATATGTCTGGAAGAATTCTGAGCTTGTGCAAACATGTTTTGACGAACGAAAATCGCCAGTTTTCCGGCCTTTATCAATCAGTGGTCGTATCCGTCTCATTTCATAACGAGACTGCAGTCTTGGGTATACTTTGCATTTTACACATTGTAAACTTAATTAAAAACATTATTTTTTAATTTTAGACGTCAACCTTACATATCAATTACGCTCCTTTAGATAAAAAAAAATTGGATTTCGCATTTTTCATATAAGCATATAAATTGTTTGACAGCGTGTGACATTTGGATCTCTTCAGGAACCTTTAACTGGACATCTGTATATCCAGGGCCAATAGTAAGAATTTGCACAAAATTGCACAATTAAAAAAAAAGTCGATTTAATGTCAACCTATGGTTAAAAAAAATCGGGTTTTTGTGTATTTTTGGTGACAAAAAATTAGTCATTCGGATTTTTCTTATTTTGAGGCATGACAGCTACAAATCTCAAATCAAATCAAATCGACCTTAAGGTGAAGAAACACAAATAATAATTTAAGTTTTCTTTTTTTTTTTTTTGATTTTTGTACACTTAGTTCTTGTAAAACACTATAGTTAATGCAAAAGGTGAACACTGTCAGCCAAAATGGTGCGAAGATATTAGAAATCAAATTATATAATTATATCAGTCTATAAATACGGGCTTTCAAAATATTTCGACCCCGGCGCCACCTAACGGGTAAATTTTTTGCAAAAATATTCCTGCACATGCAACCAATATACGTGGAAAAAATAACCCAGGTTCGACCATACCCAACAGAGATATATCACTTTTAATTTTTGACTATAAAGACCCTCCCCTGGAAATGCCCATATAAAATATTAGACTTATGGAATCACCCACATCCTTTGAAAGCGTAATTATACAGTCTATTAGAAGTACATAACTAAAAAATATATACAGTCAAAATTGTGGGAGCTATGATTTTCCTTCCCCTAAATCGCCGAAATTACGCACTGCGCGTCGCTTCCCTGGCTAGTCTATCCGATATCTCGTGCCTCTCTATTTGATAATTCCTTAGAACACATACATATAAGCTGGATTTTACTATAATCGCCAAGGGAGTTAGCTCTATCTACATACTCCGGCCCGTCGGGAGAAAAGTCGAGCAACGGACTGAAAAATTACGTAGTTCTATCAGGGCTATGAACAAATTGATTTCAAATTGGATTGCAATCGCATAGTTTACGTAATATTGCAATCTGTTTTCATTGCAATTAACATCGATTGTTTATATTTTGATTGCAAAAATTAAAATTTGCAGTTATTTAAAAGAAATTGATTGCAATTGCGAAATTGCTAATTGCAATCTGTCTACACTGAGAATAAAATTATAGTTTAAAAAACTAAAACCTCCCTATTATAATTGCCATTCGTACTGTCATCAGGTATGTAACTTGGGAATAGAAATCGCTGCATCTTTTAGGCGCATCAATATTACATAGTTACATCCCGAGCTAATAAAAGGAAGGTAATAATAAAAAAGAGTTCGTTTCGACAACTAAAGATATTTAGTGCCTGAATTTTGGCAATACTTGGGAACTGTTTCCAAGGATTGGGAACTATTACCATGGGTTGGCAATTATAACTAAATATATTAAAGCCTCTGATATTCATCTAGGTTGTACCAAATGGTTAATTTAGTTCAAGGGTTTGGTAAATACTAATTAATATTTCTTTGAAGCATATTTCTACAAATTCCATTCAACTTAACGTATGGTTTATAAAAGGATGTTATTAAGCTCTGCTTATGCAGATATGCTTTCTTTCAACACATGGTTAAAAGCTGTGACAGCAAGCATAGCTTATGCATACAATCTGGAATACATATGCGCATAATAATGTTACCCTTACAGACGGCGTAATGCCGCAAGGTTCGAGTCCCACGGTCAGTAGAATTTTCATTTAATTCGTTTTCATTATTTTTTTATAAATTCTATATTTTTTTTTACATTGCTTTCAGTTAGTTTTAATAAAGTTCAACTTTAAAAAGTTAAATTAACTAATAGTAAAATCAAAAATGTGATATAAAATAAAGCAAATGAAAATAAAATAAAGTAAAATTAAATATATAAATAAAACAAACAAACAAAATATAAAATAAATAATAAAAACAAAAAATTTTTCCGCAACCGCTCCAACCGAGGATCGAACCTGGGAGCTACAGGCCACTCGGCTACCACGGTAGCGAACCTCGCCTGCTTTGCTTGCTTACTTGTACAAAAGACAACAGCTGGCCGTTTTAATTCCCAAAAATTTCGTGCATTTGTTCGGCTGCTTATGCGCATTATAAAGAGGAAAATGCATGAGTCAAAGCAAATAAAGGCTGTTTATGCAAATAATAGAGCCCTATTGTCAACCCTATTAAGGCTCAGTTAGTCTAGACTTAACTTAATTTAACTTACCATAAGAAATCATCAATGATTACTCAACACGTCAACTTAAGCAAAGAGCGGAAATATTTTCTTTTGATATTTTCTTTTTCAACTGTTTATCATCTCGCCGCCTAAAATAACCACATCAAAAAAACTCATGCAAACAAAAATGTTTGCGGTTATTTATTTTTAAGAACTACAAAAACGCGAGTCTGGCAAGCCTGATTATCTCACCGTTCTCAATTTCCGTAAGGCCGTATGTTAATAATTTTAAATCTGCAGGTTGTTAAGTTGCTTACGGTAACACAGTTTTTCATATAACAGGTTGGCCACAATATTTAGTAAGTTACTGAAATTAAGTTTAGACTAACTGACCTTTTAGTCATAGTTACCAAATCTTACACCCCTACTCTGCAACACTTTCGTAGAAATGGTATGCTGCAATCCATATTTTCGATCTTTCGAAATTCGTAAGAATGACATGCCTAAAATCGAGCGAGTAAGAAATTCACAGCTTTTTTGCTTAATTTTGTACGAAAACCTTTCTGTGTCGGAAGCGAGATAAAAATTACACGTATATTTTTATCCGCTGCTTTATATATGAGACATTCCTTTTCATATCGGACATCAAATTTGGTGTCACACTTTCGATTGGGTTAAAATTTTTTTTATGGGTTCTATAAATGGGTTAGAGGAAATTTTTTTTAATTTTTTCCTTCGTATATATGATCTGTCAAAGCTTGCATTTTTTCGTGATTCTGACTAATCATGTATTTCTTCAAATCGTTATATTTCGGGTTCTGATCATCGTAGAGACTTCATCTTAAAGTCGGTTTAAAGCCAAAGAAACGGGCTTAACATTCTTATATATAAGATGGTCTAGATTGTCCTAAAGCTAACTTAGCTATTAACAGCTGAACTTTTTGAAGTTGATTTGCATAGTGAAGTCCATTAAATTAGGGATTTAAAATTATACCATTTTAATCCTTGTTTCATACTCTATAAAAAACGTTTTTAAAAAAATTGCGGGTTTTCAAGAACTATTTTTAAAATATTTTTCTTTATGACGAGATGGTTTGTTTTGTAAGAATCAGCAATTTCCGCAATAAAATCTGCGTTTTTCTAACTTTAGTCCTGCAATTGACACGCCCATTTCTAGGGGCTTGTCGCCTTACAGAAAAAAACAACAAACGTACAAATATTCTTTCTGGATAAGTATTCTATCGGAATCCGCAATAAAGTTTTACTTTTTGCAAAAACCCGCTGTTTAACACCTTACTAAATATATCTCAACATAAGTTTTCGAAAACAAATTACAAAGATTGTCGATTCTCACAAAATAAACCATCTCGTCATAAAGAAAAATATTTTAAAAATAGTTCTTGAAAAACCCCAATTTTTTTGAACCACGTTTTTAAAGAGAATTAAACAAGGATTACGATGATATAATTTTAAATCCCTAATTTACTGCTCTTCAAAAAGTTCAGATGTTAATAAATAGCTAAGTAAGCTTTAGGACAATCTTGACCACTTTGTATATAGAAACGTTAAGCGCGTTTCTTTAGCTTTAAAACGACGTTAAGAGCTTGTGTGATGAGCAGAACCTGAGATATAGCGATTTGAAAAAGTACATGATTAGCCAGAATCACAATAAATTGCAAAATTTGACAGATCATATCTCCGAAGAAAAAAAAATAAAAATCCCTCGAACACGTGTTAGCTTATTTCATGTATAGAACCCATAAGAAAAATTTGAAGGGAATCGGAGACATTACATAATTTTTTTACGAAATCCGTCCGACATAAAAAAGAATGGCTCATATGTATATGAACGAACAAGGAAGAATGTTTGTTGCCCCTTATCGAAAAACTTGGGTACTGTTTAGTTATTTGTCCAATGATTTTGGGTTGTTGTGTCCAAACGCATGATCCGAATCTAAAAACTTTAATATACATACACGTGTAGTCAAAGGATTCAACTTTAATTTAAAATAAGAGTTTCAAATTTCCGAGCACATGTTTATTATTAAATTCGGTTTGAGCTATACACTTTTTTGTAAATTTCGATGTGGGTTCTGCCCAAAAATACTTTGGGTGGTGTAGCCGGAGTTATGTATATGCACAAGAAACGCTGTATACCTTCCGCCCTCTTCTACGGCAACACAGAAAGGTGAATTCTACTTAGTAAGGGTTATAATCCCCAAGTGCGGCCGAAAGCGGAAGCAACCGCAACGGGTGTTGAACCTAACAAAATGCATATTTTCATTGGCTTGGAAGAAGCTATTTTTGCATAAACTGGATGAGAACCAGTTCTTCAGGCATAAGGGGAGTTATGGCTTGTGGTTCAACAATTCAACCAGAAGCTGACATACCTACATAGAGGCGTCTACGGAAACTATGCCCGACAGCTCCGCATAGCTTTGTGAATTAATTTCTATAGCGCGCTCTTAAGCCGCTGCTATATGTAGTTGCAAATACAATAGAACCCATCATTTTCTGCCAAAAAAGTTATAATCAAACAGTTTTACTACAAATAAGCGCTTGATGGTTGTTTTTTATTTCCTTTCCACTTTGTTTTCCTTCATACAGCTGACTTCGAAAAACAACTGATAGCTGGCAATGCTGCACATGCTTCCGCAAGGTTTGGAGCATATCGATTTTTCGTGTTCCGGAGCTACGGTTGAAAGGTTTGAAGTCCAATAGATGAAGCCTGGAAATCTTATCTTAATGATATTTTATTGAAAATCATCTATACGTTTTATTATATGTATGGTGATACCACATCTAATTTGTTTCAAATGCAACACGAAATGCCTAGCTGTGAATTGATATCACGAAATATGCCACACGTTCAATACTTATTGGCAGACCTTTGATCCATTTATAGAGGAAATGAAAAAAGGAGGTTTTAACAGCAGTTTTTGAGATGTATTTGGGATCTTTAGCGCTTCGGTATATGCACTTAAGTCGATTTTTTAAATAATTTTTTGTTCTGAGGCTAAGATCCCGTTCAAAAGCCACGTGCTTTAAGCGCTTTTTTTATGAAAAGTATATTTTTAAACGCGTGTGTTGCAAAAATATTTATGTGTTGTTTTCTGTCTCACAAATTTTTGTTATATTCTTCTTTATACACGTCCGTATACAGGGATTGAATAAAAATTTATTTATATACGTATGTAAACGCATCTAGTTATTATATGAGGCTTTGAGCGCCAGAGTAACTTAACTGACATTTCAAAAAAAGTTGAGGTGCACCTTAAAATGCATTACCAGAATCGAAACGGTAATAGCCCAAGGGCGCCCTTTAAGTTTTCTTTTACTATAATATGTATGTAATATCACGTAGGGGCAATGAATTTTTTAGTAAAAGACCGCATTTATTTTTTATGGATCCTCCTTTTTTCATATTGCTAAAAGTTTTGTTGTAGATAGGCTCCTCTGGCCCTCATAGCCTCATATGTAAAATGAATTTGTTTCGTTTTTTTTTTAATAAAAACTATTTATTGTACACATGTCTTATTTATGGCAAATAAACGAGGTTTGTTTTTACAGTTTATTGTATAAAAAAAACGCTGTTTTTTACTTGGTAACTTTTAGGTAACTTTTTTTGTAAATTCGAGTCAGAAAATTTTTTGTCGTGTGGCAACCGTGAGAGCAACCTTTAAAGAATGCTGTGCGCTCTCTGAGCACATGCTGAGCAATGCACACAGTCCCACTTATTGAATCGTTTGAATGTGTTAGTATGCCGACCAGTGTTGCCGTTGAGAATTTTCAGAAAGTCGCAAAAAAAGGGGTCATTGACGAAATAAAGGGTCACCATATCATTTTTGCTTTTCTTTACTAGTAAAAGAAGAAATCCGTTGAAATTAAAAGAAAATAGCGGGACAAGCTTTGCACAGAACAGGGTTGCAGGCATACACATAAATCTAGTTCTTGCAAGGAGAAGAGTTTCTTTTCCTTTAAAGGTTTTAAGTGATGCCTTTTTTCGTTCTTTCAGGAGGAAATATTTCTTAATAGCATGGTTCTGTTAACATGAAATAACACAAACGGCAATAACGCAAAATTTCCATAATTTCACTTTTAAATGGGAAATAATACCAAAACCTGAGTTTTGCTTTATTTCCAACAAAGGTTGGAAATAAAACAAAATTTGCCTTATTTCCCATTGCCTATTTATACTATTTGTAACAAAAACAGTTTACTGATAGAAGGAAAAAGAACTTTATTTATTCCAAAAATGAAATTAAACGAAAAATGTGATATAATTCATATGAAGAAAGTAATATTCACAAAATATTTTTACTTATGAAAAGTCTAACAAAATATAGGAAAAGAGTCGTCTTTAATAACTGCTTAACAAGTTGGACATAGCGCTTTTGTATGAATTTTATCTGCATGCTTTTTAATATGTTGAAAACATTGCTGGAAAACCTTATAATGTTTGCATGGAACCATGGCGCCGATAAACAGGTGAAGTAATAAAACAGCTTCATCGCTTTATTTTCTGTCATTCGGCTGCCTGATAGTCAAATTTTAAAGGCAATTTACCAAATAAGGCAGTGTCAAAATCTTTTTCTCGCTATAATTACTTCACCTGGTATAATTCCGCCATGGCATGGAACAAACAAAAGTTGCTGTTCCTGTTCGCAGCATATAGCAAAGAGAATATTGTTTTGAGTTTTATCTTCAGTTAAAATTTCTGCATTATCATCACAGATTTCACCATATCCGAAATGTGGATTACGTTTAAGAAGACGAAGCGAACATGTGGTACGAGGTAGTGATGTAAAAATATGTAAAATTTTACCTACTCTCAGACTTCTAAATTTGAACGTATACTCGGTACAAGTAGGTGGGATGAAAGGTGACATTCGGTCACATTTTATAGGCATGTTTTCAAATAAGGCAGTATCAAAATATTTCTTCTCGCTCTAATATTACTTCACCTGGTATAATTCCACCATGGGTGGGGTGCATGCAATAACACCATACGCAATAATTCCCATTTCTTGGACATTAAAAAGCAGTTTCAGAAGTGAAAGGCCTGTTCGAGGCACGTAATAAAAGCGGCATTATTGCCGTACTGATGAAAAATGGCAACATTGTTGCAACTGCGAACTGAAAATACATTGCTAGAAATTTACACAGAACGTGATACTTTAATAATTCGAGCAACACTGCGGTTGTGATTGCAACTCGAACAAGCCCGAACTAGTGTCATTTTATTATTCTTTTTTTTAAACGGTTATAATGACAGCAGTGCATAATTGCGAAAGGAGGTGAGGGGGGCGGGGGACGTGGCGCGGGGTGGCGATAGAACGCGGACCGCCACTACGATGGGCACTTTCAAAATTGTATACATACAAACCCGTCCATTTAACTTGTTCATATACTACTTTTTGTCAAACATAACTGGGTTAAGTTTAAGTTAAGTTTAAAAGTGGGTCTTATTGCTCAAAGAGTAATGAAATAAAACAAATTTGTGTTATTTCACATTCAATTGGGAAATAACACAAATTTGCGTTATTGTCGTTTGTGTTATTTCACCCTCCCGTCACAGAGCGCTCATTAAGCTATGGCATGTCGATCACTGCCACAATATAACCAGTAAACAACCTTCGGTGAATTTGGCGACTGCCTTCCTCGGGGATGAATATGCCAGGGATGAAATTATTGGTACACACGCCTTCTAAGCACGCAGGGTTGCCTTTGAGAAACAAAAAATAATTAACTCCAAACAGTTCTAAAAAGTATAGTGTAAAACGAAATTTATTGAATAATTCCATATAAAATGCTATACAGTATATTTTGCTTAGCTGCCCATCCTTCTTTGCACGAAAAACTTGTGCACTTAACCGAAAAAAGCACTTAAGCGAATTTTCTTTACTACTTCAATGAGGAAGGTATCCGAATCCCTATGAAACCAAATAATGGAGGAGCACTTACCACGTGGAATTACTGCAAGCGAAATTTTTAACGAATGGTATCTAATTATCTATATAACTACATTAATTGATAGCCATTTTCGTTGTTCAGCGAGATGAGCAAAATAAATAAAAGCTTGTAAAATTAGGTAATTGTAGGGCCAGTGCAGGTAAACCTAATACTTTCTTTGATAGTTAATAATAGTAGCACAATTTTTAAGGCAGGTATCGCCAATGTACAGGTATGTTCAATGCATCTATCGGAGGAGTTTTCTTATAAATGTTAAAAATAATGCCGCTAGTGCGCATTTTAGGGTAGGTATCTTAAATGTGCACTTAAGCATAAAGGCAGCAAAGCAAAATATACTGTACATAAATGACTCATTTTCTAATCGATTTAAATAAACCGCATTTCATAACCTTTTTTGTGCAAAGGGCCCGTGCCAATTGATAGAAAAGTACTCCGGATTGTAAATTTTTTACAACTACGAGGTGAATGAAAATTTTTTACCCGGCAGGACTGGTAAAAATTTTACAGCAAGAACTACACCTACCTGACGGTTTTGAAGTATTTTTTTGTTCTAATGTTATTACTACGTCTAATAAATGCAAGGCTTTTATTTCTAGAAGAATCAAAGTCAGTAAAGACAAGGGTTTTTGGTATAATTTCTGCATTTTAATTGCTCAACTTCTTTTGCACCAGAGCAACTGTCAAAAATTTCCAGCAGTAAACAATTACGAATTGGCACAGAAGAAATGTGAAATTTTCTCACCGTAATAAAAAGTTTTTTCACCATGGAACTTTTCTACTAATTGACATGAAATTACTACACTGAGAAAAAAGATTAGTTTCGACAACTAAAGATATTTAGTTCCCGAATTTTGACAATATTTGGGAACTGTTACCAAGGATTGGGAACTATTACCATGGGTTGGTAATTATAACTAAATATATTAAAGCTTCTAATATTCATCTAGGTTGTAACAAATCGTTAATTTAGTTGAAGGGTTTGGTTAATACTAATAAATATTTCTTTGAAGCATATTTCCACAAATTCCATTCAACTTAACGTATGGTTCATAAAAGGATGTTATTAAGCTCTGCTAATGCAGATAAGCTTTCTTTCAACACATGGTTTAGTCATAGTTACCAAATCTTAGTTGAGGCAATCACGATTTGGTTTGAGAGTGGAACATATTCGTGCTTGTGAGCCACCCCTAAAGAATGCTGAGCGCTCTCTGAGCAAATGTGTGTTTCACATACGAAGAGCGCCAGCTGAGCAATGCACGCAGTCCCACTTATTGAATCGTTTGAATGTGCTAGTATGCCGACCATTGCGTTGTGCGTGGAAATCAGTGCTCCGCTACCGCTGTTCGTATATGGCTGAAACACTCATGTGGTCCCAGAGCGCTCAGTATACTTATAAGCTGTGGCATGTCGATCGCTGCGCTAGGTAGAGAAACAAAAGTGTGTGCTATGACATGCGCAGAATTGTTTGTCTCAGTTTCAGTTTTTCTATCACCGCGAGTTGTTTCGGTGCGCGCATAGTTATTTAAAAATATAAAGTTTGATGCCAACCGGGGGTTTTCAGTGGATATATAATTCATGTGAATTATAATTTGAAGGTGCTTATTTAGCCAAGGAAAAAGCAAAGCTGTATACTTCCAGCAGATATTGACCTGGGTTTTCGCCGACTGTTCCTGTTTCATCGTTGTTTTTTAGGAAATTGTTACCACCACATACATATGTAGTATTTACTTTAGTAACTAACTTATGTAAATATGTACCTATATTTTATGCTCAATACAACAAACACAACACAACAAACATCGAGTAAATTTTTATTTGTGCCAAACTGAAACTTTTTTCCCAATAATAAACGGTTAGCTGATTCAAGTCTACAGCAAGTTCACAAAATTAATTGACAACTTGTATCAACCAAAGCATTGTTTATATTTGCTCAACAATGATTTTATTCAACTAACAATATTGTCCAATTAAGGCAGTCGTTTTGTAATTATTAACAAATATACATTTGTCCCAACTAGAAGTCTTAAGTAAATTGCAGACTTTCGTGGACTATATATTTATTTCGCCATATCCAACTATGCCACTTGATCACTATAACCAAATCTTGGTTATTATAAATAAACTTTTTTCTGGGTGTATCTCAACACTCGGAGCGCTGCAGAGAAAATTTGGAAAGACGAAACAAAAATTTTGAGATTTCTCGTTGTGAATACGAACTCCATAATTTTTACCTAGCTCGTGAGACTGCGCAAAATTTTGACGGATTGTAAATATGTGTACACATAAAGTTGTTGGCGGTAATAAAGAGTCAAAATCAAAATGGAGTCTGGAAAAGAACAAAAAGCGTACGTTAGTTGTCAGTTATAAAATAAATCAAATTTATTTGCGAATATTTGTTTATTCTATTTATTGAAAGGCAACCACGCGGAAAAGCTTGTGTTAATTATATTGATAAAAGAACCTGGCAGCTCGCACGTTGCCTAAATTCTCAAGTAACATCAAATCCACAAATGAATGCATTGCCTGTATTACTATCAATACGCCATGTATAAATTTTAACAACACACAAAAATAGAGCTTTCGCACGAGCGTTTGTTTGGTTTTTCAACACCATTTATAATTTTCTTTTAATAAAATCACGATTTGTCAAATGCTTAATTTATTTATCTAATAATAATGCAGCACACAACCCTGAAATCTACACTGAGAAAAAGGATTAGTTTCGACAACTAAAGATATTTAGTTC
>NW_023458563.1:12667895-12672227 GCF_013731165.1 Rhagoletis pomonella
AGTTTATGGGGCAACTGCTCAAATATTTCCAAAAAAGTCGTTATTGGCACATTAATGTCATTTTTATACATATCTACGTACGTATGTATAAAATACGAATAAAATCATATAAACCGTGTTTTAAAACTTTATACAAAACAAAGTTAAATTTAACGATTTTTCGTCAAAATGTTTGACCTTTTAATCAAATGTAAAAAAATTTGCAAAAGTGGTAAACAATCTCACTTTGAAATGGGAGTGCTATTCATATGAACGATAATGTACATACGTAAATGTATCACTAAGCCCCCGAAATGTGTAGTTATACATTGATTTTTTTTTAATTTCCAATGTTCTTCACTTTCAATATTTTTCGTTTAGTTTTTATTTAAGTACTATGTCTCATACTCCATAAACCATTTAAATTCAAATTCCTAACTGTGCTGCAAACTTATAGAACTCTAAAAACTGTCTTCAAAATTTCAAATTTTTAATCAGATATTTTTTATAAATATTTCGAGTATTCTGTTTTGTAGCCCATAAAATTTTAGTGAAGTAAAGTGTAATCTTGCATCTTAAACGAAAATATTTAAATAGGAGAATGCCTTCAAGAGCGTGCGTAAAAAGAGTTATAAAAAATCAGCGCGATTAATTATACTAAAATTTAATGGGCTATAGAACTGCATACTTATAAACTCTGATTTAAAATATTGAAGTTTTTATAACAGTTTCTAGAATTCTACTAAATTTCCAACACAGTTAGAAACGTGAATTTATTTGTTTATGTTATAACACTTATGAGCCATCCTTAAATAAAAAATTTACGAAAAATATTTAGCATGAAAACTATTGTGAATCTTCAAAATGCTATATTTCTTATGAAATGCCGGAAAGTCTATGTATTACATTTCAATAAATTTAATGCAATTTAACGCTGAGTTGTCACGAATAATCATTCAATATATCACCGTTTTTCTCATTTTTTGACACGACTTAGTTCAGATTTTTAATTATAGGTATCCCAGAAATACCCATTATACGTAACAAATATATATTATTTTTAAGAATAACGGTTTTAGAAAATAAAGGAATAATTGACACTTTATGTTCCTAAATTTAAAGCACAGTTTGCGTCAAAAAGTAAATTAGTTCAAAACAAATAGCTCTTGAAACATATAATGAAGTATTTTTATTTACAAAATTGTATGCGTGCTTATTTAAAGAAAAAGCTCCATACTATACTTATTAGAACCAGCTCAAAACTAACCACATTTTTTCTAGCCCGGAGGTCATAATTATGATCAGAGGTGGGCACTGCCACAAACAAGCGTGCGCTAGAAGTGAGAATGTGTTAGTGTGCCTAATTCATTTTGCATGCTGCCGCGTTCTCATCGTTACGCTCTTGCTTGTATACGTACACGCGATGTTTACACTCTTTGAGCGTGTGCTCGTTCTCTGCCCATGCCTGCTTATGATTGCCACTGTGCCATGATTTTGTTTAAATTTTTGTAAAACTGCTTAGCACACTTACGATTGCTATAAATTTTGCTTCCATTTTTTTAAGATTTTCTAATTTGAAGTCTTCAAACTAAAAACAAAAGCACCAAAAACGCACCAAGCACAAAACCCAAAAATTTTCTCGTTTTGAATACCCACTAAATTTGGTGCGAAAAGCATCAAGGTGGCAACAGCGAATGTAAACTAAAGTATATTATGACGTCAGCGATTGGATAGATGCTGTCAAATCGACGAAGAGAGGGTTAGCGGTCCGCGAATGGCGCGACCTTTATTTTTTGGATCGTGTGTGAAACTAATACTATACTCATGGAGAAAAATGTTATTGGAAAAGGTGGTGTGGCAACTCCCATGCAAATTGATTTTTCTATGCTGCATATCTCTGGAGGTGTTTATTGCAGAGGACTGGAACTTGGCACCTAGATGTGTATACAAAATTAATTCCATACTCATGGAGAAAAATTTGCGTTATTCGAAAAGGGGACATGGTTCCTCCCGTACAAATTGACTGTTTTATACTGCTTATCTCTAAAGGTATTCATGGTACTGGGGTATGTAAAATCAATTCATGGAAGAAGATTAGGGTTATAAGAAAAAGGGGCGTGGCACTTCCAGTACAAATTTACTTTTTCTTGCCACATATCCCTGGAAGTGTTTGTGGAAGAATACTGGAACTTGTTATGGAGTTGTGTATGCAAAATGTATCAATTGCTCATGGAAAAAATGTGAGTTATTTAAAAAGGAGGCATGTCGCCTCCCATACATACTAAAAACTTCTTAATACATATCTCTGGAAGGATAGAAAATCTCCCGAAGTATTTTAAATTTGTTATGGAGATTTATTTTATAAGTGCCGTACTGACAGAATAAATTTCATTAAATAGTAAAGGGAGAGCCGGGTACGGCCTTATAATCTAAAGCTCTCTTTTGAGTTGGAAATATTAGATCTAATTTGAGTTGGAAATATTAGAACCCGCCGTGGCACCTCCAAGAAGGTTACACGTTCACGCGTCGTATACCTGGAACCATTTTAATACTAGGTTCACATATAAGTAGATTATCCTCATTTTTGAGCTTAACACCCTAATCTGTAATTATAACAAGAGATTAGCCATATAAAATTCCTCCCTTGTTAATCTGTAATTATAAAATAATCTCAGATTTAACCGATATCTTTTCGGTGTCCATCCTAGTTTTATCGATTGTTTTTGCGAAAGAGAGGAGAAATGCCAAATGTAAAAGTAAACAAAAATGTACGCTAGAAAGTAAAAGAGGTTTGTAAAGGTATTTTTAATAAAATGTTAAGTTAAAATATATTTATATTGCTTATTATGGCAGAAAAACGTGATCACGGTGGCACAGAAAAGAAACATAAATTTTCCTTGAGATGTGAGAATAACAAGCACAACAAATTTGACGGCTAATAATCTGAGATTTGCCTGTGTAAACGGGGTGAATAAAAAACGAGCTTTGGTTGAGATAATATTGATATGTGAACATAGTTTAAGGTAAATTGATTGATATCTTTCGTATGCCTAGCGCGCAGACGAGATTTTATAATTTCATAGTTTTAAACGGCCTAAATACCTTAAGTCGCTTAAAAAATAACGAGCTATAACGAAATGGGCACGGAAATAAAATCTAACATCATTAAATTATTTTTCATATTTGTATAAAAGCGCGGGGTGAAACCCGCGGGTATAAGCCAGTTTGTTAATAACTATAAATCGACAACATTGATGGGACAATATTGTTAGTTGAATCAAATCATTGTTGAGCAAATATAAACAATGCTTTGGTTGATAAAAGTTTTCAATTAATTTTGTGAACTTCAGCTAATCGTTTATTATTGGAAAAAAGTTTCAATATGACACAAATAAAAATTTACTTATAGTTCTTGTGTTTACTTTCTTTTATTTGCATATATTAACCATAAAAAATATATACATATTGACATAAATAGTTACTAGTGTACATAATACATATGTATATGAATTTCTAAAAAGAAACGATAAAAACAGTCGTGCGAAAACCCAGGTAAATATCTGCTGGAAGAGCTGGTTTAAGTATACTGCTTTGCTTTTTCCTTGGCTAAATAGGCACTTTCAAATTATAATTCAAATGAATTATATATCGACTGAGAAACCCGCTTGCCTTCAAACTTTATAGTTTTAAATAATTATGCGCACGCCGAAACAACTCGGCGATCGCAAAACTGAAACTGAGACAAACAAGTCTGGGCATGTCATAGCACACACTTTTCTTTCTCTACCTAGCGCAGTGATCGACATGCCATAGCTTACTGAGCGCTCTGTGACCACACGCGTGTTACACCCATATACGAACAGCGGTTGCGGAGCAATGATTTCCACGCACACAGTCTCATTCATTGAATCGTTTTTATGAAATGGTTGGCATACTAGCGCATTCAAATGATTCAATAAGTGGGACTGTGTGCATTGCTCAGCTGGCGCTCTTCGTATGTGAAACACAGATGTGCTCATCGAGTGCTCAGCATTCTTTACTGGCCGTCTCCATAGGATAAAATTTATTGCTGCCCAGCTGTCATTTTGGTCGCTAGATATAAATTATATCAGTGGCAATATTTGTGTGGGCGTTTTATATCTTGATATAAGCATCTGTGAGATAGCTTCTAAAACGTATTTTTGCCGGATTTAATCATTTTAAAAATTTAGAAAATAGGCTATTTTACATACAATTACATAATAACAAATATTTTAACCGAAAACAGTTCAATATTTGCTTTTATATTAAAATATCAATAATGTTGCCGCCACGAAGTTTTCATGCAAATGAACATGTACACTGAGAAAAAGG
>NW_023458563.1:12672327-12676208 GCF_013731165.1 Rhagoletis pomonella
AATACAGTCAAGTGCATATACATTTATTATATACATACATACAAACATACATACATACACATTATATCATACAAGTAATTATAAGTGTATGCACTTGAAAAAGAAAACTATTAAAATTCTATTATCACACATAGTCATAAACTATGTACATGAGTGTCAAATTAGGCCTTCACACAAACAAATGTAATTACTTAGTAAGAGTAGTATATAAAGAAGGAAAATATTCAATAATAGTTAGAATAAAATAAATCTCGCTTAAAGATACTACTTTGAGGTTTTAACATTTGATCCAATCGAGCCTCCAAATTGAGCTCAAGCACCTATTAAAAGGTGGAAATAAGCCGTATAATAATGAAAATTATACGCAATTAAAGAAATTTGTAATCCAAAGGAATATCATCAGCTGTGAGTCGAGGCACAGCAAGGTCAACCGGGCGACCAAACCAATTTCCTCCAACGATTCCTTTGGAGAATAACAAATCCAAAAATAAAAAAGTGAAGTGTCTAGTGCTCAGTGTTTATTTTTGAACAGTAAAAATTAAAAATAAAAAAAAGCAACATGGGAATAAACAGAGGAAAAATGTTTGAATCCCAGATGGACATTAGTGAAAAAGTACTGCAGATATGCAATAATGTAGCTGGAAAAATAGTAACTAGGTCGAAGGCCGAGGAGGTGGTAAAAGCAGTAGAAAAGCTTCAAAAGGAATTGGACGCCAACAACGAGAAACTTTTGGTGGATGGCGTAGGCAATGAGGATTATTTCACGCAAGATAAATACAGTGCCATAAGAATGCAAATTGACGAAGTAATTCAAGGGTTCAAACACTCCCTTAGTGATGAAGTGTCATTTCAACCAAGAAAAGAGCATAATTCTTTAGCAGATAACCGCATGCCGCAAACACCAACAACAGCACAAACAACAAGCATGGGTAAGAATGACCCAAAAACTGCAATTTTCATGAAGAAAATTCAAACAATAACAACCAAAATGACTGATATGCGCTTCGAGAGCACGATCGGCAATAACCAAATTAAATATTTGGAAAGTTTATATAACGACATCAAAAATGCGTACACGAATGATTTTTCAAAATACTACAATGCTGAAATTGAAGATGCATATGAGAAGGTAGTAGCGGAATATTTTGAAAATCTGGGGCATTTGGAAAGATGTTTAGTGAAATTGCCAAAAATAAATTATCGCCCCAATTTGGAATTGGAAAAATTAAAAATTCCAATATTTTATGGCGAGATAAAAGAATGGGCTAATTTCTACAATGTGTTCCAGGATATTGTTCACAAACATGAGCAATTATCAAGCTCAGAAAAAATGTTAAGCCTTCGCCTTTGTTTGAAGGGTGAAGCTGCAAGGTTAATACAACATCTGCAAATATCAACCACAAATTATGAAGCAGCGTGGAGTCTGCTTAAACAAAGATACGATAATAAACGTATTTTATTCACAACACAGTGGGACAGGATAATGGATCAACCGCCGATAAATAGTGACAATGCTGAAAGCGTAAGGCAATTGCTCGATACTACAAATGAGTGCCTTAACGCAATACAGTCACTAGGGATACAAATTGAAGACGCAGATCCATTTATTGCTCGAGTCATAGTTCGCAAGTTAGACAAAGATGGACTCAAATTATATGAGCAAACGGTTAAAAAGACCAGAGAGGTGCAGACATTATCTGATATTAGAGATTTTCTGGATCAACATTTCCAGACATTGAAAACTGTAGCCGAAAAGGAGCAAGGCTACAAAATCCGAAAGCAGCACATATTTAAAGCGAATCACACGTCGATCAACGCGAGGAAACCATTTAGGCACTTACTGCAAAATAACAAATCATATTATAACCGAATGCAGAAGTTTCAAGGGCATATCAACGGATGAAAGACATAAATATGCCAAAGACAATAACATCTGCTACAGGTGCCTGCTTTACAAATTATGAGAAACTTGTACCAGCAATATGAAGTGTAAAATATGCAACATCAGCAGTCATCATGAGCTGCTGCACTTCGATAACGTTCAAAAGAAATCGGCAATGTCCACAAAAGCAGGTCTAACAACGGTAATTCTGACCACATCCCAAGTGAGAGCAAAAGCTGCGAATGGTGAGCAAATATTATTAAGGGCTCTTATTGATCAAGGGTCACAAATAACATCAATTTCCGAAGAGGCAGCACAGATATTAGGTGTACCAAAGAAAAAAGTGATGACAAAGCTTCATGGCCTAGGAGATGTTGTGGTTGGTGAATCGAAATTTAAAATTAAAGTGCAAATTACATCACGTTGTCTAAGCCAGCACGTCGAAGAAGTGGATGCCATAGTTTTATCAACCCTTACAACTGCGCAACCTGATCAATCCTTCAGGTTCAACTTTAAAAAATGGGAAAACTACACTCTTGCTGACCCATTATTTAACAAAGCTGATCGAATTGACATGGTGATTGGTGGTGATATATTCGGCAGAATAATAGAAAGAGGCATAAAAAAGCCCAATGGAGTTCTTACACAAGCTAGCAAATTCGGTTGGATTTTGTCTGGAATAATTAAACAAAAGAAACCAGGCAAAGTCACATCGGCAGTAACCGACCTTGAGAGATTTTGGGAGCTAGAGGAAGAACAAGATGAAGAAGCCAAAGTGGAAGACGAAATGTGTTTGAAAAAGTTCGAGGAAACCACTAAACAAAATGCAGATGGGCGATTCATTGTGGAAATTCCATTTAAAGACGACATGGAGCTGGGTGGCTCTCGTAAACAGGCAATTGCTCGGCTGCTATCCCTGGAAGCCAAGTTCAAAAAAAGTGAAAAGCTTGGCAATGATTACAAGAATTCATTCACGAATACCAAAACCTTGGGCATATGATAAAAGCAAACGAGAAGGTAAATGGAAAATACTATTTGCTACACCAGGCTGTTATACGCGAGGATAAATTAACTACAAAACTTCGTGTTGTATTTGATGTGTCAGCCAAAACCTCAAATGGAAAGTGCTTAAACGATATCATGTTGACAGGACCCAAACTTCAAAGGGATGTGTTTGATATTATTCTCAAGTGGAGACTATGGAGTGCAATGGGGTATAGTCATTGCGCTGGGTATGCAGTTACAGTTGCATGGCTATACTCAATCCCGACTCTTGCGTCCTCGTTCGCGCACTCTGGGCAACGTGAGCAACCCATGTGCGAGATGCGGTAACCAATCCGAGTGGAGCCTTGGGTCACGGCAGAAAGAGAGGGAGCTTCGGTGGGGCCACTCTGACTTATTCGGTTTAAGGGCTCACTGAAGTCTGCAGCGTCTGTTCACCAGTAGGTGCGGCTGCAAGCGGGTGTCTGCTTGGAGCAAGCGGCTCGCTATATAAATGTGTATTTGGTTGCGAAACCACCCCCGTCCCAGCAATGGGTTGTGCGCTGGGCTTGGGACCCGCCACGTAAAAACCACTTCCAGTGAAGAAGCAAGGCAAAGCCTCGGATGAGACCCCCCCTTATGATGACGACCACGGCAAATGTTTAAAGGACTACGATTTGAGGGCATGCACCTGGAATGTCCGGACCCTTAATGGGGAAGGTGCCTCTGCCCGGCTGGTTGATGTCCTCGTAAGGACAAAAGCTGACATCACCGCCATCCAAGAAATGCGTTGGACGGGGCAAGGCAAAGAATGTCTGGGGCCTTGCGACGTCTACTACAGCTGCCATGTAAAGGAGCGCAAATTCGGAGTTGGATTTGTGGTGGGAGAGAGACTCCGTCGCCGAGTACTGTCGTTCACCCCGGTGGACGAGCGTCTAGCCACAATCCGCATCAAAGCGAGATTCTTCAACATCTCGCTCATCTGCGCCCATGCCCCGACGGAAGAGAAGGATGAGGC
>NW_023458563.1:12676308-12687075 GCF_013731165.1 Rhagoletis pomonella
ATCATATAAGTAATTATAAGTGTATGCACTTGAAAAAGAAAACTATTAAAATTCTGTTATCACACATAGTCATAAACTATGTACTTGAGTGTCAAATCAGGCCTTCACACAAACAAATGTAATTACTTAGTAAAAGTAGTATATAAAGAAGGAAAATATTCAATAAGAATTAGAATAAAATAAATCTTCCTTCAAGATACCACTTTGAGGTTTTAACAATAACATTTTTTAATCATTAATCGCTGGCTGCGATTACGTTTAATTAATTTAAAATATTAATCGTTAATCCAATTAAAAATAAGATCTGATTAATTTGTCTATTTTGTCCGAGTTTGAAACCAAACACCAGTTATATCGCTGGCTGCGATTACGTTTAATTAATTTAAAATATTAATCGTTAATCCAATTAAAAATAAAATCTGATTAATTTGTCTATTTTGTCCGAGTTTGAAACCAAACACCAGTTATAGTAATTATTTTGTGTTTTACGTTTATAAAAAGCACATAATATAAAAAAAATTATAATTATTGTTATTAGTAATACATAAACTGGGGTTTTTTACAAACCTAGTTTGCAAAACGTTTGTTGGTATATATCTTAATGAAAATGCACACCAAATTGCTTAGATTGATGAGGAATTGGAGGATGGTTCCGTGCGCAGAAGTGGAAAACTTTTGACTGTCATTCACCTGGGAGTAGCCGGAAGCGATTCTTGTGCGTACGGTTCAAATCGCAGCTCACAACGTCCGGATATTTATATCCACGTATCCTCTCTGGGTAGCAACCAAACACCCGTTTGGGAGCGAGATAAAGTGAGAAGGCGTAAAACTTCGCGTGCGCTGGGTTTGGGTCTCGCCACTTTAAAACCCCGCCCAATGAAAAGAAAAAAACAGCCTCGGATGAGACCCCATTTTTCTGATGACGTATAAAGGACTATGATTTAAGGGTATGCACCTGGAATATCCGGACCCTTAATGGGGAAGGTGCCTCTGCCCGGCTGGTTGATGCCCTCGGGAAAACAAAGGCTGACATCACCGCCATCCAAGAAATGCGATGGACGGGGCAAGGAAAAGTAAGCGTGAAGCCTTGCGACGTCTACTACAGTTGCCACGTAAAGGAGCGCGAATTCGGTGTTGGATTCGTGGTAGGAGAGAGACTCCTTCACCGAGTACTGGCGTTCACCCCGGTGGACGAACGTCTAGCCACAATCCGCATCAAAGCTAGATTCTTCAACAACTCGCTCATCTGCGCCCATGCCCCGACGGAAAAGAAGGATGAGGCGTCCAAGGATCTCTATGAGCGCTGCCCCCGACACGATGTCAAAATCGCGCTTGGCGATTTTAATGCCACGACGAAACGTCCGATAACGGACTGAGGCTGATCGACTTCGCCGGGGCCCGAAACATGGTAATATGTAGTACTAGGTTCCAGCATAAGAACATCCACCAAGCTACATGGCTATCTCCAGTTCGAAAAACGAGAATCCAAATCGATCATGTTGTGATAGACGGAAGGCATGCTTCAAGCGTTTTGGACGTACGTACACTCCGAGGGCCAAACATCGACTCGGCCAACTATCTTGTTGTAGCCAAGATACGCACCCGCCTCTGTGCAGCAAAAAATGTGCGCCCAACAATGCAAGGAAAGCTTAACGTCGAAAAGCTGCAATCACAACAGACGGCCAGTTTATTCGCCACTCGACTCACACACCTGCTCTCTGAGAGCACCCTTCAACAATCCGACATACGCGAGCAGTGGAACCACATTTACGATCATTACGTACCGCCGCCGAAGAAGTAGTTGGATTTCAGCGAGCCCGAAAGAACAACTGGTACGATGAGGAATGTCAAGAAGCCGCAGAGAAAAAAGATGCCGCCTACAGGGCCACGCTGCGATCGGGCGCAACGCGAGCCATGTGGGACCGTTATAGGGAACTGAAGAAGGAAGCGAGACGTATTTGCCGCAATAAGAAGAGACAGGCCGAAATACGTAAGTGCGAAGAGCTTGAGATGCTGGCCGACAGGAACGCCCGAAAATTCTACCAGAGAGTTAGGCGACTTACGGAAGGTTTCAAGACCGGGGCAGACTCCTGTAAGAACAACAATGGCGACCTAGTACCGATGTCCAGTATATACTTAAATTGTGGAGGGAAAACTTTTACAACCTACTGAATGGTAGCAGCGCTGAAAGTAGTGAAGAAGACGAACCCGAGTCGCCAGTCGATGATGATGGAGTAGCTGTCCCACCGCCTGACTATGACGAGGTACGAATAGCGATTACGCGGCTGAAAAACAACAAAGCTACTGGAGCTGACGGCCTGCCAGCCGAGCTATTCAAGTACGGCGGCGAGGAGCTGATGAGGTGCATGCATCAGCTCGTATGCAGAATATGGTCAGATGAACACATGCCCGACGACTGGAATTTAAGTGTGCTCTGCCCAATCCACAAGAAAGGCGACCCCGTCATACGCGCCAACTACCGCGGAATCAGCCTTCTAAGCATAGGTTATAAGGTCTTATCAAGTGTATTGTGCGAAAAACTGAAGCCCACCGTCAACGAGCTGATTGGACCTTATCAGTGTGGCTTTAGGCCTGGAAAATCCACCATAGATCAGGTATTCACAGTACGCCAAATCTTGGAAAAGAACCGCGAGAATAGGATCGACACTCACCATCTATTTGTCGATTTCACAGCCGCTTTCGACAGCACGAAGAGAAGTTTCCTTTATGCCGCGATGTCTGAATTTGGTATCCCGCGAAACTAATACGGCTGTGTAAAATGACGTTGAGCAATACCACCAGCTCCGTCAGAATAGGGAAGGACCTCTCTGAGCCGTTAGATACCAAACGAGGTTTCAGACAAGGGGACTCCCTTTCGTGTGGTTTCTTTAATCTGATGTTGGAGAAGATAATAAGAGCCGCAGAACTGAACCGCTCAGGCACAATACTTTACAAGAGCGTACAATTTCTGGCGTATGCCGACGACATCGATATTATCGGTAAAAACAAGGGCTACGTCTGTTCTTCCTTCTCGGGATTGGATAGAGAAGCAAAGCGAATGGGTCTGGTGGTGAACGAGGACAAAACGAAGTATCTCCTGTCATCACACAAACAGTCAGAGCAAACGCGTCTTGGCACCCACGTCACTGTTGACAGTTACAAGTTTGAAAAAGTAGACAACTTCGTTTATTTGGGAACCAGCATTAACACCAATAATAATGTCAGCCTTGAAATCCAACGGAGAATCACTTTTGCCAACAAGTGCTACTTTGGGCTGAGTAGGCAATTGAGAAGTAAAGTCCTCTCTCGTCGAACAAAGATCACACTCTATAAGTCACTCATCATGCCTGTGCTGGTGTATGGCGCGGAAGCATGGACAATGAAATCATCTGATGAGGCGGCTCTTGGAGTTTTCGAGAGAAAGATTCTGCGAAAGATTTACGAACCTTTACGCGTTGGTGATGGCGAATATCGCAGACGATTTAACGATGAGCTGTATGAGCATTACAACGATATAGACATAGTGCAGCGAATTCAAATTCAGCGGCTCCGCTGGCTTGGCCATGTCGTTCGAATGGACAGAAACGCCCCTGCACTGAAAATATTCAACGCGGGCCGCGATGCTGGTAACAGAGGAAGAGGAAGGCCTCCTCTGCGTTGGAAAGACCAGGTGGAGAAGGACTTGGCTTCACTTGGCATTTCCAATTGGCGTCAGTTAGCACAGAAGAGAAATGACTGGCGTGCTGTTTTGGACTCGGGCCAAAATCGCTTAGGCGGTTACAGCGCCAATAAAGAAGAAGATGAGGAAGCCCGACTTAGCCATACCGGATTGACTTGCTTTGTGTGCACAGGGAAATTCCAGCATAACTTAATTAATCACCAAACTTACTTGATCAAATTAAGAGTTAATGATTAAAAATAAATTTTTTAATCGCGGTTACGATTAACTGTTTAGTCAGATTAAAATTAATCATGATTAACTGTAATCAGATTGAATTTAAACGAATTAACTAACTGATTAAAACATCAATCGATTAATGCCATCACTGATTTCACATACATATCACTATACCAAGTTTCAGTTCTCTCCCACAAATACTTCCAGAGATATGTAATATGAAAATTGCAATTTGTATGGGAGGGGCCTTGAGTTATCGGACTTACTTTCAGTCTAAGACCATCCTTCCGAAATCCGTAGTAAGTGTACTAAATTTCGTTCTGATCGGAAAACCGGTTAAGGAAGTAGCATATTTTTCAATCCAGGTCATAAACCATCTTTGAACAAAATTTCATTTTCAAACAGGTGGCAATTCTTAAAAAAGTATCCTATTTTCCAGTCTAGGTCATAAGCTATCTGTGCGCAAACTTTCATGCAAATCAGTTCAGTCATTTACGCGTATTAATTTAATTAAACTTTCCCAATACGTGATAACTCTTAAAATAGTAGCCTATTTTCCAACATAGGTCATAAGCTATCTCTGTGCGAATTGTCATGCAAATCTGTTCAGTCGTTTCTGCGTATTAATTTAATTAAAACTTTTTTAACAGGTGGCAACTCTTCCAAAAAATTAGCCTATTTTCCACTGTAGGTCATAAGCTATCTGCTTGCAAAATTTCATGCAAATCCGTTCAGACTTTTCCGCGTATTAATTTAATTAAACTTTTTTAGCAGGTGGTAACTCTTAAGAAAAGTAGCCTATTTTTCAACCTAGCCATAAGTTATCTGTGTGAAAACTTCCATGCAAATTAGTTCACTCATTTCTGCGTATTAATTAAATTAAACATTTCTAACAGGTGGCAACTCTTAAAAAAGTAGCCTGCTTTCTAACTTAGGTCATAAGCTATCTGTGTGCAAAATTTCATGCAAATCCAATTAGTCGTTTCCGAGTATTAAATTAATTAAACTTTTTTAACAGGTGGCAACTCTTCCAAAAAATTAGCCTATTTTCCACTCTAGGGCATAAGCTATCTGCTTGCAAAATTTCATGCAAATCCATTCAGTCGTTTCCGCGTATTAATTTAATGAAACTTTTTTAACAGGTGGCAACTCTTTAGAAAAGTAGCCTATTAACCAATCCGGCCCATAAGCTATCTGCGTACCAAATTTCATGCAAATCCGTTCAGTCGTTTCCGCGTGATGATTTCCCAAACATCCAAACATACAAACTTTCACATTTATAATATTAGTAAGATTAGTAAGATATTAGTAAGATAAGATATACATTTGACCCAACTAGAAGTCTCAAGTAAATTGCCGAACTAGATATTTATTTCGCCATATCCAACTATGCTACTTAGTCAATATAACCAAATCTTGGTAATTAAAACTAATCCTTTTTCTGGGTGTAATCAACACTTTTTATAAGTTTTTAAAGGGGCACCGAAATAGCGCATATGGAAACTGTGCATTTAGACATGTGCATGTATGCATTACTTCGTTTTTTTCATATGCATTATTTGGCTTTTAAAACCAAAGTATGCATAAGCATGCATAATTTCGGTGTTTTCTCATATGCATTATTTCGGTTTTCAACCGAAACTGTGCATGTATGCATTACTTCGGGTTTTTCATATGCATTATGATAATTTCGTTTCGCATATGGATAATTTCGTTTTTTTTTCTAATGTGAATTACTAATCGCGGCCGAAGGCCTCCTACGCAGAAAGAAGTTCGTTTTCATTTATGCATTACTTCGTTTTTCTTATATGCATTACTTCGGTTTTGAGTCGAAACTGTGCATGTATGCATTGCTTCGGTTTTCTCATATGCATTACAGTAAAACCCGCTTAAGTACCTCATGAAAAATGTCAGCTTTTTGAGGTACTTAAACGGGTAGGGTACTTAAAGGACCCGCTTAAGTTCCTCGATGCGGGTACTTAAGCGAACATAATTCTTGATGTAGTTAATCTTCTTGTTAACTTACATATGTAACTTCTTGAAAAAAAAAATAACATTTAATGGAGTGTACGTAGTTTAAAACCAAGATCATAGCATTATCTAAACACATAAACAAAAACTTTATAAAAAAATCGATAAAGCAGTGTTATGTAATTTTTACAAGAATTCGGTTCTTTAAAGTCATTGATTACACATATTTATACATACATACCGTCACAAGACACGAATAAAGGCGCGAGCTCAAAAGCTGACCGCGAAAAAAGGCGCATAAAAAAAACTTCAGCGAAGAAAGACTCTTAACATAGTTGACGGCGAAGAACGACGCGTTAAAATATTTGACGGCGAAGAAGGACGCGTAAACTTATTTTCGCGGTCAACTATGTTGGCGGGTGTAATAGTATGTACATTCCGTTAATAGTTTTTATGGAATAATGCTGAAGTGGTAGTCCTTCGCCAAGTATAAATCTATGACTACGCGTCTTTCTTCGCCGTCAACTAGGTTAGGCGTCTTTTTTCGCCGAAGTTTTTCTTAAGCGCCTTTTTTCGTAAAATTTTTGTATGCGTCTTTTCTCGCCGTCGAAACACTAGCGCGCCTTTATTCGTGTCTAGTGACGATACAGTGTTGGACATATCTATCATTTACGCCCAAATTCAAAATGATGTTGTTTGTCACTTATGCTTATTTATTAATTTTTAAGATTTTTCAAGTAAAACTCAGTTCATTCCCTTACAAATACCATATAAACATAAGCTTAAAATTTTTTAGAACACTGAAAAAAAATCATAAACTTTTCATCAAAATATCAAACTTTTTTCTCAGAATATAGACTAATCAGTTTTAAAGTAAAAATGTGCAAGTTTCAAGTGGCTAAAAATTACTCTTGATTTTTTAGATTTTTTTTGCCGAACGTGTTGCGGGAGCACTTAAAAGGGGAAAATTATAAGTAAAATGATAAATGAGGTACGAAAAATTTAGGTACTTAGGCTTAGGTTGGGTAAATAAGCGGGGAGGTACTTAAGAGAGGGATTTTATTCAGATTACATCAAAATATTCACGGTGACCAAAAATGTTGGTTACTTAAGCGGGTTAGATACTTAAGCGGGAGGGGGTACTTAAGCGGGTTTCACTGTATTTAGGTTTTCACACGAAAGTGTGCATATGCATAATTTCGGTTTTTCTAATATGCATTACTGCGGTTTTCAACCGAAACTGTACATATATGCATTATTTCGGTTATTTTTCATATGCATTATTTAGGTTTTCAACCGAAACTGTGCATATATGCATTATTTCGGTTTTTTCGTATACATAATTTAGGTTTTTTCCATATGCATTATTTCGTATGCACAGTTTCCATATGGACAATTTCAGAGTGCCGTTTTTAAATGAAATTTATTTTAATGAATAATTACAAGTACGATTGTGAAGCACACAAGCCCTCAGTGGGTTAACGCAGCGCATTAATAGCGCAAAGTGAATCCAGTGTTGCCGTTGTGCGACTAAAATGCAAATTTGGCCATTTCTAAGCGCCACTACCCTTCGACCCGACTTTTGGAAAATTTTGATTTTTTTACCCTTTTCCAAAATTATGTGCGACTTTTTCCCCTTTTGAGAGATTTTTTTAGGAAATGTTAACAGAACAATGCTATTGCACCTAGCAGCAGGCTGTTTTGATTGTCGTCTTTAATGCTCCGCTAATCGAGAGCATATATAAAAGTGCGTGCATAAAAATTCGATTTTCTGCATGACAAAGCTGCAGCTAAACATCACACCTCCGCACATCACCCTCTTGATCTCGCTTTCGCCTACATCACCCTCCAAAGTTGTTATTGTTGTTGTTGTAGCGGCTACAACAACCCCGTCCAGATCGGTTGGTATCTCAGTCGTTGTCGTCAAGTTCCACTAACGGCAGCCCTAGAAAGCGTGCAGCTTCTGTTGGGTTGGTCCACAAGGACAAAGCCGTTAGGGTTGTCGGGTTTTCCGGCCATGCGAAGAGATGTTTCGAGTCATGTGGGGTCTCTCCGCATGCCGGACACTCATTTGGCACATCCTCATTCAATCTACTCAGGTAGGAGTTTAACCTGCTGCAGTAGCCAGAGCGAAGTTGGGCTATTGTCGTTCGTGTCTCCCGAGGCAGATGAAGCTCCGTCTCGTCTATGTCCGGGGGCGGTATGCCTAGAACGGCATTCACAGGTCTAGAGTCTACATAACTCGAGACTGACTCCCTGTGAATGCCGTTCAAGGACAATCTTCGTTGTTGCTATACCTACGATTACCATTCGTCCTTTATTATACGGGACAGTCCTCTTTTTTCGTCAATTGCCCTGGTAATTTAATTATTTCATACGGGACGCTAAATGTTCTGTATTTCCTTTCATATTCCGTGATTGTCCCGTATTCGCTATTTTGGTGCCTTAACAGATCATAAAAATTACAGGCCTGTGAACCAGTTTTTTTTTTTTGTTCAATCGAATCGAATCGAGAAGCACATATCGTTGCCTGGGTAAAAGATTGTCGTATGTAAATTTCGGCAGGTTGTGGAATATCGCGATTGCAGTTTGGAATGCAATTTCTCAAAAACGCGAAGATAGATTTTCTCCAAAGTCTCTGAAAATGTTACTAGTTCACAAAGTTCTTAAATTATTTAATTTTTAATGTTTACTGTTAATTAGTTTTGAGTTTATGAAGGATTTTCTTTAGTAAAATTTTGTCGTAAGCGTCATTTGTCCACAATATGGCAGCCACTTTGTATGAAATACGACAAAATGTGATCAAAATTTCTACCAAAATAGTAACACTTTTTACTCAATATCTCGGAAACTAAAGGAGATATCTAAAAACTGATAACACCAATCGAAAGACCATATTTCAAAATATATAACTGCATCTAGAAGTAAAAATCATCAAAATGGCGCTTACGACAATCTTTTACCCAGGCGACGATATGTAGAAGGTTTCAGAAGTTATAATGTTGCGTAGAAAAACTGGGTATATGTGAGTATGAATCGAGATTGTACGTTAATGATTATTGTTCAAATTTTTAAAGGGAATTTCACTAGTATTTAGTTTTTCAAAGGTTTTTTTCAACGCATTTCACGTTGAATATTCTGTGTGGAGCAAAGCATATTGCAGCAGTAGAGCAGCTGATTTTTGTGGAAGAATTCCGTCTTTGTGCCGTTATGTGGAGGCCATTTTCAAATTTTGTGCACCAAAATACCGAATACGAGACAATCACGGGATATTAAAAGAAATACAGAACACTTAGCGTCCCGTATGAAATAAATAAATTACCAGGGCAATTGACGAAAAAACAACAACAGCAACAACGAACATTGGTGGGTGATGTAGGCGAAAGCGAGAGCAAGAGGGTGATGTGCGGAGGTGTGATGTTTAGCTGCAGCTTTGTCATGCAGAAAATCGAATTTTTATGCACGCACTTTTATATGTGCTCTCGATTAGCGGAGCATTAAAGACGACAATCAAAACAGCCTGCTGCTAGGTGCAATGCCGTGAGGGGGTTCACTCAGTGTTGCCGTTGAGAATTTTCACAAAGTCGCAAAAAAGGGGTCATTGACGAAAAAAAAGGATCACCATATTATTTTTGCTTTTCTTTACTAGTAAAAGAATAAATCCGTTGAATTTAAAAAGAAAATAGCGGGACAAGCTTTGCACAAAGCAGTGCTGCAAGTATACACATAAATCTAGTTGCTGCAAGGAGAAAGTGGCGTTTTCTTTAAAAGTTTTAAGTGATGCATTTGTTCGTACTTACAAGAGGAAATATTTTTTAAGAGCATGGTTCTGTTAACATTTCCTAAAAAAATCTCTCAAAAGGGGCAAAAGTCGCACATAATTGTGGAAAAAGGTGAAAAAATCAAAATTTTCCAAAAGTTAGGTCAAAGGGTAGTGGCGCTTAGAAAGGGCCAAATTTGCATTTTAGTCGAACAGCGGCAACACTGGGTTCACTTTGCGCTATTAACGCGTACTTGTAATTATTCATCAAAATAAATTTCATTTAAAAACGGCACTCTGAAATTGTCCATATGGAAACTGTGCATACGAAATAATGCATATGGAAAAAACCGAAATAATGCATACGAAAAAACCGAAATAATGCAATGAAAAATAACCAAAATAATGAACATTTGTACAGTTTCGGTTGCAAACCGCAGTAATGCATATTAGAAAACCCGAAATTATGCATATGCACACTTTCGTTTGAAAACCGAAATAATGCATATGAGAAAACCGAAGCAATGCATACATGCATAGTTTCGACTCAAAACCGAAGTAATGCATATAAGAAAAACGAAGTAATGCATAAATGAAAACGAACTTCTTTCTGCGTAGGCGGCCTTCGGCCCCGCTTAGGGATTGTAACCCTAACTAAGTAGAATTCTCCTTTCTGTGTTACCGGAAAGGGGAAGGGGGGCGAAGTATTTATGGGAAGAAATTTTTGCATAGGTGGCCTTCGGCCTAGAGATTATAACCCTTACTAAGTAGAAGTAATTTATATTAAAAAAAAAAAAAACGAAATTATCCGTATGCGCAGTTTCGATTGAAAACCGAAATAATGCATATGTGAAAAAAGAAGTAATGCATACATGCACAGTTTCGGTTAAAAACCGAAATAATGCATATGTGAAAAATGAAGTAATGCATACATGCACACTTTCGGTTGAAAATAGAAATAATGCATATGAAAAACCCGAAGTAATGCATACATGCACAGAAAACCGAAAAAATGCATGCATATGAGAAAATACCGAAATTACACTCAGAAAAAGGTTTAGTTATAATTACCAAGATTTGGTTATAGTGAGTAAGTGGCATAGTTGGATATGGCGAAGTAAATATCTAGTTCACGAAA
>NW_023458563.1:12687175-12688786 GCF_013731165.1 Rhagoletis pomonella
GGAACTAAATATCTTTAGTTGTCGAAACTAATCCTTTTTCTCAGTGTTTGCATATGCATACTTTCGTCGTAAGCGAAATAATGCATTTGAAAAAAAAAAACGAACTAATGCATACATCCACACTTTCGGTTGAAACCGAAATAATGTCTAAATGCACAGCTTCCATATGCGCTATTTCTAAGCCCCTTTAAAAACTTATAAAAAGTGTTAATTACACCCAGAAAAAGGTTATAATTACCAAGATTTGGTTATAGTGACCAAGTAGCATAGTTGGATATGGCGAAATAAATATCTAGTTCTCGGAAGTCTGCAATTTACTTTATTAACCCGGTGTGTAAATTTGCACAGATTAGGAGAGGAAACTGGCGTCCTCTTCATTTTTTCAAATTTTCTTGAGGCAGTACGCAGTTCTTAAGAAATTTGCTACGCGCTCTACTACGCTGTTCTAAAGTTTTTTGTGAAAAAAGAGCACAAGGCACCACATGCTTGCAACAGAAATATATGCCCGTTCCATTATTTCTTGAGGAAAGAGTGAGGCAACAGGCTGGTGAAGTAACAGATGTCAATATTCCTTGGACACAGAATAACGGCAATTTTTTCTTCACCGTTTTCTTGAGAGCTGCATACTTGCCTTTACAAAAGTAAAAAGCAAGGATTGCTTAAGTAAGTAGTAAGGATTGGACATGGATTAGACAAAGTTTAGAGACATAAGGCCCTTAACAGTGGTAAAGCTGCCTTTACATGAGGCGATTTTTGACAGGCGATAATCGCCTGCAAAAATTAGCTTGCTGTCTACTTTGAAGCATCCAATTTTTGAATCACCATTTACACGATCGATTTTTCTTGATCAATGTGGAATCGCCTAGAAAATCGCCTCATGTAAATCCAGCTTAAGGGTTTTGTTTTTTTTTTAGTTGTGTCGTTATAGCAGAAGACCATCGATATGTACATATCATCACTAGACATGAATAAAGAGGCTGCCTTCCAAAATGTCATTTGCTTTGCATACCTACGAAGTATAATGTTCCATAACGCCGAACTACAAAATATTAGACATGTATTCTTTTCCAAAACACATCCGATATCGTTGCAATGTGTCGCAACTCTGTATATACAAACAGTTTGAATACCGCAGTATAACAGTATCCAAACATTGTATTGATACGTTTTGGAATTTAGCCAGACGCGAGATCAAAAATTTACCGCGAAAAAAAGATGCATAAAAAACTTCAGCGAAGAAAGATTCTTTGAATTTTTGGTGAATCTGAGTGTATTACATGCAGTGTTGTTTGTCTTACTGACCTTAATTTTTTATCTACCGGCGAAAGAAAAGTTATGTGTAAATAATGAAAAAGCAAGCAGAGATATTTTAGAGAAATGGAGATAATAAAAACCTAAATTTCACTCGAAATGTATTTAAAACTGATTAACTAGTATGTATCAGAAATTATTTTCCTTCGTGGTTTTCAATTAGACCAGACTTTGCCGTTCATCTACATATGTATATGTATGTATGTATGTATGTACCCAGCAAACACAATAGGGGTATTCTCGAAGTCTTGCACGATGCACGGATTGCACGAAATGCAAAAATACTATTCCAAATTTCGA
>NW_023458563.1:12688886-12701604 GCF_013731165.1 Rhagoletis pomonella
ACGGATTGCACGAAATGCAAAAATACTATTCCAAATTTCGAAGAGTACGAGAGCACCCCATTGCAAGGTGGTAGCATGCATGGCTAGCAAGCAGCGAAATTATGTATCAAATACAATAACAAGAGACAGCAAAAAAAATTAAGTGAGCGAGATGAGAGGAATGAGAGAAATATGTAGCAATTCCAACAACAAAACAACTAGCACAGGGTCGCATTTATCTTGCTATGCTATTTTGCAAAATATATACATGGGTTTCGACGTTGCATATTTTGCAGCGATAGGAAATGTTGCTTCCCATGTATTTTGTTGTAGTGTGTTTGCAAGTTATGCAATCCATGCAATCCGTGCTACGTGCAATGGCTTTGTAAGAATTGGAGAATACCCCTAGTCTGTAACGTTAGAGAAATTTGGATTTCCACATTAGATAACTAGGGTAATTCTCAAGTCGTTCTCGAGTCGTTGACGAATTTAGAGAACTACATTAGAATTCGATTCGAGAACGATAAGAGAAACAATGCAAATTCAAATAAATGTAAATAAGCAATATTCCAAATGAATGAATCATAAATTATCTTTAAGTTCAAATAATTCATTATTTTAATGCAAATACATTTAATACAAATTTTACAAACAAAGCGTTTTATTTAACAAAGCAAAATAGCATTTCGAAATTCACATTTGAATCCCATTAGAGATCAACATTAGAATTCGATTAGAGAATTAATATTTTCTCGAGCCGAGAACTATGTCCCATTTTTGTTGAGATCGCTATGATTCTCGACAGTTTTTCGAGTCCTTCTCTAACGTTTGAGGTTGGAGAATGTGGCTAGTTCTCCAATCATTCTCTAATCGATAACTAAGCTCAATGTTTGCTGGGTATGTATAAAAAACAATTGCTAAGTTGTCGAGAAAGTTGGAGAAGGGTGAAGTGCGTATATCAACATAATCTATGTTGTTCTTAAACCTTTTCAATACAAAATCGGCTGAAAGGGTCACATTGTCCCAAGCAAACGGAAACATCAGCTGAGTTTCCAAGAAATCTCCGGTTCTCTAGTCTATTATCACTGCATCAGCTGCCATTGTCTGCTATACAAAATGACAATGAAACTGCATACTAACCCTGGCATTCAGTAAGCCACTAATAGTGACTTTTGGTGGTGAACTTGGATTTTGAGACTATTTGGTATTCAGTACGCGGTCTCACGTCTCTAGCCTCAAAAAAAGTCACTAATTTGTCAGCTGGCCAAGAGCAGGTATCAAAAATAAAAATATGGAGAAAAAGTTAATTGCTTTCCATTAAAAAAAAAAACGCGAATAAGAAGCGACGAAATTTGTTCAATAAGAATTTCGTTAGGAATAAACCAAAAAATCATACAAATCCATTGAAAAAATAATAATTTTTTTTTACACTAAAATCTAAACATTATTAAAAAAAATAAAACTAATAAAAAAGATATAAAATATATACTCGAACCCGGACCCTCTCGACCGGCAGCCTAATGCTTTGACCACTCGGCCATTGCGACTTTTCGGGCGGCGCGGCAAAAGGCATACATAAACGCTAGCAGTTGACTGTCTGTGTTTGTTTTTACCACACGTTTTTGGTGAACTTTTTGTGACTCTCTCCTACTGAATAGTCAAATCATCTCTAGTCACAAAAATAGTCACTAATTGCTAATCTCAAATTTTAGTGACTTGAGATGAGACTGAAATACTGAATGCCAGAGTTAATGCATGTACGTTGTTATATACCCAGTAGAAATCGGTTGTATGCATTCATGAAGTATGCATGCTGTACGAGTGAAAAAGTGTGAGCAATTCATGAGAGGCTATGAATTTCTAGAAATAAAGTCAAATTCTGGCGAACTGTAAGCGAACGTACTTGTTTTTGTTTTAAGTAAATTTCTCTATAAATTTGACTGCTATACAGCATCACAAAACAACAACAACAACAAAATGTTTGTAATATTTTCAGTCTTGTGCAAAAATTTCGGCAAACGGACGTGTTGTGCGATAATATTTTCGGCACTAACAGGGCTTTTACATGATATGGTTTTGCATATGTAAATGCTACCGTTTTGTTTGTGCTCGTATGTGCCATATATTAAAATGTATCAGAAAAGTAGAATTTACATATGGAAATACGTACCTATATGTATATCATATCGGCATGAGTACTTTTGCAAGCACTAATTAGGTGTATTTTTGTATGCCTGTATACTAGTGCCTTTGCATGTTTGAAATATTAATACAGCCATATGCATACAGCAGTAGTACAAGTGTATGGTTAGAGTACGCGAACGCTCTGAGAAATTTTCTTTTTGACGCAGAAATATTCCTAGGCATCGATATATCGAGCCCTAACCGCCATTTCTGCATCAAAAAGAAAATTTTTTAAAAATATGTCGCTAACGTTTTTTTTTTGCGGTTAGGGCTCGATATGGTATAATCAGCAGGGGCGCTGAAGGTAATTTACCCAAAGTTACTGCACGTTACTTATTTGGCACGCAATGCACCGAGTGGCCGAAGATGTAAGAGCTCGCTTCAGTGATGTTGACAATTTAATATCGAATATGAAAAAAATATTTTTAAAACCGGCTTTGCTCGTTGAAGCTTTTAAGAACATGTATGCCAATATCGCTCTCCCGCCACAGCCAATATTAACGAGGTGGGGAACCCGGCAAAATATTATTGCCTACATTTTAAGGAATTTCAAACCTTTCTAAATGATAGTAACGCTTCATCAATATTGAAGGCCAAAAAATCAATAGATTCAAATTCGATTGAAGCACGGTTAGCCTTATCAATGCAAACTACAGCTTTTTGTCGAAATTAATAACTAAATTGGAAGGAAAAAATCCTTGGTTGAAGAAGTGTATCTTATGCAGACTGCTTTACTACTATTCAAGGTGTGCAGGGTGAACTTGGGCAAAAAATCAAGAAAAAATTGGATACCATTCCACAAAAAATAAGGGGTTTAAGGAACTTAAGGGAATATCTGGTGTGCTAAGTAGCCAAATGGCCGCAAGTGACAGCTGTTAAGCAGGGATCACACGACTTGTACATTCGTATAGATTTGTACATTTTGGCAGTTACAGAGTGGTGCTGTCTGGAAATTCTTTTATTGAGCTGAACTCAAATTTCTAAGCAACACCACTATGTGACTGCCAAAATGTACAAATTCACACTAATGCACAAATCGTGTGATTCCTGCTTCATAGCTCTAATCCCAATTAACTAGCGTCCTTCAAGTACGCCCCAATCACCAGTGTTGACGTAGAAAGAACGTTCTCCTTATACAAAACATTTTTGCGGCCAAATAAGGAAAGCTTTAGCTTTGAAAATTTTAAAGAACTATTTATTTGTTTGCCAATAAAGCCCTGGACAAAGCAAATTAAAACAAAAAAATTATGGAAATTAAATATGTATTTTGAATTTTTTGTAAATGAGTTTTTCACTTTTTACTTCAAGTGCTTAATTTTTTTTAATACATATTTTAAAGTTTTAGATATGTATATATTTAATTAATTTTGAGTTGTTCGGGGCACTAACGATTACAATATATGCTTGTGTTAATTATAAAATAAAAAATTAAAAAAGCAAAACAAATGCGAGAGGTCATTTGCATATTTTTTTGTTTTTTTCAGTTTTTAGTGCATATTTTTGATTTTTAGTGCACATTATACGCGCATAGTTTCGATTTTTCAGCGCATACAAATCCCTAGTCATAACAATAACATTGGCAATTGTTATCATTAGAGCGTTAAAAATCAACTTGCGGCATAGTTTTAGGCGCAGTAGTAAAGCCGATATTCAGCCTTCGAGTTTAGTCAGTGGCGTGGGAATAGTACAGATAACTCCAAAAGAGCTTTGCCGCGGGAAAGCTGATGCCCACCACCAGTTTAGACGGTTGTCTGTGTCTGTCCCAGGACAGATGGTTCTACGTACCGGAATGACTCGGGTTTTCCCCCACCCAGGGCTGTTGTTTCGGCGATCTAACCCCGTTTAGGTCGTCGAAATCCTTCAAATGTTGTTCGCTTATGGGGCTATATCTGCTCCGTATTCTTCTGCTCAGGACTGGCATAGCGTCAAACCCAGGGCCAGAAATATGCACCTGCTGTGTATGCTAGAGACGTTTGCATGCAAACTCCACCTCAGTCAGGTGCAATACTTGCGACGGGTGGAATCATCTCCGCACTTGTTCGGAGTTAAGAACGCACCTGTTCGGGGTTAAGAACGCACCGGCGGTGGATCACGGTGTGCTAACCGGACCACATACACGGCACACCGGAGCTTGCCCGAGCAGCACAACACTAACTCACTCACACCACAACAATAGACACACATACGGACACATCGCCACCCGGCAACTACTAGTCCCTCAGACAATCTTCTCGGTATGTCGGTCCAGAATATACCGTAATGAGACATCATTCAAGTGCAATTCCTGCCTTGGCTGGTGGACGAGTGGGCCCCTGTTGTGCTGCCCAGCCGCAAACTTCCCCGCAATGCCGCCCACTACCACCACAAGGTAGGACCCCTTCAACAGTACACCCAGCAGGGGGCGGCAGGCGGTATCCTACATTACAATCGGTCTTCAAAGGCACAAAAATTTAACAATTTAACTGTAACGGGCTTCAGAGCAAGATCGAGGAGATAACGGTCTTCATGGGTCGGCATGGAATGTTAATAGTTGCGGTCCAAGAGACGAAGTTGCACAGCAATTCAACTCTAACGAGAGTAGGCATAAACAGGTTACGGACCCTGGTAAGTTAGTCTACTCCCGCAGGACCAAAATTTTTCAACATCAATATGCAAATTCCCTCGTGTCCTATGGTTTTGGAGGCTTTCGCCTTCCCGATGGCTACTGAACTTAACCGCTAGTGAAAACAAAAGGCGCACTAAGTGTTGACAGTTTGTGCAGCGTTCTGGTCACTCGACGTTTGGCTTTGCCCGCCGGAGGATGCAGCGTAAACTGTCGGCTAAAACAGCTCGCGCTTCGATCCGTGGTCGCCGTGGTCGTGTCATCTCGCTTCGTCGGATTAGACAATGACCTCACGATAGACCAAAGCTTGCTCACACCAGAGGCGAAGTTACAGGTCTTCAGATGCTCTTTCCATTTCTTCCCCTTATGTACTTTTACTAGTTGCCGAATCTACGTGTTAAGATTCCTGATACGGGGATTTCCGGGATCGGCCTGACGAAGGTTGTCTCGCTCATCGGCTAAGATAGCCGCTTCGGAGGGAAAATTCGGACAGGGTTCCGAAATGCATCCTGCTGGAATGAAGCGGGCTGCAGTAGCAGTGACAACTCTGCGGAGCTTACGCTCACCTACGTGAACGTCTGTCGGTGTGGCAAGGGCAAAGGAGGTGCTCTCAGTAATTTCCACGGAACCGTTCCGACCAGCTTTGGAAAAGTTCGTATCAGATCAGCGCTTTCAATTGTAATATCAGGATAGCTACTGCAGTTGCCCATTATCCTGGTGGGTGCGTCGTCGTTCATTGTGCATAATATCCTCCTCCGGACATCTGGAAATTTATGAGGGTGGTTCCACTGCTTAAACCGGGGAAACCGTCCAACAAAGGAGATATTGTCCGATAACTCTCCTTTCTCCGGTACCGAAGACACTTGAGCCGTCAAACCCTCCACGCTACTAGAAGACTCAGGGCTGTACGGCTGTTGGCGAAAATCCACCTTGATATACCCTCCAAGCGGGTGCCGACAGGACAATGTGCATCGCTGCTTGCACCGCTGCGGCAGGATGGGCTTGCTCTTCTGCCGCAGTGGTGCAAGCAGGCGGGGCCTAGCTAAGGCCGAGGTATAAACTCTCCTGCCAAGTCTATTGGCGGGCCGGATGGGCTCGCTCTAGGGAGGCTGCGGTGAGCATACTGAGGCCATTTCTAGGTGGTACCTGGGGGTAGGTATAAAACGCCCCCTAATCCAGGGTGTCATGCGTAACCGTGCCTATTGGACGGTTTGCAGTCAGTGAGTTTTCCGACTGTATTCTAACGGCGCCTCCCGGATACTTGTCCGCCTCCGTGAGTAACGTGGACTTGCTGCGGCATGGGGCTCTGCCGCGGTTGGCCGTTTTTTCACCTTTCCCTTTTTCCGGCCGCCGAAAGGCTTCTGCTTGGTAAGCGGCCAAAGAACCAGATGATAAAGAATATAACTAAAGAAGCCTCGGAGCCCTGCACGGGTAGTGCCGCCGCTGGACACGGCGAAGTTAAGTCCAACAAACCCACCATCTCGGGAACCGTATCGACGGCGCTGAAGACAGGGCCTACACGGCCCAATCAGATTCGGTCCTCCGCAGAATCTGGAGGGAATGCTAAGCCCCCATAGGGAAAGCATACTTTCAGCGATACAGGCAGAACCATGATAAAAACATTACAAGGTAAATTCATTCTCTCCTTTCGTCGGCCATGATTTTTTTCTGACGTTTGCCAACATTTTAAAATCATATAAAATTGAAAATAAAAAAATTAAGTTGTTCACAATTGTTGTTGTTTGAGATTGAAAATGAGAATGTGTGTGTGAGTTTGAGTTTTGATTTTAAAATTATATTGTTGGCAAACGTCAGACTGCCTCTCAATGGTTTTACCTTGTTATGTTTTTATCATGGGCAGAACTGTACATGGGTAAAGTCGAGGCCGGTGGGGAAGCTGCGGACGGTCCCTCTCTCTACGCCTACCCCGGGCACATCCAACTCGCAGGGGGTAGTAGCCGAGCCCAAGTCCTCCACGGATAAGCCGAGGACTACTCCTGCGAGTAAAACTCCAACAACCGGTGCAAACGACCTGGATCGGCGTCCCAGCTGCTCCAAAGCAGCGAAAATAATTCCGGCCTCCGTCCGGGCTCACCGCGACCGAAGGGCAGCCCCTAAGGTCATTAAACGACTGGGTGTCATTCCACACGACCAGCTGACGGAGGATCAAAAGGCCTCCCTCAAGTGGGCAATGGAAGTCTTCGCCGATAGCGATAAGCGATCCTCCGGGAAGGGTGGTAAGGACCATCCACTAAGGCGTACCCACGGAAGGACCTAGGCCAAAAGAGACAAAGTTCTCTGGACGACACCGCGAGTGGATCCTCTCCTTCTAACCGTCCGTCCATGGGCGTGTCCACCACGAAGCCATTCAACGAGGCCGCTAAAGAGCACCTCACGCTGGCGGTGTTGGACAAGGGCCATCCGGACGGCCACATTACACGGACAACTGGAAGTCCGTACTGATGGGTCTATGCAGGGTGTATAAGGGGATACTCCAGAAGTATCCCGGCCCTGCACCAATCGTCCGTGATGTTGGGTGGCATCAGGGGCGGGTAAAGCTGGTGGCGTGTGTAGATGAACGCGCGGTCCAGATTTACAAGGAAGCGATCTCCACGGTTGGACAGCTGTGGCCCGGGGCAGACTTAGTTGCCGTTCATAGGGATGAAATCCCTAACAGCCCGCGAGCCTGGGCCTGGGTTCCAGCTGAACCATCAAAGCCGGAGGAGATTCTGGACTTCATCCGACTGGGCACCGCAGGACTGCCCACAAGTGATTGGAGGATAGTGCGAGTTGGCGAGACCAAGGGGAAGTGGCATTTTGTTGGCTTTGTCATCAACGATGCTTCCGTCCCAGTTCTCGAGGGTTATGGTGGGGTAATAAGCTACGGCTTTTACCCCATCACAGTAAAAGTCCACCGGAAAATGGACCAACAAGGGGAGGAGGCGGGTAACGATTCGAGCGGACCCGCTCTTTCCGATAAATCTACCGACAAAGGGGCCAACAAAAGAGGCAACGCCTCCAGTGGAGCTGGCGCCTCCGAGTCGGCATCGGTGGCAGACATCGCGGGGTCCACAGGAAACACCATGAGTGGACCTGGGGACCTACCAACGGGTGTACCCGGTACCGCGTCAGATACTGAGAGCGACACAGGCGCAGTCTCAGCCGGTGGGCAATGCTGAACGAGGAACAGCTTCTGGACTCCGAACCGCCGCAGCCGAACGGGAGGAGCTAGAAGCGATGGACATCACCGACTCTGAGGATGGTGCAGATCCTACAAATTAAGCGATAAAGCTAAGGATTTGATTCTAGTCCAATTGCCTTGGATCGTTAGAAACAAGGTTTTCGGACTGAACTCTGATCCCTAACAGGTGGTAACAGCAATGTTTTAAAATGGATGACATTTATACTGAAATATCAATATTAAAATAAATATGCTTAAAAACAAAGGGTCCACACATCAAAAATGGCAACATTTTTAAAAATACTTAGAAAGATTTACCAAATTTGCTTAAAATTATTTCGCTTATGCTCTCTATTCCTGCAACTTCGGCATTCATAGAAAGAGTTTTTTCTATTAAGATTTTGAAATGGTGAGATGCGAGAAATAAAGCGAAAATCTCACTAATAAAAAATGGACTTTTGATTTATATTAATTTAAATATTGATACTCGTAGCTATAAATCATATGATACTTTCAAAGAAATATATTTTTTTATAGAGGAAAAAAGATGTACACTTAAAAAGCATTTTTACTTTTTCTTTAAAAAAATACTATATACATATATTTGACGTTTACAATATTTTTTATAAGCCATGCTTATCGTTAAGATCGGATGAAGCAAGTCTCTCGAATACGAAGGTTGTTTCTCTCGGTGATCTGGACTCATCGTCAAAAATTGATGAAGCAGTGGACTTTGTGACAAATGCCTGTAATGCTGCTTTCAAAGCCTTCTGCCCAAGCACCCTCCCGAAGGGCAAAAAGAAACCGCAGTGGTGGAATCCTGAGATTTCAGCACTGAGGAAGAACAGCAGGAGGCTCTTCAATCGAGGTAAGCGAACAAGTCTTTGGCAACCATACAAAGACCCACTCAAAATCTTCAAGAAGGCCAGAAAGAGGACGAAACTCGAATCTTGGCGAAATTTCTGCAACAACATAGAAGAGAACTCTGAAGCCAACGGGCTGAGAAAAGTTCTCTCGAAATCCGTTTCAAGTATGAACTCTATCCAGAAGCCTAACAGTGACTGGACGCCATCATGTAACGAAATGCTGGAGGTCCTTATGAGCACTCACTTCCCGGGCTGCTCGGACAAGACCCCCGGTTTTTCGCCCGGTCCTAGAACCTACTTGTCTCTGGGTCGCAAGTGAGGATAAGGTGGAATGGGCTTTAATGTCCTTTCAGCCCTACAAATCTCCTGGCCTTGACGGAATCTTTCCCGCTCAGCTACAGGAAGCTAAGGACATACTGTGTCCCATGCTTTCTCTGATTTTTATAGCCTGCCTAACATTGACTCACATAAAATACGAGTGGACAAATGAATATTCGTCAGAATATTAAAACTGACAACCACTCCTCGAATCAGCATGCATATTCCAAGGGGAAATCCGTGGAGACCGCACTTCATGAAATCGTAGCAACGACTGAAAAGGGATTGACCTTAAAGGAATACACGCTCAGAATTTTTCTCGATATTGAGGGTGCTTTCAACAACGTCTACCCGAAGTCTGTCCTTAACTCCCTTCTCAAGGCGGGTGTGCAGCGAGGTCTGGTGGATTTTGTTGAGCTCCTTCTCGAAAAGAACTGGACGATGGTTCCATTACAAATTATGTGACCAGAGGCACCCCCAAGGGGGCGTTCTCTCCCCTCTACTCTGGAATCTAACAGTGAACACCATACTTCTAAGCCTAAAGAGCACCTGTTGTCAAGTCATAGCGTACGCCGAGTGAGTTATTGCAAAACGCACTCGGTCTGGTAAACATCTGGTCCAAGGAATGTGGACTTAAGTGTCAATCCTGCCAAGACAGAAATGGTACTTTTCACAAGGAAGTATAAAACTCCCTTATTTAAACCTCCCACCCTAAACGGGGTGGCACTTACCCTCTCAACTGAGGTCAAATACCCTAGAGTTATTCTGGACAAGAAACTGGACTGGAAGCGAAACATTGAAGACCGCTCCAGGGAGGCCAATACTGCCCTGTATGCCTGAAAAACGGCTATAGGCAAAAAATAGGGAATAAAACCACTCGTAGTACACTGGATGTCCACAGCTGAGATAAGACCCATCCTTTTCTACGGGGTCACCGTATGGTGGCCTGCGCTAAACAACACCTTATCCAGAGCCAAGGTGGAACGTGTGCAGAGGACGGCCGCCATGCTCGTCACGGAAGCCCTGCCCACTACACCCACCAAATCTCTGGAAATAATCAAAATTACAATCCAGCCGTGGAGAGCTCAGATTCGGACTCGCAAAAGTACTTGAAACTCTACCGGATAATCTACGACAGATAGATTATACCACTCCTCTACTCTTTTTAGATAACAAATTCTCCACAAGAATCCCAGAGAGGAACAAGTGGGAAAGGACCACAGACCTGAACCCAGGGTCTACGGCTATATATACAAATGGTTCCAAGCTTAACAAAAGAGTGGGTAGCGGTATCTACTCTGACGAAATCGCGCTAAATCTCAGCTTTCGCTTACCGGACGATTTTAGCGTTTTTCAAGCGGAATTAAACACCATAATGGAGGCTGCTCGATGGCTTATAACCTCCGCCCCTCCAGGACGGCCTATTTCTATCTATTCTGACAGCCAGGCTGCTATCAAGTCTTTCAATTCTAACGAAGCAACGTCCAAAGTAGCCATATAATGCAGGAAGACTCTCAACCTGTTGGCACCAAAATGCTCCTTGACTGTTGTATGGGTCCCTGGACATAGGGACATCCCTGGCAACTGCCTAGCCGACGAGCTGGCACAGACGGGGACGGAAATATCTGTAGTCAATTCTGCTCGGAATGCGGGCATACCTCTAATCTCCTGCACACACAGACTAAATGTGAAACTCGTTGAGGAGGTAAATATAAGGTGGGCTGTGGAAACCACCTGCCATACTACCAGGCAAATTTGGCCAAAGATTGATGTAAAGCGATCTATAGCTCTCACCCGGCTGGACCGCTCCTCTCTCAGATTAGTAGTCGGGGTAATCACCGGACACTGCCTCATGGGCACACACGGAAAAAGGTTAGGATACCCCACCAACGATTTCTGTCGCAGTTGCAGAGACGAGGAGGAAGTGGAGACCATCGAACACTATCTCTGCCATTGTCCCGCCCTGGCCAACATCCGCAACCAATTCTTCAACAAGTGCTTTCTGGATTGTTTAGCCGATTTGAACTCGGCGAACGTTCTCGACTTTTTGTGCTATATAAAACGCATTCGGTGGTTCAATTACTAAGGGAGGGAAAGAAACAAATGGCTTCAGCCAGTGGTATCACAACGGGCTTTTCCAGCACACGTGTACTCCGCGCTCTGCGCGGGGCAGCCACTCTAGCCTAACCTAACCAGGGGTGTACGGCGAACTTTTTCTGGTACGGACATTGTTGACATGCATAAACAACAGCAAGTCAGTATTGTATGTATGTCTATTCGTTGGGCTTCATGGAAATCCTCCATATTACATGTGAACATGCTTTCGCTCGTTGATGAATTAGCAAATGCGATAAACACCTGAGTTTCACTTAAATAGATATAAATGTATATGTTACAAAATAAATTAAATTTTTCCTTTTAAACAACACAATAGTGCGAAGTATTTAAAAATACCCAAAACTAAAACAAATTTGTCATGAAAAATTAGAGCAACAAAGGCAATGGTCTGCAGTCGGAGAGTAGTATCGTGGGCTCGAATAGAAAGCGAAGCCAGCCGGTTATTTTCTAATAAATACATCTATGTATTGACTAAGACTGCTTCTACACGGTTCAAGTATTAAATTCAATTCTGCTCGCATATAGAAGAGAGGGGGTGAGAAGAAAAGGAACGAGTACACATGCGTCTGTACCGTCAAGTCGTTTCAACTTTCTTTCTAGCTTTGCTTTTGAAATTTTCGCTGTTTCCCCATTTAAAGAGCGTGTAAAAGCAAATAGAAAAGACTAAAGAGAAGAGAAAGGAATTTAAATGATATTTCATGTAAAAGCTATAATTTTGAAGAGGGTTGCGAACTATCTAAAAATTAAAATCTTCTTATGTGAGACCGAGCATAATTCACCGTTTTTGCTGCATTTAAAATGCAACATTTAGCACTTTCGAACATATGTTTTCGAAGAGCGTTCATGCTATCGTATTTAGCAAATGTACATTTACGCGAACTCGAAATCGTATGCTTTTGACAAACAGCCGTGTTCCAGGCGCTTATTCAGATCCGTATCTACTACGATCAATTCTCACGCAGAAGATAATATGCAAAAACCCTACTGAAAAGGAAAAAATAAATTTTAAACCAAAAATTCAATACAAAAACTTGAATTGTTTTAACCATAACCGAACATTTGTTTGTGTATATATTCATTTGTCGGTGCTGTCAATTAAAATTTCCTCACTTAATTAGGAAACAAGTCAAACAGAGTTGATCACAAGCCGATCCAGATTTCTATCAGCATCACATCGATGTTGAATTTGCTTAACTTTTCTTTATCCAAATAATGTAAAATAATAAATGAAATCTCGATCGGCAATCACTGAAACGCAGCTGGCCACTATATACTCGAAAAAGCAATGTTGCCAATTTTTCTCATTAAACCATGTTCGAATCGTGGAAATTTTGGGAGATCACAGGGTTGCTTTTAGCATTTAGATTCTTAATGCAAAAATGGAGTTGCATTTAGTTGCATTTAGGTGACGAATTTTGTATAGATATGGGGCATTTCACCTCAAGTGACCCAACTTTTGAAATCTATGTC
>NW_023458563.1:12701704-12708322 GCF_013731165.1 Rhagoletis pomonella
TTTTTTCTGTGTATGAACTGCTTTATAGAAAAAGAGTAAATCTTAAAGAATTTTGAGTTGTGATAGTTTTTGATGTAGGGCTGGATATGTATGTATAACATCGATATATTGTAGAAATCTTGCAGTCGTATGATTCTAAGTATGTATGTATGTAAGTACATAGTACATATGTTTGTTGTTCAATCCAAACGGAGGAGCTATGTATTTTTTGAGATATATTTAGTAAGGTGTGAAACATCGAGTTTTGCAGAATTTAAATTTTATTGCAGATTCAGATAGAATACCTGTCCATGTATAATATTTGTATGGCAGGATTTTTCTTTAAGGCGACAAACCCCTAGAAATGGGCGTGGTACTTGTAGGACTAAAGTTTGCAAAACGCAGATTTTATTGCGGATTTCGGCAGAATATCGTTTCGTTACCAACATTTGTTCCACAACTTTTTCAATCAAAGAATATTCTAGAAATGGGCGTGGCTATATTAAAACCAAAGTTCAAAAATTTTGACTTTATTGTGGATTTCGCTAGAATAACTATATGGATTGAAAAAGTTCTGGGACAAATATTGGTAACGAAGTGATATTCTGCCGAAATCCACAATAAAATCTGCGTTTTTCTAATTTTAGTTCTGCAATTGCTACACCCATTTCTAGGGATTCGTCGCCTTAAAGAAAAATCTTGCCATACAGATATTATATCTGGATAGGTATTCTATCGGGATCCGTAATAAAATTTTACATTTTGCAAAAACCCGATGTTTAACACCTTACCAAATATATCTTAACATAAGTTTTCGAAAAAAAATTACAAAAAAGTGCCGATTCTCACAAAATAAACCATGTCGTCATGAAGAAAAATAGTTCTTGAAAAACCCCCATTTTTTATCCACGTTTTTTATAGAGAATTAAACAGGGATTACGATGGTATAGTTTTAAGTCCTTAAATCAACTTCAAAAAGTTCAACTGTTAATAGCTAAGTTAGCTTTAGGACAATCTTGACGATCTTATATATATAGAAATGTTAAACCCGTTTCTTTAGCTTTAAAACGACGTTAAGTTGAAGTCTCTACGATGAGCAGAACAACCCGAGATATAACGATTTGAAGAAGTACATGATTAGTAAGAATCACGAAAAAATGCTAACTTTGACAGATCATATCTCCAAAGAAAAAAGCGAAAAAAATCCTCGAACACGTGTTAGCTTATTTCATGTATAGAACCCATAAAAAATTGGAGCCAATCGAAAGTGTGACACCAAATTTGGTGTCCGATATGAAAAAGAATGTCTCATATACAAGTGCATTTTAAATAGCACACAAATCTGCATAATAACTTTGCCCGGCAGACCACGCTTACACATGTATCTGCGTTTAGGAAACAGCTGATTTGTTGATAAATAGTAGGTTCTTTCCCGTACAACCCGGACCGGATCCGGTAATTAGAGAATAAACGAAAAATTTCCACGCAAAAAACCACATTTCGGGTCCAGAATTTGAGAAATAGCTGATTCAAGTGGTTCTTGTTGTCGACACTTAAATGCAAACACTTTGAAATAGAATTTTGGTTTCACAAATTTGATGTTTTAATAAAAAAAATATATATGTATATATATAAAGATTGAAAATACATGTTAACACAGAACAGCTAATATACATGTTGACACTGAATCCATTTTTCACTTACAATCCAATACGTTGCAATTTTCGCTCACGGTACGATTTGCAAAGTATTGTTTTCAAGTATCTGTTTTCAAAGTATTTGTAATCAAAGTATTAGATGTTTCAAATGGAAACTGCCAGAAACACCTCATTTGCGTTATATCCATCGATTTAGTGCCAAATTTTTCTCTTTGTTATTAATCCTTCGAAATAGATTTTGTAAATCGCACCGATTTGAAATCGTACGATTTTCAGAACATGCCTGATTAGTTGATTATAGGTTTTTTAATGTTATTCCTAACATTCGCATTCCGAAAATTCGCATTGGCGAATGTGAAAAATATGGCATTCGAAACATCCCTAGTATGTACATACTATACATATGACTACACATATATGGCCAAAAAGGAAAGGTTAAAGCTTGTTGTGGGCCATAAAGTACGTTCCAACAGCACGTAATTCCCTCTATCATTCGTAAATGGCTCTCTCATTCGTAATATGCGCCCAATTACCCTTCGAATTACGTAATTCGCCATATAAAATTTTGAGAGCGACAAAAATTTCATTTTCTTTAAAAGCAAACTCCAAATAAATAAAGTTACTCAGATTTCAAAATTTTTTTTTGTTTAAACAGTAATTACTCAAGATCTATTAATCATAATCTCATTAATTGCACATCCCTAAGACGAATGAATCCTATACATTACTGTTCATGAAGACTTTTTTATTTGAAAAATAATTGTATTAAACACTAGAAATCGTGTTGGGCCGCATGCAGTCCGCGAGTTTGACACGTCAGTTGTACATATGCACATATATTTTTGTTGGATTAATAGGCCGCTAAAATTTAAAACAATGCATATTCTTCGTAATTGTACTATATTTTCCAATCAAACATTTTTGTAAACCATCCAACATGTGCGTGAAGCGGTTGTTAAAGCGTTTGAACGATCGAACATCGATAGATACATATCATACGATATCGTAACACATATTGGATTGTGTAAACAAACGGTTGCCTAATGCCCACAATGTTGTCAGTAAAAAAGGTCAAAATCATGGATGTGGAGAATTTAGTTGTCGCAGAAACAAAAATTTTAACTTTATTATTAAACAGATTTTACGCTGTTATGAAATGGTTGAGCTCGTCAATTTAGTTTGTAACCGGGCAGAGCACGAACTTACATATTTCTCAATTTATCGCGAAACGTACGGAATGATGAACTATTAAAGTCATTTCGGGAACGTTACCAAAACTTAAAAAAAATAATACAAGATATACTCGACATGTACATTTTGTACAGCCAAAATTTTTCAAAAAATCTCAAATTTAATTAAAACATAAAATTTAAGATGAATTTTGTTTGCTCGCCATAGTACGAAAAGGTTCCCGAAATGACGATAGCGCCATTATCGTATTTTAATTTTTATATTTTAATGTTTAACTAAATATTTATGCAATTGTTGTGACTATCCATCTTAATATTAAGAATGATATACAATTTTAACCTAAACACCTTACATATAGCAAAATGCTGCTGAATTGATGTAGCAATTAAATCTGACTTACCTAAATATTTTATTTAATTATGCATTCAGTCAAACAAATACATGCCAGTCACATGTCAAAACACCCTTTGAAAGACCGCCAGTTCTTGAAATGAGAAATTTTTTTTTCCTACAACGTTTTAGTTAAGTAAAAATAGCGAACTTTTTCATAAAATCATTTTAGCATTACTATTCGGATTAAGCAATTTTCAGCATTTATTTTTTAAGCAATTTTAAGTTTAACAAATAAAGAAGTCTAAGTTCGGGCGAACCCGAATGTTCTACCGAGTGTTCTAGACCACCGGTCCACCCTTCCAAAATGGCGGAAAATGTTTTCTATTGGAAACGCAAAAATATGGACTAAATGGAATATACATGTTTTTACTACAGATTCGAAATTTATCGACAAAAATACGTACATACATAACTTTTGTCTCAAGCTTTTTTTCGAAAGTGCCTTTTCAACCTCTAAATGACCTTGATTGTTCAACTCGTCCTGGACTTCTAAAATGGAGGAACATATTTTTGATTGGAAAACGCCAAAATATGATTTACCAACTCGGTGATGCTCTATCTTTTGTTCGTATTACCGACTTCCGCTTTCGGCCCGAATTGGCTTAATCATACCGAAATCCCATTCTTTTAAATGGGTCATACATGCTTTCACCCCAGATTGGGATTCTGCGGACAAAAATATGTAACTTTATTCGGAAACTATTTTGTGTAAAAATCATCATTCAACCCGCAAATTACATCTTAAGCAGGTTTAAATATTGTTTTTTAGCCTTTCTTAAATTTAAATGAGGTAATTAGTTACTAAAATATCGCAAACTACCGTTAAATGAGAGCTAGGCGTGGTTATTGTCCGATTTTGCCGATTTTCAATACAATCCGCCCTTATATGTGTAACAAGTTTCGTCGAGATATCTAAATTTTTATATGAGTTATCGTGTGCGTAGACGAACGGTCAGACAGATGATCGATTTTCATTCTGAGCAATTTGATAATCATATGTCTGCATCTATCTCGATTCCTTTCGGCTGTTACAAACAATCGTTACGCGGAGAAATTTAATACATATGTATGTATGTAATACATATGTACATATGTACATGGCTCTCGGGTATAAAAATAAACTTAAAATTAGCTTTTGTGTGAAATTTTTTTTGTCGAACTGCAGTGTGTTTGTTTGGAATGTTTGAATTTGAGTTTTTGTTTAGCGATCATGATTTTTGGTTTTTTTTTTGTTGACCTGAGTTGTTTTTGCCTTAACCCGCCATCCTACAGCTGAATTTTCGTAACAAGTTTCGACAGGTGGGGTGTCACAATCCCCATTGAAATACAGCCTTTTATGATTAAGTACCACGATTTTCACTAAAATTTCTTTAATGTTTTTAAAAATAAAGCTTTTTTTAATGAGTAGCAATAAAAACATGTCGCGTTATTTATTAAAGCCACTTAGGAAGCGCTTACAACTGGACTGATGTTAGAACAGGCACCAAGAAAATTACTATGCTGGGGTTTATTACACCCCACCTGTCAGATTCCGGGTAAATACTGTTTTATGTTCAGCCCGATGTTAGGAGATTCAGCGTACTATTCTTGGTTCTGGTACAAAATTTAATTTGTTTACTTTGTTCTTTGCTCAAAGTAGTTACATAGTATGGTTACTTTATTTTAATACTCACAGAGTGTATCTCCAAGGAATGTAGACCAGCCACTAGTTGATTAGTTGGGATTGTCCCAATATTGAATAAATGTTTCGGGTATACTTTTGAGTTTCTATATTTTTTAATTCATGAAAATCAATACGTTGCAATACTTTTTGTATGTGTGAATATAAACAAAGTGATTGTATAATACTTGGCTTCTCATTTTGTTGCGTGGAAACTTATTTATACTATGCTCGTTTATATCGCACCCTTAATCAAAAATGGTCACAACTCAAGAAATTGCAATGTTTAGGAGAAGTAAAAAACTGTTGATGCTGTGTAAGCAAAGCAAGCAAAATACTTTTTTTTTTCATAAGATGGTGATGAAGAAAAAATTTTGCCGAGCGTTGGATATAGGACTTGCACTGAGAAATAAATACGTTTCTCTCAACACATGATTTGGTTATAGTTAGATTATTTGGTTATAGTTACCAAATTATGTGTTGAGGGAAATATATTTAACTGAGTTTTTTCTGTGTATGAACTGCTTTATAGAAAAAGAGTAAATCTTAAAGAATTTTGAGTTGTGATAGTTTTTGATGTAGGGCTGGATATGTATGTATAACATCGATATATTGTAGAAATCTTGCAGTCGTATGATTCTAAGTATGTATGTATGTAAGTACATAGTACATATGTTTGTTGTTCAATCCAAACGGAGGAGCTATGTATTTTTTGAGATATATTTAGTAAGGTGTGAAACATCGAGTTTTGCAGAATTTAAATTTTATTGCAGATTCAGATAGAATACCTGTCCATGTATAATATTTGTATGGCAGGATTTTTCTTTAAGGCGACAAACCCCTAGAAATGGGCGTGGTACTTGTAGGACTAAAGTTTGCAAAACGCAGATTTTATTGCGGATTTCGGCAGAATATCGTTTCGTTACCAACATTTGTTCCACAACTTTTTCAATCAAAGAATATTCTAGAAATGGGCGTGGCTATATTAAAACCAAAGTTCAAAAATTTTGACTTTATTGTGGATTTCGCTAGAATAACTATATGGATTGAAAAAGTTCTGGGACAAATATTGGTAACGAAGTGATATTCTGCCGAAATCCACAATAAAATCTGCGTTTTTCTAATTTTAGTTCTGCAATTGCTACACCCATTTCTAGGGATTCGTCGCCTTAAAGAAAAATCTTGCCATACAGATATTATATCTGGATAGGTATTCTATCGGGATCCGTAATAAAATTTTACATTTTGCAAAAACCCGATGTTTAACACCTTACCAAATATATCTTAACATAAGTTTTCGAAAAAAAATTACAAAAAAGTGCCGATTCTCACAAAATAAACCATGTCGTCATGAAGAAAAATAGTTCTTGAAAAACCCCCATTTTTTATCCACGTTTTTTATAGAGAATTAAACAGGGATTACGATGGTATAGTTTTAAGTCCTTAAATCAACTTCAAAAAGTTCAACTGTTAATAGCTAAGTTAGCTTTAGGACAATCTTGACGATCTTATATATATAGAAATGTTAAACCCGTTTCTTTAGCTTTAAAACGACGTTAAGTTGAAGTCTCTACGATGAGCAGAACAACCCGAGATATAACGATTTGAAGAAGTACATGATTAGTAAGAATCACGAAAAAATGCTAACTTTGACAGATCATATCTCCAAAGAAAAAAGCGAAAAAAATCCTCGAACACGTGTTAGCTTATTTCATGTATAGAACCCATAAAAAATTG
>NW_023458563.1:12708422-12709884 GCF_013731165.1 Rhagoletis pomonella
TTTGTTTTTTGAAATGTTCGTCACCATTTGTAGTTTCTCCCAATTTTTCATTATAATTCTCACAGCTAAAGTTGTAGGTATATTAGTAAACAAAGAAACGACATTAAACGGCACTAAAACGTCTTCTTTACACACATATATGAGTAGTCCACTTGCAAACAGCGTTATGTGATTTTATAATAGTAAGCCATAAATTAAAAAAAAAAAAAACGTCTATAACAACAAGTAACATCCAAATTGTATATTTCTTTTTATTATCTGAAAATTTGGATAAATAAGAGCCTAATAACATTAAAAATCAAAATCGCAGTGTGGTAGTTTTTGAAAATTTTATATGTAGAAATTAAATATAGCGATTTTTGAAGCAGTAAGTTTTATATAGCCAGCTTTTCTAAGCTTTTCGGGTTCTCTCTTCCATGAAGATTGGTCTGCTTCTTTTTTGAGACATCTTCCACTAGGCACCGAAACTAATACGATGTTTCCACGCTTCGTAATTCGCTCTCTAAGTAATTCGCTAAGTAATTCGCGAATTACCCTGTTTCCACGACACTAATTCGTTTGGCAGCTTTAGTTCTTGTTCTTGTTCTGCGCTATTTATTATTATTTTTGTGTACTACAAATATCGAAGATGGAGCTAAAATTTAAGTTATCATCAACAATTTTAATTTATATAGAGAATATTTTATTAATATTAATCTATAACTGGAAAAAGTGCCAGCAGGTCGGTGAAAACTTCGATATATTTCCGATAAATATTAGAGAAGGTACCGATTCGTTCGTCATTCGCATGGTAATTCGATCTGAATTGCCTACAAATGAGGTAATTCGCTCTCGAAATTTTGTATGGCGAATTACGTAATTCGGAAGGTAATTGGCAAGGCGAATGACGAATGGGAGAGCGAATTACGAATAAGAGAGCGAATTACGAATCGTGGAAATGTCGTATAAAACGTTTTCTTGCAGTTTTCTAAGTTCATCAGAAGATGGAGACTTTTGAACTTGTATAAATACGTACAATAAATATTATAGCGACTTTTGAAAGTGTATATATACATACATACAGTAAGTATTATAGCGACTTTTGCTAGAATAGCTAACATTTGATGCTATTTTTTTCAGAATATATAAGGATTTTGCACTGTATTGTTAGTAAACCTGAAACTACTTTAAATACTGGTACGTTAACCAGCAAAAACTAAAAATCGAAAAAAATTTACATAGCGCACTTGCAAGTGGAGTACTCATATATTCATCAGTTTTTCTTTTAGGTTAAAAGAGTTTTTTATATTGTAATTTTCGCTGGTTAATGATTTCAAGCTTGTCCAACATATTTTGAAGAATTGTGCGTTTTAGTGTCGTTTGATGTCGTTTCTTTGTTTACTAATATACCTACAACTTTAGCTGTGAGAATTATAATGCAAAATTGGGAGAAACTACAAATGGTGACGAACATTTCAAAAAA
>NW_023458563.1:12709984-12711765 GCF_013731165.1 Rhagoletis pomonella
GACATAGATTTCAAAAGTTGGGTCACTTGAGGTGAAATGCCCCATATATATTTGGAGTAGCATTTAGACCTAAATGCGCTAAATGTGCTTTTACGCGTAAGCAAAAACAGCCCATTACTCTAGAACTGATGGTCCTATTGAATTTTCTTTTTTGTTGTGTACAAGAAAGGTTTTTAGAGTCGAAAAAAATTGCAGAAAAAGAAAATTTAAGAAAAACTAAACTGACCTTTGGGAGATTTTGTAAAGGAAATTTTTTATAGTAATAGTACAATTGAAATTAGAGATGGGCGATCTCGTAACTTTTGAAGAACAACGTTATTTGTTACTGTGACTTTGCAGTCACAGTGATTTTCATCCGTGACTGTGACAAAAACAATGACAAAAAAGTTGCATTATTTATTTATTTGACATCACTGACTATTTTCGTCCTTTGTTTTGGTCATTCACATTCGTTTTTAATGGTGTGAAATTCGAATAGCAAACTAAATTAATCTGATTTTAGTGTTAAATAACTGGTGGCAGTTTCTCGATATGTAATTGCGACTGTTACTTTAGTCACAGTTTGTAGCAGCGCAATCCTACTACAAAAACATCTGCTCACAAGCTGCTCCTTTGACACAGTCTGTCACGGTGACTATTTGGAAGTTGCCACAGCCGTTACCCGTGACTTTTGAGTAACAGTGACAAGGTCACAGATACTGCTGCGGAAGTGGCGTTGAAGAACGATTCAATAAGGCAATTGAGACTAGCCGTTGGAGGGGTGTTTAAAGCTTTTGAAAGGAGCCATGACTGGGCATTAATCAGCGACATAGTAACTTCAGCTCTGAAACAACTGAGAAGTCTAGAGAGATCGCAGCGTATCACCCGTGATTGAACCCACTGAAAGCGAATTGGAACCAAACCGCGAAGTTCACCAACCAAAGCGTAAACGCGGACTGTACCCTAGGCCGTTCCAGCCGCCAATACAGTGCGGCTTAGAAACCTGTGCTCACATACCTCATCTTTAACCTGGAATTTACCAATTGAAGCGTAAGGGTGGACTGCAACCAGTTCCAGTAGGGGGTTTAGTTCGTAAAAAAACACATATGAGCCATTCTTTTTTAAGTCGGACGGATTTCGTAAAAAATATTATGTCATCTGCACACAAATCTGCATAATAACTTTGCCCGGCAGACCACGCTTACACATGTATCTGCGTTTAGGAAACAGCTGATTTGTTGATAAATAGTAGGTTCTTTCCCGTACAACCCGGACCGGATCCGGTAATTAGAGAATAAACGAAAAATTTCCACGCAAAAAACCACATTTCGGGTCCAGAATTTGAGAAATAGCTGATTCAAGTGGTTCTTGTTGTCGACACTTAAATGCAAACACTTTGAAATAGAATTTTGGTTTCACAAATTTGATGTTTTAATAAAAAAAATATATATGTATATATATAAAGATTGAAAATACATGTTAACACAGAACAGCTAATATACATGTTGACACTGAATCCATTTTTCACTTACAATCCAATACGTTGCAATTTTCGCTCTCGGTACGATTTGCAAAGTATTGTTTTATATTTGTAATCAAAGTATTAGATGTTTCAAATGGAAACTGCCAGAAACACCTCATTTGCGTTATATCCATCGATTTAGTGCCAAATTTTTCTCTTTGTTATTAATCCTTCGAAATAGATTTTGTAAATCGCACCGATTTGAAATCGTACGATTTTCAGAACATGCCTGATTAGTTGATTATAGGTTTTTTAATGTTATTCCTAACATTCGCATTCC
>NW_023458563.1:12711775-12744767 GCF_013731165.1 Rhagoletis pomonella
GGTTATAGTTACCAAATTATGTGTTGAGGGAAATATATTTAACTGAGCTTTTTCTGTGTATGAACTGTTTTATAGAAAAAGAGTAAATCTTAAAGAATTTTGAGTTGTGATAGTTTTTGATGTAGGGTTGGATATGTATGTATAACATCGATATATTGTAGAAATCTTGCAGTCGTATGATTCTAGGTATGTATGTATGTAAGTACATAGTACATATGTCTGTTGTTCAATCCAAACGGAGGAGCTATGTATTTTTATGTACATACATATGTATATGTAGCTATGTTATTGTAGTAGTTGCCTTCAGTCCATCGGACGTGTAGTCAAATTTGCTTCCAATTAATTATTTAAAAAATGCTTAAATGTCCTCTGTTATTTCTTCCTTGATGGGAGTTTACTTAACATTGGACTAGTATAATTATAAAATTTCGTGTTCGAAGCGATTGTTCTTTTCCGTTTTCTTTTGTGCGTGTATGTGTGTGTATACATCGTAACCCAGCAAGCATTCATTTACGTTTATCATACTACATATCGTCGCTCGAGTAAAGAAACAGTGTAAATGCCACATACACTATTATTCGATAATTGCACCATTGGATAGACAATCCTTTAATCTATTAGAAAAATCGTTTATTTTTTCAAATATCTCTTTGGCTCACTAATTTATTACCGAAAAACCAAATTGTATTTGTATGGTTTGTAATGGTTTATAAAAACTTCCAATTCGTTTTTCTCAAAACTATACTTTTCACATTACACTATTTCATTATTCCTGCGACGATATGTAAAAATGATTCAAAACCAAGAACTTTTTAAATATCAAAACTTTTAAAAACGGTTTGAAAAATACAACTTTTCTTCTTTAGGAAAGGGAGATCTCATGGATACCAATATCAAATGTTCTACATCAAAAATATTTCAAACAAATTCAAAAATAAAAAACAAAAACTTAAGCTAACAAATAAACATGATTGGAAAAGTCAGGCCAATAATGATTTTGCAATGGCTCAAATTCTAATATATTCTAAATAAAGATTTTTATATCAAGAAAAATTAAAAGGAGCATTTTCAAAAAATTTTACTTCATAGTTTTGATTAGCCATAATATCTCGCCATAATCGAATTTTAGTTTTTCTGGCCATTTCATAATGTTTCATATAAATTTTTTATTTCAGCGTTTCATTATTTTCATGATGCTTCTAATTTTAATTTTCTTCTGCGTTTTGTAAACTAAATACTCATCTTTATTTAGGGCATAGTTTCAATTCAGTTAATTTTTACATTTATGGTTTGTTGCGTAGTTATTTTATTTATTTTTACTGGAGTTGTTTTTTTAATCGAACTTCGATTAATCGAGATCTTCCGACTCAAATGAATGGGAAATCTAATGTTCAATGCGATCTTTGTGTTCAAGGTGATAACGAATTCTTCCAAAAGATGAAATATATCTACATATTTAAATACATAAAAAAAGAATTTTTCCAAAGGTAAAAAAATAATTTAAACGTTCGCGTCGTTGCCGATTCTGGATGTGTTAACGCACAGCCGTAATTTTTTTTGTATACGTGAATGTTTTTTTTTTTTAATTCTGATCCATAAATCTTATGTACACTTGTATGTACATGTGTTTCATGTCTCTTGTTTTTGGTTGTTCATAAACATGAACCACCGGTGGTACGTGACGGCTCACGAAAAAGCTGGTCATATATAGTAAAAATTAACCTACAGGCTTCAGACTTGGAACACAAGCTTCTTTATTGAACATAATTATAATTATAAAGTGTTAATATAAAACAAAATCCTCCCACAAATGCGCCCACTACCCATGTAACGGAATTTTTTAAAAACTCTAAATGTAATATTTCGGAAGCTCTAGCAAAGAAACCAAAGGCAATAGAACCTTCCACTTAGCCTTAAATTAAAGGTAGAACTCTCGACTACTGTCGTTGAAAATGCCAGCCCTGCATCTTGACCAAAAGGTCACTTATAGTCATTTATTGAACAGCAAAAACTTATTTTAACAAAATTTTTTTCCAATATTTTTTTATTGTTCAATAAATCTTAAAGCTGTTTTTGATAGAGCTTTTCATGTTGATTACAAGTCCGCAATTATAAAGTTTTCATCTCATCCAGATTTTGAGAAAGACGAGGTCAATGTGTCAAAAAATCATCAAAACGAAAAATAATTTTTTTGAAATATTTGAGAATCTCTAGTAGAGAAAGAAAACGTGATAAAAACTTTCACCTATGCTTAAATTAAAGCTGAAACTCTTGAATACTGTTCCTGAAAATACCACCCCTGCATCTTGATCGAAAGGTCACTTATACATAGTCATTTATAGCACATCAAAAACTGATTTTGACAAAAAATTTTATTCCAATATTTTTGTGTTGTTCAATAAATGACTATATATGACCTGATGGAAACTTTATACTTAAGGATTCAAAATCAGCACAAAAAAGCCTATTAAAAACAGCTTTAACATTTGCCGCACCAAAATCAGTGGTGCCCTGTGTAAGCTTTCCGCAAAACACAATGAGCACTGTATTATTTTATTTCGCCATTCAATCGGGAACTACAACAGAACTTGGACGAATCTGGTTACTTTCTTGTTGTTTTTGCTATTATCTTCTATTATCTTCAAAATGCAGAATATCCCGATCTCTCGCGATCACAACTTTTTCAACAACCAAATGAAAAAAATATTCTTATATATTTTTTTTTGAGACAGCTTTTACAATTAATTTTTAGATAGTTGTGTCAAAAATTTAAATTTAATGACTTAGATTATTTAAGATACCGTCAGCTACGCTCTCTATCTCGCAAAAAATAATTAAGTGTTTGAACCACTATTTTAAAATAAAATAAATAAAATTTTAAGTGGGATTAGCAAGTTCAAACTGCTCTAGTAAAGAAGATACAAAAAAAGGGTGCCTTATACTTTTCATCCACTACAATGGACCTTCATCTTGACAAATTACCATGTTTTTCAACAGTCGGACAACTTTGATTTTCGGAATACTGGCAAGCTTTTTCGTGATGTCTCCCACTGTGCGGCTGTGACATATATTTCTTACCCAGGGACGTCAAATACTACCAGTGGCCACGATGTAAAAGGTAAATACATTGATGTCTAAGTATCTCTGTTTTGTTTCAGAAAATTAATAAATTTCGATTTTTTTTGCGTCCTGTAACAAATTAAGTTTGCTTGAATAAACTAGTATTAGGGGAGCTCAAAATTTGTAGCATTTAAGGTGTAAAGTTGCTACATATGTATGTAGACTGCTTTTGGAGAAGCAACAAAACGCGTGCTAAATTGTTACGTAGAACCTTTATACCAAAAATGCTACAAATCGTGAACTGCCGCATTGAAAATACTCCTTAAATCCGGTTTTTTAGTAGTTAGTCCAAAATACTTAGATAATAAATGCAAAAATGATCCGACTTAGAACCGAATGTACCGCCCTTACGTACAGCCGTTACTTCTTTTCCAAGCTTCTTGTGCCATAACGTTTTTAAATAGGATTAAACATAAAACCAACAGTGTGCCGCATGTGGTACACGACGTCGCGCATGTGTTTTTTACTTTAAGGAAAATTTACTAAATAACGGATTACCGCTGGAAGCAAGTGCAACCACAATCTAATTTTCTTATATACTTATATTTCCTAATATATTCTTGTGACATTAATAACAAAAACAGTTCCATAAAAAATACTTGACTACTCAATTTTTGAATCTTCAACTTTCTAAACGAAATTCAGATAAGGAAACAAAAATCATTTGTTTTGGTTTTTTGTTTTTTTTTTTTAACTTTATTTAAGTTTTTATTATGCCAAACCGAAAGAAGCACGCGCCCTTTGAGGTTCTCGATTTCGAGTACATTTCTCCCATTCAATTTGATTAGCTAAATTTTTCGATATGTCGACATATGCATGTACTACTGTGCAAATGAACCGAAATGTAACCATACACAGAGTGCTGCTATAGACATAACCATTGCAATCGGCTGTTCTGATCAAACGTAACGAAGCTCTCTAAACGATTATTTGTGACATTCCTTAACACCACGGCCATAATCATAACCGCAATAATTCGCATAAAGCTGAAAATTGGTACAAGTGTTGCGAACATCATTACAAATGGGATGCAAAAGGTCCCATCGATCCCACATCTGCTAAAAATTTATTCAAGGTCAAAGGTCACATAAATTGATATTTTTAAATTTTCAGCCAAAAAGCAAGGTTTATCATAAAAAAGGTTACACAAAAGTGTAGGGAGGAAACGATACCATGCAGGTATCGACACTTTTACTTGGAAGTAGTATCGAAAGAAAGTATCGAAAAATATCGGATCTAAAGTATCGATACCTACTCGTATCGATAATTTTGCCTATGAAGGCAATACGTATGAACTAAAGTACTTACTACATATAAATAGTCTCAATCAAAGCTCGTTTGTTGATCACCCCGATTGCTTGTTTTCCTCACAACTCAAGGAAAAGTTCAATTTATTCCCTGTTTCACTGTGATTACTTTTTTCTCCTAAATTAAGAATTTTAAATATATTTGAACTTAATATTTTATTAAAAATTATTATCTTACAGTTTCGCTTAAAAATGCAAAAAAAAAACAATATATGTGACCTTGAATAATTTTGTTTGCAGATGTGGGATCGATGGGGACTTTTCACATTTTATTTTTACCGGTGTTCCCAACATTCGTACCAATTTCCAGCTCAATGCAAATTATTGTGTGTTTACATCACTTACTTATTTTTTTAGCTAACTTGACTGCGCTTCTAATAAAAGACAAAATATGTACATACATATGTAATTCCTTATTAATTTGATCAACAAGATTTTCTTCATAGATACATACATATATGAAGACTGCGAAGACAAATAATACGACATACTACATATATTATTAGTTCTGTTCTGTTTCATTAGGTGGTTTTTTTCTCTATGCACTATTACTAGAATAGCAAAAGCAATCCGTGTGATTTCACTCGAAACCGATTTGAGAAAATTTGTGAAAACCAAGTTAGGCCTGGGGCGTATTTCATAAAGGGACAGTGACTATTTTGTCACGACAGGCATTTACCGTATTGTCAGTGAAAATTCGACAGTTTGGTGGATGTTTTGTTTCATAAAAACAATTGTCACCGTTTGAATTCCATGTTTTTTCAAAGTTGTCGGCAGTCATATGAAATTTAGATATAATTCATATGTAATCATTGCATTTCCATTATTTTAGTTTTAAGAAATATTTAAATTATTGAAGAGCAATGAAATTCGCGTAATTACCATATACAAAATTGGAAAATTCTCCTGTGAAAACTTTTAAACGGAGCTATTTAGTTTTGTCGGTCCAGGCGTCTATGAAACAGAAAAAATGTCGGCGACAATTCTGGCTCTGAAACTTTCCGGAAAAATCTGCAATGGTCACTTTTATGAAATAGTTCCTGGTATTTTTCTTCGAAACGTTCGAAATCATGTTTGCTGAGTATGCGTGTATTAGTATGTACTATGTATGTCTGTTTTTTGTGTGTGTATATATTTTGAGTGTTTGATGTTTTCGCTTCTCTTTCTTTTGTTTCATTCTATTTTTTATTAGTTAGTTTGTAGTTTTTAGTATTTTAAATTCGTGTCTCAGTTTGTAGTTGTTTCTGTTGATGCTGTATTTGTTGTGCAGCATCAGTGAAGGCATTCACCGCGCGCTGAGCTGTCTGTGAATGGCCATTGATGGCGGCAGCCGTCCCATGCCCCACTAGCAGATTGTAACGTTGCTGCAATTGCTGCTGCTGCGGCTCTTCGTCGATGTAGGTGATGTCTGAGAGCAGGGCGGCCGCCGTCGTAGACCCATTGCCACCACCAGGCTGATTATTATTTTTATATTGCTGGTGTTGCTGCGGGCTATTAGTACGCTGTTGTTGCTGGTGCGCATAATTAGGATTAAGCAGGTTAGAATTATACAGCGGATAACCGGGGATCGTGCCGCGTGGACTGCGCAAGCTATGCAACGATCGGCGCTCGTTCAAGTCTTCCAATGTTGAGCGGAATGCACGAATAACGCGTAACTGAAACAAATAAAATTAGACAACAAACAAACAAACGAACGTACGAACAAACATCGCAAAAAAAGAACGAAAATGAAAAAAGAAAAATGAAACGAAAAAGAAAAAAAATAAATTGATTAATTGTTTGGTATTTGGGAATTTAAAAAAGATGCAAAATGCAAAATATAAATAAGGAGATAATCAATAAAAACAAAATGTAAATAAAAACTTTGTAAATTAATTATTTGTTAATTTCATATCACTTTTTATTTAAATATCATTATCTTAAACTTGCACATATGTATGTATGCACATATATACATATGTATGTAATATGTTTGTATGTTTCTAAGCTGTACTATATACGATCGCAGCTAGTATATGTAGGTGAATGCAAATATCTACAGTGTTGTGCAAAACAAAAGCAACAAAATTTAGTTAGATTAATGCTGTTCTCTGTACTCCTTTCAAAAAACAATTTAAGCAAAATTGTATTATTATTTCTTAAATACCCAAAAGCGCTTTAAAATAAACGTAATATTTGTACCACTTCTTGGTGAAAAAAATAGAATTAAAAACAAAAACTGGTCCACACTCGGTTGGCATATGTGCATAACAAAAGTAACAAATCAATATTTTGAATAAGAACCCTTATTCTTAGTTACATCAGTGAATCTCCCGAGGCATTGATGCTAGTAAATGTTATCTATGATTCATCTTTATTGCAAAGGTGTGGACCGGAAACCCTCCTCTTTCTCAACGTTCTATTGTTTTCACCAAGAAGAGGTAAATGTATTACATTTATTTTAAAGCACGGTTTTTTGAATTAAATACAGCAATATAATTAATTTGATGGTTTTATATATGTATACGCATACATACATAAAAGAATACTTAAATGTACACAAGTCATAAAGTTAAATAAAACTAAAACAGTGACTTCTGCGTGTATGGACGTAAACATACGGCTTCTGCTCTATTTTTTTTAAATTTAATACTGTACATATGTATGTTTGAGTGTCCAATTTGTATCATTAAATATTTTAAATGATTTGATTGAGGGGAAATTGCCAAATCGCGCTTATTTTTTTATATGTACACTAGGGTGGTCCAAAAATGTATGAGGAAAAAGTAAAGTCGGAATTTTTATGCTCTCACCCCCTAGGATTGTTCTATACCGAAAAAAGTATACCCCTATTTTTTTTTTGGAATCAAAAAATATTTAGAGGTCGCTCATAGCGCTCAAAATTTTCCATGCATTTTTATATGGGGAGAAAACAACTTTTCGTAGAAATGGTATAGAATTCTTAGTCAATATTTTTCGATCTAAAAACTCTGCTTCTGTGCAGGAGATTTCCAATAATAATACCCGATTGTCTAGTTAACCATTTATTATCGTAACTAATAAAAAATCGTTTGTATAAAAAAATAGTTAAATAAATAATTGGGTATTGTTATTGAAAGTCTCCTGAAGAGAACCAGAACTTTCCGATCGAAAAATATTGATTTTCAAGAATTCTATATCATTTCTACGAAGTGATTTTTCCCCATATAAAAATACATGGAAAACATTGAGCGCTTTGAGTGACCTCTAAATATTTTTTGATTTCAAAATAAAAAAAAGGGGTATACTTTATTTCGATATAGTACAATCCTAGGGGATGAGAGCATTACAATTCCGACTTTACTGTTTTTGGTCCACCCTAATGTACACACATAACCATGCATATGTACATAATACATATTAGGGCTGGGACTATCCGTATACTCGCATATCCGGTCATCTGTGTGGATATTCGCGTGTACGAATAAAATCCGGATATCCGGTTAATATCCGTTTTATTTTGTTATCCGAATATTCTAATGCCGAATTTCCACTAGGCATTGAAATGACAAAAAATTAGAGGTATTTAAAGAGTGCCATGTGGAAATGAATTTAATGACTATGTTTTTAACGTAATGACACGAATATTTTTTAATGCCCAAGTTTGCCAATAAAATATTTGCCATTTAATGCCTAGTGCATATCCAGCATAAGCAGTGTTTGAACGGGTTAATAAAATTGTTCTCAAAATAACTGAATCTATTGAATTGAAAAATAAATAATAGCATACTTCATTAATACACAAACAATAGTCATTTTTAGATTCGAAAATCTGGATATCCGATTAAAAAACCTGGATAGAACTCCCAGCCCTGATACAAAAGAAGCAGGGTTAGAACTACGGCAAGACCAAATTGGAGCAAAAGACGTCAATAATTGTAGCAGAAAATAAAATTACCATCTACTTTACCCATTACACCTTCGACTCTACAACTTAAAGTCAATCTCTTTTTAACCAAAGTAAGGAACCATTTGAATTTTTAATGACAGTTATCCTCTCCTGTTTCAAGCAAGTGTTGTATATTTTGGCGAACGAGTGGCAAAAATTATCTTAAAAATTACGTTCCAACTATTATTATCGTGGAGAAATTATGAAAGTTATGCCATTTCCCAGAACGAATACCTTCAAGATGCATATTTATATTTAGGTATACATACATAAGTAGTATGTGCTACATGCAAAAATGAAAATTAATCGAATCTTATTTATATTATACTTTAAAATTAAAAGTAAATGCTCTTGTTAAATGAAAAAAGAGAAACAATTGTACTTCTTAATTTTTTGAGTTCAGTTATCGCAATAAGAGCACTTTGTTACTTTCGAACGAAAATCGTAGCAGATCGTAGGTAAAGTGGGGTAGGGTAGTAAATTTCAAATTTTATCGAAGCCCGTAGTAAATCTACCACGATTGTAGTGAATCTCTAACCTTGATAAGGCGCTGCCTACATGCATATGATGTATCTATTTTATACGCTTAGTTGCATATACATACATATACACATAATATTTAAAGGAAAAAATAACATAAATAAACTTTGAACATAACAAAACGTAAAACTAGTTAGTTAGCGTAAAAATAGTCATAAAAATTGGCATACAAATATTGGTAAAATTAGGCGAAAAAATAAGCGTCAATGCAAATAAACAAAAATATTTTTTAGCACAACAACAAAAAACGGAATAGCTAAACCAAAAGTGTATGTATTTTATATGGATTCATAGTGACCATTGTGGGAGTGAACAAGGTCTTGTATACTGTCGTATTGTTGTAGGAAGAGCTGGGCACTTAGGATTACGATTACATTTTGATTACTTAGGACCGTGATTAATAATAATAATAATATATTGGCGCTTACACATATGTTAGTGCTTGGGCGAGCTTCTCCTCCGATTTGTGGTGTGCGCCTTGATTTTGTCACACAAAGAGGAGGGACCTACAGTTTTACGCCGGCTTCGAACGGCGATTGTGTTTTTCGTGGCAGAAATACACTCGGAGGTTTGCCATTGCGAGGGGATTGCGATTACTGGAAATGTAATCCAGGAAACTTTTAGCATTCAGATTACTGTAATTGTAATTATAAAATGCTTAATTGCGAATGCTTTAATTGTAATCCCTAAAATTTAACGATTACTACTACGGTAATCGTAATCGTACTTTTTATGATTACGATTACGGTAATCGTAATTCTCAAAATCCTAAGATTACAATTACAGTAATTGTAGTAATGGAAATGAGGATTACTAATACAGTAGTAGTAGTTGTTAAATACTTAGGATTACAGTTAATGCATTAGGGAAGGAAATAACGCATAGTAAAAATGAATAATTTTTATTTGACTATCGTTTAAAAGTGTTCGTGCTTAAGAATAATACTTTCGTACCAAAATTTAGCACGCACATATTTGAATGCCCACATCTCAGTATAGACTGAAGGGAAAAAATAGTAAAATCAAACAAAACCGTATTTAAATCAAATGAAAACGTTTTCAAAAGTAGTGTATGCATAATGAAAATATTCAATTCAAATACGCCTGTATTAAAATGAAGCATTTTGCACTTCACAGATGGCGTTTTGCACCTCACGAATGCTTTTTCATAATTAAGAAACTGTATGTATGCCAAGCAGAGTTGGGCACGGGACTAAATATTTAATCCTGATCCCGCCCACCCCGAAATTCGATTTTTAAGACCCGAACCCGCCCATCCCGACGTTTTTCAGAATTGTACCGCGAGTCCCGTGGGTCCCGATATCTACCTCTAAAAAATTTCAACGTGTGTGGTATGGTTTGCAAACCGATCGAGGGTTGACAAAAAAAATGTTCATGTCTTTCAAATTAATTTTAAATAATAAATATAATAATGAAAGATCTGGCATCTTCCGACTATTTTCTTTTGCTTTGCTGTTCGTTTTCGTCTCAATAAAACATTAAAAGTGCATATTTCAAACATCGTTTTTAAGGAAGATTTTGTGAATTTGCGGGGGTTACGGTTTTATCGGGAGTGTCGGGAAAGAATTTTGGTTCCGTCCCGCCCGCCATATTTTTACAGATCTTCCCGCTACCGCCCATCCAGGCCAATTTTAGATCAGTACCGTGGGTCCCGCTATCCCGCGCCCATCTCTAATGCCAAGCATGCACAGCGGTGAAAATTGTGTTAACACATAATCATAGCACTTGTGGTCAGCTCATTAAGTCAAGTGACATTTTGACTAGATTTGGCTATTTTTCGTTTCTTTATTTAATGTTTATATTTTTTTTATACCAGCGCCACATAAATTAATATTTCAAACTGCGTACCCAAATTATGAAAATTCAACAAACTTTAGGAATTGCACCCAAAACCTTTAAACTTTTTATTTAGAATTTTTAGAAAAATTTTGGGTATTCAGTTTTGTAGCTCATTAAATTTTAGCAGGTTAAAGTGCAAATTTCAAGACGCAAGAAAATGCCGTTGATTTTTTTTCAATTGACCACCTCGAAGTTGCGATTTGACGCCACACATAGGAGTATTTTTGTAATAAAACCGGTCAAAAGTCAGATTCATCAACTTTGCTAAAAACTGAGCACTGTTTCTTTTGATATTATATTTTAGTGGACCAATAAAAAAAAACCTATGAAGTATATATGAAAGAAGAAAGTATGCACTACAATTTTAAACCAGATTTTCATGACTTGCTTTTGACGATATATTTTTTGAATTATTTCCAATTAGGGTTTTTTGAAAGTTTAGTTTTAGAAAAATTTCAAAAAATTTTAATTCTGTTTACTACTTGTCGGGCCTTGTCGGCCAATATTTTTTTATAGAAATTTACTTTGGATCCTTGGCAATAAAAATCTATTACACCGTGCGAGATTAAATTTTCCACACGAAAAAATCAATATATTCACAAAACTGCGGGCTGAATATGATTGAATAAAAAAATTATTCAAAATATTGGGTGCATTGTAGAATAACTATATGGGTATCAATTAAAAGGAAAAATTCTGTGGAATAGAAAAATTAATTAATTTTTGGGTGCACCAGGACGAATAAGTATTGAAAATGTCCTTTTAAAACTTTATCCTTGAATATCCTTGGAAATTTCCAATATTTATTTTTGAAAAAAATATATGTCAAGGACTAATGTGTTAACTACCACATACTCGAATTTCGTCCTTCTAAATTTATTAATTTTATTTGCTTTTGTTATTTTATGGCCTTACAACAACTATATTCAACAATTTTTATTGAGCTTGAGGCCGTTTTAAATTAAAATTTTTATTGTGGAAAAGCAACAATAATTTAAAAAAAATGGTAGAAGTGATAGCGGTTTCGGAAATCACCACATTTCCCCATCAGGAGATTCTTTCAGTAGGATTCGAACCGACTATCCCACTGACTCAGCCAGTTGCCTACGCACTGTGCTAAGTTCGCCTTGTAAATTATCATTGTTTTTTCCCACTTTTTCATTTGTAAGGCCAACACAATCAAGCGCAGCTATTCCGCTGCGATTCACACTTCATCATGTGGCTGTTGTTTTTTTTTTTAATAATTCTATTTTTAGAATGTTTAACTTTTAGGTGTGCTCGTTCTTAAGTTATTTGTTTTTGTAATTTTATGGCCTTATAACAGTTATATTCAACAATTTTTATAGCGCTTGAGTTCGTTTTTAATAAAAACCTTATTGTGGAAAAGCAACAATAATTTGAAAAAATGGTAGAAGTGATAGCGGTTTCGGAAATCAGCACATTTCCCCATCAGGAGATTCTTTCAGTAGGATTCGAACCGACGATCCACTGGCTCAGCCAGTTGCCTACGCACTGTGCTAAGTTCGCCTTGAAAATTATCATTGTTTTTTCCCACTTTTTCATTTGTAAAGCCAACACAATCAAGCGCAGCTATTCCGCTGCGATTCACACTTGATCATGTGGCTGTTGGTTTTTTTTAATAATTCTATTTTTAGAATGTTTAACTTTTAGGTTTGCTCGTTCTTAAGTTATTTGTTTTTGTAATTTTATGGCCTTATAACAATTATATTCAACAATTTTTATTGAGCTTGAGGCCGTTTTTAATAAAAACCTTATTGTGGAAAAGCAACAATAATTTTAAAAAATGGTAGAAGTTATAGCTATTTCGGAAATCACCACATTCCAGACGTCTTCCAGTAGGATTCGAGCCGACGATCCCACTGACTCAGTCAGTTGCCTACGCACTGTGCTTTCCACCAATAAGGTCACAAAATAACAAAAACAAATAACTTAAGGACGAGCACACCTAAAAGTTAAACAGTCTAAAAATATAATTATTAACAAAAACCAACAACGACATGATCAAGTGTGAATCGCAGCGGAATAGCTGCGCTTGATTGTGTTGGCTTAACAAATGAAAAAGTGGGAAAAAATCAGCGATAATTTACAAGGCGAACTTAGCACAGTGCATAGGAAACTGGCTGAGTCAGTGGGAGTTTTTCATTAAAAACGGCCTGAAGCTCAATAAAAATTGTTGAATATAATTTATTATTTTTAGATTTAAAAAATTTTACACTTCTCTTTATAAGATATTGATAGTTACAATATACATACATAAATGAAGATACTGGAATCATTTTTATGGAACCATGTATGCGCTCTAAAAGAACAAACTGACCGTAGGATATGCGGTTTATATGCTTTAATTGTCTTTTATACATGGGCGTAGCCAGCCTTTCCCCTAAGGAGGCAGGAGCTAAGATGGAGGAAAAAAATGTTTTTTAATTACATTTTTTGTGTATATAAATAGAAATTTTAGGGTTTAAGAAAGTATAAGTTTTCTGGTATCCTTTACAACGATAACAATTTTTTAAAAATTAGTTTGAATTTTTTTGTTTAAAATAATTTTTTACAAACAAGGGTATTTTTTGCTTTTAAGTCTATTTTCTCAAACTTTTATATACGAAGTATACAAATATGTATACCAGAAGAATGGAGGTTGTAAAGTAGGCCTTTACAACGACACCAAATTTTTAAAAATCGGTTTTTTCATAAAAAAGATATTTTGTTCTTTTCAAGTGTTTTTCCTCAAATTTTTATAAACGAAGTATACAAATACGCATGTCATGATCCAAAAATAATATTTTCTCATTTTCCATGGCTAGAAAAAAATATTGCACATGATTCAAAAGCAAATTTTGAAAAAAGATTTGCCGATTTGAAATTATTTAAATGTACGTTCACATACTTCATAAACCCTTTTTTATGTAACATAATTGAGGATGAATTTACAATATCCCTAATACTCATTTTAAAGAAAAGCGAAGAAAATTTGGAGTTTTTGGAATTAGAATATAAGGCACTGGAAATGCAATGTAAAGCTTTGCCATTGCTTGAGTTCCGGCAACAAGTACCAGATTTAAAATATCCGCTGTTGAAAACAGCTGCGTGCTGTATATTTTAAATTTTTGATACAACTAACTGTGACTCTTTGTACTCTACAATGGAATTCGTAGTCAAAATACTGCTGACAGTTAGTTGCATTCGCGTGCCTGTTAAATATTGAAAGTTATCAAAATATATCAGCTTTTTGCGTTTGCGTACGCAGAAAACTTCCAATTTAGGGCAAATTGAGAGATAAAAGTGACATTTCATTTTAAGGGGAAGCTGTTAGTTTCCGCTGGAAAAACTTTTGCCAACAGCAATTTGCCTACAAGTAAATAGCTGATCAAAAACAGCTGCTTGGAATCTACGCAAATCCCTAAATTGAATTTGATGATTTGGAAGTTAAAATAGTAAAATGCGACTAATTAGACTTGTAAGAAGTAAGTAATTATTCATTTATTCAGTGAACTGTGTCAGGATAAGACTTCGGGATTCGTTTTCTTACGTTGTCAATTTTATACTTTTGAATGTAAACAAAATTTCTAAAAGATGTTCGTCTAACTTGCAAGTTCCTGCAAATTTTCTGTTCGCGTACTATTTTGGATATTTTTTTCTTGTGAGAGAACAGATGACATTTCGTCAGAATTTTGCTGGTGGACATTTTTTACTGGAGAGTTTAAACGAACGTACCTATTGACTCACCAACATTTAACAGAACTAATACACGGCTTTAACTGACGTAAACCCAGTTTGGAACATTTGGCGAAAGAGATCTTTTGAATTTTCTTTAATATCTATCTTACGTACATTCGAATAATATTAAATTAATGTTTTTCATTTCTAATAATAATAATATTTAAAAACGAAACTTTTGTTATTGTTTTTTTTTGTGGTTCTTTGTAGCATTTAGAACTTACATGTGGTATATTGTAACTATCAATATCTTATAAAGAGAAGTGTAAAATTTGTTTTAATTTAAAACTAATAAAGTTAGAAGGACAAAATCAAGGATGTGGTAGTTAACATATTAGTCCTTGACATATACATATTTGTTTCCTTTAAAAAAAATCATGACAACACGCGCTTAGAATCCAAGTTTGTTTTAACAGAGATATGATATAAAGTTATAATTTAATGTCAGCAACGCCCCGGATGCCTAGGCTGGCAATGGCAAACCTATGAGCGTACTTTCGTCATAAAAAAGTATATCCTTAAATCCTTCTGCTTGTTAGGCTGCGCTTTTTTTTTGGTATAACATTAGAAACTCCACTGAACTCTCAGTAAAATGTGTAAGCCAAATTTTGTTTCTGTTGTTTTCATTCTCAGATGTTCAACTCATTTATTCCGTTAAAAAAAATTATATAAAAATAATTTTATGAAAACGAATAAAGGTATCCACACACCTATGCGGTTCTGTCGGTGCGAATCAGTTCCGACAAAAATTAAAACAATGCCGACCATAGTTTTAAATGAGAAACCACACACACATATACGATTTTGCTGCAGCGATTTATTCGAACATTCACAGTTCTTCTTTTCGTTGTTTGAGAACGAAAACGGTCAATAGAAGGATTTTACAATATTAAAACAAAACATACATAATTGATGTATATGTGTATGTAGAAAGGTTAAGAATCTTATTTTTGTTGAAAAATATTTTTTGTTTGTCTATAAATTGGCAGTTTTTACTGCGATAAAATCGGACAGATGTAAGCGTACTTGCGTTTTCGAAGCAGTAACGTGTGTAGCATCAAAAACGGTGCGGATTCGTTCAGACAGAATCGCAAAGGTGTGTGGATGCCTTAAGACTTAAAAAAAAAATACAATGAAACTCGATGAGCCTTGATTTTAATTAGACCCGCAGAGTGGAGCCGCATGTTTGACAAATTTTGTGTTTATTATCTAATTGGACATAAAATCAGATTTTTCCTCCTTATTTCTTATTCATAAATTTAGATTTTTTATCAAAAAAAAACACTACTTTAGTAAATTTTCGAATTTTTAGGGTTTACTGATTTCACTGTTTTTCTTGAAATTAGCTTTTATTTTTATTAAAAAACTATATTAATAGATGTTTGAATTTTTAGAGTGTACTCGTACTTTTTACTAGTGAAAAAAGTTGAGTTTTCAATGTAGTGGTGCGCGCGCTTCCATTTGAAATAATTGAGCACCACTGATAAAAGGACACGCAATGCGCGAACTAAAAATTTCCTCTCTCTCTGCGCATATCATCGGAGGGCGACTTTTTGCTTTCACGCCTTCATGTTGAAAAGGCCAAAAAAAACCCTGATTATTCACAGCGGCCAATTTTTTGCGAAATTTTCACTTAAACTCGCTATGTCTCAGACGTTTGTGCATCGAAATTTGTACACAAGAAAATAGATGCTATTCTTAAAAAACTGAGTTTATCTACACTTCTTAATACTTACCCTGCAGAAAAAAAAATTAATTGACTAAAATAACCAACTTATAGTTAGGTTTTTTGCGGGATTTCGATAACTAACTCCTCATTAGCTATAACAAAACTATCTTGTAATGTCGTGCAGGAGTCATGCAGACGTTATCTTGAGTTTGTTTTCTTTACAAGTTTCTATTTAAACATCCTCCTACAAAAATAATTTCAATACACTTTTTTTCTGCACTGCGCAGATTCTTTTTCGAATTCAGGACAAATAAAATAATGATCGAAATTTTACATTATTATTTTGCTGTTATGTCTGATGGAATTCAAATGTGGGACCACCTACAAAAGAAGATGTAACCAAATAAGCAAATATGTAATGTTAAATTAAATAAATAGAAAAAAATTTTTTTATTGATAGTTTAAGTCCAAAAGTAGTTAGCTAAAAGTTAGTTGACATCTAATGCAGAGGAAACCAGGGATCACAATTTTGCGGTCGTCGCCCTTCAAAAGTAGTTAGTTACGGCGAAAGGAAATTTTGCGGCCATCGCCCTTCAAAAGTAGTTAGTTACTGCCAAACGAAATAGTTACTAAATAGTTACCACCAGTCGACTGCTAGTTAGTTAATAGTTAGCTACAAACTAGTCCCATTTCCATTTTAATATATTAAAAACAAATTAAGGAGGTGGTTTTTACAGATGCAAAAATTGTTTTATAAAGTTAAAATTTTTGGGAACCTAATGAGGGAGTGAAGTGAATCTGTAACCTATCCTTCCCAAACGACATCCTCGCCCACTGCCCGTCAAGGCTTGGGGGTCCCTGTTATCGCTAACGAGGCTCTGTCGACTGGTGCGAGGCGGTATATCCTCGCTCAAGGCTGAGATTCCGTGGTTGGACTGGACTCGGACTGCAAAAGTCACGATTCGACGAACGCTCAGGACGACACGAACCGGTTGACGGGTGGACCATTACGCACGGGACATCAATCTTCGCGTTGAAGAAACGCAACGACAAACCCAGAAGCGTCTGTTCCCCAGTGGAACGGCTCGCTGGTCTGCGTCTGACCCACATTGGGCGGCAGGACAAATTTTTCACCTGGCAGTAGTTATAAAATGCAAATCTTCGCGAGACTGCGAGAGCGCGACCCCGCCACTCTGACGCCGAGAGACAAGGCTCTTCAGAAGAAGCATGCCTACATTGTATGGAAGTATGAGCGACTCCGTGAGCAGAAAGCCTCGAATGCTTCAGGAAATGAGGCCGCTGTCTCTGGAAAAGCCACCAGATCTGAAAAAGGAGACGAGGTATCCGGTTTCCTGGAAAAGCCAGGAAGAGGGCACGCCGAAAGCAGCCTTGAAACACTGGAACACCTTATGGACGTCCACTTCCCTGGCTGCGGTAACGCAGGGGACACAGGAACTCCTGTGACAGAACACCCTAGTACCCACAGGCAAGGCAGTCCAGTGGACAAAATCATCACTGCAGATAAAGTAGCTTGGGCTATCAGATACTTCCAACCCTACAAATCTCCGTGTCCGGATGGAATCTTTCCAGCTATGCTACAACGAGCATGCGCCACGGTAACCCCCTGGCTAACGACAATCTATAGGGCGAGTATCCTTCTAAGCTATATCCCAAAGCCATGGAGGGAGGTAAGAGTGGTCTGCATTCCCAAAGCAGGAAAAGCGGGCCACAGCACTGTAAAAGATTTTAGACCCATCAGCCTCTCATCATTTCTTCTGAAAATAATGGAGAGGCTTCTGAGTCTGCAGATCACGCAACGCCTTACTCCTTGGAACTTCAGCGAGGCTCAGCATGCCTACCGTAAAGGCAGGTCGGTTGAAATAGCCCTGCACGAGGTTGTTGGGAGTATAGAGCAAGCACTGAATCACAAAGAATATGCTCTGGCAGCCTTCTTGGAGGTGGAAGTTGCCTTTAGCAATGTTAATTTGGCATCCATACACCGCTCCATGGTGGCCGTAGGACTGGACCCAGTGATCACTCTCTGGATCTATAATATGTTGAGTACCAGAGACATCAATGGCTCCTTGGGAACATCAGAAGTAAGTAGCACACCTCAGGGGGGTGTTATCCCCCCTACTGTGGAACCTCGTTCTAAACGTTGCTTATGCGCATGACTTCAGGAAATGCAGGAAATGTATCTAACTATAAGCTAACTTTAAGTTGATTAGGAAGGAGCTAAAAGTCACTTATTATCTGTATATTTTCTTTGACTAAAGCTAACTATATTTCTATGGCGATGTCCGGGGTGGTTTACCTCTGCATTAGATGCAACCAAGGCACATTAAACAGGTAGTATCAGTAGAGCAAAAACAACATTTGCGTGTATTTTGTTGTTGCTTCTAGTATCGAAAGTGTCAAAAACTGGTCTGAATTTTTTCTTCTAAATTAAAGCGTGCCATGTGAAATACAAAAAATTATAAAAAATAAAAAAATTAAATTGGAAAAAATAAAAATTGATGCAACTTTCTTTCCTAGTAAATTTGTTTGCTTCTCGAAGCATTGATCCATCCTTTGCAAGGCCCAGTAATCAGCGGTCGTGCTGCTGAGTTGGGCGAACGTTCCAAAAGCTGCTATTCAATCGCTTGTTTTGTATGGAAAAAGGTTTCACATGCAAATGAATTTTAACAATTCAGAATTTTTGTGAGAAAAAATTAAAAATATTTGACATTTTCGAGACCAAATAATTTTAAAATAAATCAAATCAGCTGCTCTACTGATACTACCTGTTCAATGTACCTTGGATGTAACTAACTTGTAACTAACTACTGTTGGACATAAAACATCAATAGGAAAAACAAATAATTATTTTTATTTTATTTTTATTTACTTTATTTTACTTATTACATTTCATATTTGTTTCCATATTCTGCTGTAGGTGGTCCCATATTCGAACTCCGTCAGACATAACTTCAAAATGATAATATGAAATTTCGATCTTCCTTTTACTTGTCCTTGTATTTGCGAAGTGCACAATATTTAAATAAATTCGGGTTTAAAGAAAATAATCTTCTTCATTACTCCTGCATTACTTGTCAACTAGTTTCAAGTTAGCTTTTTATAGCTAACTACAAGTTATATATTTTATAGAAATCTCGCAAAAAAGCTAACTACAAGTGGGTTATTTTTTATCAATTGATAATTTTTTTTTGCAGGGTTAGTCATTCTGGTCGTGGAGAAATTCCTCTCCACGGTCAGCGAGATTCTACAATCTGCAAAGAACGATCTGGCAGGGTGGGCAGAAAGAAACGGTCTAGGGGTCCATCCCTTTCACGAGGATATAGTTCATATTTTAACAACAACTATATGAATTAATCTTCAAACTTTTTGCAAAACTTAAAAAAATTCTACCAATTTTAATAAATATTTCAAAATTTTGACTCAGAATTTTTTGAAAAAAAAATTGAGTATGCAGTTTTGTAGCTCATTCAATTTCAGTGCCATAAAGTGCAAGCTTCAAGTCGCTTCAAATCACAGTTGATTTTTTAGAATTATTTTCTCAAGGGTGTTGCCAATTTTCTTTCATATAACGCATGAACAAAATGTAAAGTCTCAAAAATCAACGGAAATTGTTTGCCATATGAAACTTGCACTGAAATTGAATAAGCTAAAAACTGCATACTAAAACTCTTAATAAAAATTCTGACTGACATAAAAGGTTGAAAAATTAATTAACATCGGTTTTGTTAGAATATGAACTATATTTTCGTAAAAATTTACACAAAATAATAATTATGAAAAAGATTGAGAATATTGTAAAAAAGTCCGAATAATTATTTTGACCACTCAATATCAAGTGTGTTTTTAGAATATTTTTTTTTTTTTTTTTTTCAATGGAAACGTTTTATTCAGGTGATATATTTGACAAACTGCGAATTACTTAATAAAACAATATAAGAAAGAGCTTTAACAAGTCTTATAACAATGATAAATTTATTTTTAATATTTTTATTGAGCTTTGTACCACGAACGTTTATTAGGAAAAATTTAAAAAGCAACAAAGTCTAAACGGTAGAAGTTATAGCAGCTATTTCGGAGATCACCACATCTCCTCATCAGACTTCTTTTTTCTTCAGCAGGGATCGAACCTGCGTAATCGATGTGCAAAGTTGAATAAGGACAAGTAAGAAAGTCTCAGTTCGGGCGGAGCCGAACATTAAATACCCGGCGCAAGTATTAAATATATGTTTTTTCACCTTTCCGAAACCTTCCGCTAGATGATAAGCCGGCGTGCATAAATTTTAAGTAAACTAGCGTGCTTAAATTTCAAAATATTGAAATTTTAAGCATTTCTGAAATTTACCGTTATATGAAAAGCGGCCGTAATTTTAGTCCGATTTCAACAATTTTCAATGGTTTACTTTTATGTGGCAAGCACAATAACCATACCGAGTTTGGTACAAATTGCTGGAACGGTTAGCGAGATACATATACGTGATCATAAGTGGGCGGTGCCACGCCCATTTTCCAAAATTTTATCATAAACGTATTTCCTGGCAAAGAATTGTTGCAACCATCATTTTGAATAAATTAGCTTTAATATTTACTGATTTATCGAGGATTTCGTATTTCTCGAAATTACCGTTATATGGGATGTGGGCGTGGTTATTGTCCGATTTTAAAAATTTTCGGCCATTTGGTATGCTGTACCAGGGCCAACAACTGTGCCAAGTTTGGAATAAATTGATGCATCGGTTACCAATATATACACATGTAACCATAAGTGGGCGTGGCTACGCCCATTTTCAAAAAAATGTTAATATTCTTATTTTATTATAAATATCAATTTTGAGTGAATTATCTTCAGTAGTTACTAAAATATCGCAGTTTTTGTATTTCTGAAAATTACCGTTATATGGGAGGTAGGCGTGGTTATTGTCCGATTTTGCCCATTTTCAATACCATCCGTCCTACACCCGAAAGAAGTACACGTAACAAGTTTCGTTAAGATATATTAATTTTTACTCGAGTTATCGTGTGCACAGACGGACGGACAGACGGACGGACGGACGGAATATTTTCCTTGTGCACAAGTGCGCTCGGGTATAAAAATGAATTAGCAACAAGAGTTTACGGGGTGTACATAGCTCAGTGGTTAATGCTTCTAACTTTGCACATCGATTACGCATCTAGAAAAAAGAAGTCTGATGAGGAGATGTGGTGATCTCCGAAATAGCTGCTATAACTTCTACCGCTTAGACTTTGTTGCTTTTACAATTTTTCCTAATAAACAATTGTGATGCAAAGCTCAATAAAAATATTAAAAATAAAATGTTAATAAGCCACAATAACATTGACAAATAAATTTATTAACTTCATCATTTAATTGGATATTACCTCCAAAATTACTTGTACAAGTGCTATGTGAAAATATTTGGCGAGCGCCCGCTCGTGGACGTCACCATAATATTGTTATAACTTTGGAACTATTTGCTGTTAAACATGAAGTTTCACCAAGAAATAATTTCGATATTCGAATATACTGCTGCATTAAAACAAAAAAATATTCAAACTTTAAAACGCAAATTTTGCATTTGTAAAAACCACGTCCTTAATTTTTATAAAAAAGTAAAAAAAAAGTCCGCCATTTTGTTTGTAATAAGTATTAAGAAGTGTAGTTGACCTTATTTTCGTTAGAATAGTATCTTCTTAGTTGGTTGTGTACAAATTTCACACGAACGTCTGAGATATAGCGAGTTTAAGTGAAAATTTCTCAAAACTTGGCCGTTGTGAAAAATCAGGGTTTGTGGCATTTTCGAACTGTAAATGTATTTTTGTGTAAACAATCGATTACAATTGGTTTCAACTGGTTGCTTTGACCAAAACACTTCTCGGGATATTTTGAGGATAATCCGCAGGCATAATTCGCTTCACTTAACTTCAATTTAATGTTTGTTTTACGCTACTTGTTGTTATTTTCAGGCGTTCTTGCCGCCCAGCTACTCAGCTGATTGCCAAATTTTTCGAGAGAAGAATAACGGACCTCTGCAATGCGCAACCTCGTATATATAAACCTTGGGTCGCAATGCTTGTAACAGAGGAAGGCCCCCTCTGCGTTGGAAAGATCAGGTGGAGAAGAACTTGGCTTCTTTGGCATTTCCAATTGGCGTCAGTTGCCACAGAAGAGAAATGGCTCGCGTGCTGTTTTGGACTCGACCAATATCGCTTAGGCGGTTACAGCGCCAATAAAGAAGAAAATATTTTAACATTAAATTACAGACACTTTTACCAAGCTGCAAGATGCTCCGCGTAAGAGCACACACATGTGGCGATAATGAATGTGTGGTTTTATTTTGTAATTGCTGAGAACGGTGAACTTGTTGCAAGCGTGGAAAATACAGGGGCTGTTTAGATTTTTATAATAAAAATTTAAATTTAGTGCTAATTTTGTGATATTTATCTTTGATCGTTTTTAATCGTTATTATGTGATTTTAATGTTTTCGTTCGTCTTTAATTGTTATTATGTGATTTAAAATTTTTCGATCATCTTTAATCGTTATTTTAAGATGTTTATTTTTTCGATCATCCCTAATCGTTATATAAATTTTTTTCGATCAAACATAATCGTGATTTTGGATTTTTATTTTTTCCATCATTTTTAACCTATATGTATATAAAAAGTGAAATCTGAAAATAACGGTTATAATTTGGTCGAAAAAAATCATAAAATTGCGATTACTTTTAAAAATATCAATAAAAAAAGATTTTGAATTGATTTTAAAAAAAATCCCAGGATCCCGGGATAAGAATTTTCCGCATCCCGAAATCCCGGGATTGTTAAAATGCTTCGGGATTGAATGCTTCGTGCGCAATATCACGTATCCGCCAAACGTAATACCATGTATGAGGTCGCAGAGAAAAAAATTATTTTGGCTACCCCATCTCAATGCTTACCTACTTCACAAATGCGATGGTGAATAATTATAGTAGGAGCTAATATTTAGTAAGTTCAGTGATAAAACATTCATAAATTTTGAGGAAAATAAGTTTTTTTGCACTTTTGTGAAATTTTCGGACTATCTTAAACGTGGTAACTATTGCATTTGGCGGATACGAGGTATTACAGATATATAATAGGACTTGAGAGATCCGAACGCCGAAAATGTAAAAAATATCAAAGATTTACATACACATAGTACAAGTATTCGATAGCATTAGGAGTAGTGAATCAATCAGTCGTAATCAAAAAAAGAGATTTCAACAAAGTAATGTAATGTAAATTCAATCAAACGAAGAACATTGTTTTAATTGCGTTTGAGATTTACATTTCTCATTAATTTTACTATAAAAGTGTAAGTAAAAAAAACGAAATTAGAAAAGTTATGTCTATTTGAAATGTTCAGTACTTACCTTTATTTGCGCCTTATAAAGCATTGTATATGACGAATGATCATTTAAAAAAATTATTTCTTTCATTTTTTGGTGAATATTCTCATCCGAAGCCTCAAAAGAAGTTCAAGTGCATTTAACGCAACTGAAGACGTTTGCAAGCGTTCTTATTGCCTCACGATCAACTTGTAATTGTCGCTTTGCTTCGTCCTCAGATTGCTAGCAGGCACACGAAATTCGTTCGTGCTTTTTACTAGTAATAAATACATTTGTTGTAGCAGGTGGCGTTCATGTGCGGTATACCGGCGTGATGGGCAGCGTGAACTTTCACCCTCTACGCGTCTACAAAAAAGGTATTTGGAGCTTAAAAAAGCTCTGCACGCGTGCAAGGCGGTGCGCATCACTGGTGTATGCAAAATAATTATGTATGTATGTGTCTGTCCATTCATATATATATGTGTTGCATGCGAATGGAACATATAATTAAGAGAGAAGAAACTAAATGACATCTAAGTTAGAAGGATATCGCACTAGTGTTCGCTTCGACAGAATAATGATAAACTAAAACAAAACGAAAAATACACAAATGCAGATTCCATAATCCTTTTTGTTTAAAACTACAAATAAGTATTTAACAGAAGGAAACTGTTTTATTTGTCTTTATTTTTTCTTGTATAATCGATGTGATATTTTGTTCCTAGGAGATAATGTTTTACAGAAAATTAAACAAATTAACCGTTTGTTTTGAAAGTGGCATAAATCATTTCCAACTCTTGTGGTTAAATGGTTGGTTACTACTAACTGAATCCATATGTAAATCATTACATCTATCGCCATAAGCTAATAACAAAACTTTTACTTTTGGCTGATGAAGTTGAAGAAATAACAGATCAGGTAAATGATCACTGAAGTCAGACGGCATGAAATGACGTATGCCACTTTCAAAATAAACGGCTCAAGTGTAGATAGCAAGAACTTCGTCTCTTCGAAATTTGTATCTGTATGGGAAACTTTCATATAGATAGTATTTAACTTCCAAAATTATCAGCATATACAACGAAGAAAGCGTAAAATTGTTATCACTGCAAATTGACATCTAAAAAGCCTTAAATCAGTGATGGACAGAGAGCTCTTACCTGTACATTAGACTGCATCACCAAAAAAAATTGCGGTTTTTCCGCCGGAATTACAAAATCCTTTATATTTTAAGACGTCTACCAAAATATTTCGGAAAAATATTAAGATTTAAGCGAGCTGGACCGATTTGAAAATACCTCCAAAAATTGAGTTTAAAATAAAATAAAAATAGTTTCTTAAAGAACTTTTTGAAAAAAAACCTCAGGTGCCAAACCAGATTAGGCTTAAAAAATCTGCATAAAAATATTTAAAAATCTTTTCAGCGGAATCGTAATAATAAGATTTTTGATGCTGTTTTTTTACTTTTTTCAAAGATTGATTTACGAAAAACTTAAATAACTGGGCCAAAACTATTCTGATTTAGACTTATGGGATCTCGATAGAAATGTATTTTCCCACTATTTTTATTTATGCGCAAAAAAGTCATTCGTGTCCCGAGTTTCTTTTTTTTCAAATACCAACACATCTTAGTTCAACTTTGAATGATCCCAGCAAAAAACACGATTTCCATAGAAACAAAAGTGGAAACGAGCTGGGCGATGGGAATCGCTTACCCTTTCGCTTCAAGAAGGCATTATTTTAACATGGGCATGCCATTCGCGGTAAGCCCTTACCCGCAGCATTACCGTCAAACGAAGGGAGAACGCATGGATAAACAGAATCCAGAGAAGCGAACAAAGAATGCCTTACAGAGAAACTAATGTAGAATGCCTATATAAGTATGTACATATTTATTTATATTAAATTGAAATCAGAAAATGTCTTGAAAGATTAAAATTAATTAAAATTTTTATATATCAGTTTTTATACATACATATGTATGTATTTAGGTATTTAGATTTTACTTCAAAATCGGTATGTACATACATGCATATTTAATTAAGCTTAAAATTGTACTCTTGTACTTCACTTCATTGACTTACTTCAACTTCGCTGCAAATTGAACAAAGCAAAACATGATTTTTATTTAAATAAAAACAAATAAAATATTGTAGGACATTCTACTTTGCATTACCGGCAATGACTAAAAGAAACAAAAAAATTCGAGGGCATTATAACGCTATGCCTTCTAGGACACGCTACCACTAAAAGCGATTACCGATTTTTTGCTAGGATGTTCGTTCATCCTATCTTTCTCCTTCATCCTTTGAATGAGCTTATTAGCAAAGAAATAAAAAGGGTGAGAAAATAGCTTTCCAATGATAACTCACAAGTCTAAATCGCAAGAGTGTAGGTTCAGTTATTCAAGTTTTTCTTATGGGTAAGAATTCCTGAAGTGGGCCACCTAAAAATGTTAGGTCTCAGTTTTTGTTTTTAATACCATATTCTGGTAGAGTTTATAGTCCTATATACGTGTGCCAAGTGATTTGGTAAAAAAAAATTTTTGTTCTTAATGGGTAGGTTCAGAAGGCGCAGCAGTTGAGCCCAACCGTTGCTAAAAAAATCAGTGATCGTTATGCGTCTTCTGAACGGCTTGATACATTAGCTGTCAAATTCAACTCTCAAAGGTACACACCAACATGTTGTCTCAAATGATCAGAAAAATATTACGATCATCTAACACGCAACTGTTCAGTTGATCAGAAGTACACAACAACGCATTCAGAAGGTGCAATCGCAACAGTTATTGAGCTGTTGCGCCTTCTGAACGTGCCCAATATTGAGCAACAAAGTTTTTTGTAACTTTTTCTTCTGTCGACTATAACTTTTGCTAGGTTCTATCGATTTTAAAATTTCAAACGGCCATCGGCTCATAATTCTCCACATTTCAAGCCTGTAATTTTTCAAAAAATTTATAACGTAATTTATTGCATATTACTTTCAATTGTTTATAACAAATTATGATAAAACAGTGTTCTGCATCGAATTTTTTCATGAAAAAAATACTGTATATGTATCAAGGGGAAACCTGAATGAATCCGTTGAGAAAAAAATTAGACTCATTTGGAAGAAATGTTATGATTATTATATTCACCGAACGCACGCAAGCGCGAACACGTTATAAGCGCCTCCGTACAAGGGCATGTTCATTTCCGTGTGCATAATGCTATTTTACTCGATGAGCTTTGGATTTTGAAGAAGTTTCACTAACTAATGAAGGTGACAATTGTTTTACAAGCTAAAAATATAGTTTTGATTGATAAATTTATGCCTGCATACTTTCGTAAACAATATTATCACTTTTTTTCACCAAGTTTTGATAACTTTGACTGTAGATTAATGTAACAAGCATACAAACGTATAACTAAAAAAGCATATTACTCATTTTGTTAACTAATCTTCTTGGTAGTGACTTATCATGAAATTTTTTTGCAAAGAATGTGCTTGACGTCATTCATGATTGTTACAAAGGAGTGGTAGTCGTGCGTTTTTCTAATTGACGTTGCTTTTGTAAAACGTGGTTCAAGAGCTTTATGTTCTTTTTCATGCTCTTTTTTCGGTGCAAAAGTCAAAAGAAACCTTCTGAAAAGCATTAATCGCCCAGTCATATAAATTTTTAGCTGTTAAAATTTGATCATTCAAAGGTCGCTGCAAACTGGCACGATGAGCATTTCTTTTAACTGAAGCACCGATTCCATCGCAAGCGCATTTTCCATGTGCCGTTGCATGAAAATTCCATTCAATTTCAATTTTGTGTTTTTTCATCAAGTGAACACAATTTAAAAAATTATACTTATTCTTATACAATTATTCATCTATATTACTAACATGAGGTTTTCTTCGAATGCTTTCAAAATTCATAACGGATATGTACAAAATTATACTGTTTATGAAGGTATAAAGGCATAAATTTATCAATCAAAACTATATTTTTAGCTTGTAAAACAATTGTCACCTGCATTAGTTATTGAAACTTCTTCAAAATCCAAAGCTCATCGAGTAAAATAGCATTATGCACACGGATACGAACATGCTCCTGTACGGAGGCGCTTATAACGTGTTCGCGCTTGCGTGCGTTCGGTGAATATAATAATCATAACATTTTTCCCAAATGAGTCTCATTTTTTTCTCAACGGATTCATTCAGGTTTCCCCTTGATACATATACAGTATTTTTTTCATGAAAAAATTCGATGCAGAACACTGTTTTATCATAATTTGTTATAAACAATTGAAAGTAATATGCAATAAATTACGTAATACATTTTTTGAAAAATTACAGGCTTGAAATGTGAAGAACTATGAGTCGATGGGCGTTTGAAATTTTAAAATCGATAGAACCTAGCAAAAGTTATAGTCGACAGAAGAAAAAGTTAAAAAAAAAACTTTGTTGCTCAATATTAATAATACAAATTTTTTTTTTACCAAATCACTTGGCACACGTATATAGGACTATAAACTCTACCAGAATATGGTATTAAAAATAAAAACTGAGACCTAACATTTTTAGGTGGCCACTTCAGGAATTCTTACCCTTACACCAATCTTTGGAAAAAGTTAAAAAACAGCATCAAAAATCTCATTATTACGATTCCGTTAAAATTTTTTTTTTTAAATATTTTTATGTAAATTTTTTAAGCCTAAACCGTTTTGTCATTTGAGGTGATTTTTCCCAAAAAAAAACATCTTTAAGAAACTATTTTTATTCATAAAAAAAAACTCCATTTTTGGAGGTATTTTCAAATCGTCCAGCTCGCTTAAATCTTAATATTTTTCCGAAATATTTTGGTGGACGTCTTAAAATATAAAAGATTTTGTAATTCCAATGGAAAAACAGTACCGATTTTTTTTTGTATGGGAAGTGATGCAGTCTACTGTACATGTCTAGGTGTATATAAAGTACCGCCATCTTTTGAGTTATTTCTGTGGTTGTAATTAAATTCGTTTTACTGGAGGACATTATCGTAAAAGCAACATATAATAAAAAATATATATTACCATTCTTTTTTAAGTCGGACGGATTTCGTAAAAAATATTATGTCATGTCTCCGATTCGGTTGAAAATTTTTTTTGTGGGTTATATACATAAAATAAGCTACTACGTGTTCGAGGATTTTTTTTTTTTCGGAGATATGATCTGTCAAAGTTTGCATGTTTTCGTGATTCTGACTAATCATGTACTTTTTCGAATCGTTATATCTCGGATTCTGCTCATCGTAGAGACTTCATCTTAACGTCATTTTAAAGCTAAAGAAACGGGCTTAACATATCGCACACCGTCTACAAATCAGTCACAACTCGAAATTGGGCATTTTTGTAATTATGCGCTAAAAATGTGCACAGAGCCTTTGCTTACCTTTCAGCAAAAGCTGGAGCAAATTTTTATTATAATTTGTTAAAAAACCTAAGGTAAAGTCGTCCTTGCCCATATGATTAGTATGTGCTACGAAATAGTTTTTCGCTTTTTCTGACGAACGTATTATTTTGAGTTGCGACTCTTTTGAAGACGGTGTGCGATATATAAGATGGTCAAGATTGTCCTAAAGCTATTAACAGTTGACTTAAAATTTTACTACCGTAATCGTTGTTTAATTCTCTATAAAAAACGTGGTTCAAAAAATGGGCGTTTTTCAAGAACTATTTTTAAAATATTTATCTCTATGACGAAATGGTTTATTTTGTGAGAATCAACAATTTTTTGTAATTTGTTTTCGCAAACTTATGTTGAGATATATTTAGTAAGGTATTAAACATCGGGTTTTCGCAAAAAGTAAAATTTTACTGCGGATTCCGATAGAATACATATCCAGATATAATATTTGTAAGACAAGATTTTCTTTAAGGCGACAAACCCCTAGAAATGGGCGTGGCAATTGCAGGACTAAAGTAAGCAAAACGCAGATTTTATTGCGGATTTTGACAGAATATCGCTTCGTTAACAACATTTGTTCCACAACTTTTTCAATCAAAGAATATTTTAGAAATGGGCGTGGCTATATTAAAACCAAAGGTCATAAATTTAGACTTTATTGTGGATTTCGCCAGAATATCGAATCGGAGCCATGACATATTTTTTTTACGAAATCCATCCGACTTAAAAAAGAATGGCTCATATGTGAAATAATTTGGTCTGACTATTTATATTAACGAGCACAGGAAAACAACTCTCTCTAGTCGTCGCTGAGCTTTAAATGGCACTCTAGATGCTTTGCGATCAATTGAAGGAACACTTTCCACTTTATGTGAAGAAGTAGCTTATTCCTAGCCGAAGAAATACAATTTTCGTCATACGTACAACAAGCGTAATAAATACTATTTAAAATAAGATAATTTGAAAACGAAGGATAAAAATCAAAGGATAGCAAGTCACTAGGGCGATTCTAATGAGAAAAGGCGTATATACGCCACACCGAAACTTTTTCCGTATGAAATTTAGGAGATGTTTGTGTGAAAATCGTAAGCTGCAACGAAGGGCAAGAGAATGAGAGGATAGTAATGCAATAAGCAAGTATGAAGTAAACAATTGTATAACAGTGCATACTTAGATCCAACTATGCTACCTACCGCAAAGGTCCGAGTTTGGGAATGATGAAGGGTGTGTGATTAAGTATTACATGCACTTAAATATTCAAGTTAACACAAAACGTATTGTGGAAAATGCAACTGTACTGGCAGTCAGATGGCGGAGAATATGATCTCCAGTTTGTCAGATTCTTGTGGGAACTGCTTCTTACATGTAGGTATTTATGTATATGCAGGGGTATTAGGTAGAAGATCAGTCGTATGCCTGTATATAGGTATTTATGCTCTCAGCGCCACTAATTACGACAATGCGAAAGCTTATACTTAGAACTGACCCAGTAAGTAAAATCATAGGCAGACGGCAACGTTGATCCGGATTAATGGCGCAGTTGATCTGATCAAAATTTTGTCTTAATAGACGGTAGTAATGCGGATTTACGATAATAATAAAATAAAACATGTGAGATACAATTAAAAAACGAAAAAAATAAAGTAAAATTAAATATATAAATCAAGTAAAAATTAAAAAAATAAAAGAAATAATAAAAACAAAATTGACAATTTTGACACTCGGCTACCGCGTATTAACGAAGCGGCGTATTAACGAAGCGGCTGCTTTATTTGCGTATTTGTTTGCTCAGGGAACGTAGACCACAAACAAAAATGCAAATCTAGCATGGGCATATACATACCTTGTCGTCGGTAATGCAGCCACCGTATTAATTTAAATAAGTTCTTATTCAATTTAAATTGGATTCTTATCTGAATTAGTATGCTGACTGCATTACCGATAAAAAGGTATATGTCCATGCTAGGTTTGCATATTCTCTGTATTCTACGCTCTCTGAGTTTTGGTCAGTGTTGCCATCGAAAATTCCTTGATCTGAGTTAAGTTTGGGACTTAATCCGGATCAACTGCAGTTAATTCCCGAGATAATTCCGAATTAACGAGTTGATCCGGATCAACGTTGCCTTCTGTCTATGCTTTAAGGGCACAAGTTATTATTAAAAGTTACTTACTTTTGATGAAAAATGTGCATAAGAACTGGAAGTTTCTGTAGAGGCGCAAATGTAGTAATAGTAGTAGTAGTAGTTGAGGTAGTAGTAGTAGTTGAAGTAGTAGTAGTGTTGAAAGTAGTGTTGTAGTACAAGTGGTGAATGGAGTAGTAATAGGAGTACGAGTAATTGTAGTAGAAATTGTGGTAGTTGTGACGACAGCTACGTAGAAACAGTGGCGATTTGTTACAACTACTCTACATTTTTAAGTAGTATATTCCACTTGCTAGTAGAGAATTTTAAGCTTTTAATGCATATAACGATTTCTAGTATGACTATCGCGCTGGTGGACTGCCGGTGCTGCTAGTATCGATTGTATTACCAGCTACTTATGTTTGTACGATCAAAAATCGTAGTAGGAACCATGGTGCAGTTTTCATCTTTTTTTTAGTTTAATCTCCTTTTTATACGAGTAGTTGGCGAGAAATTTCAAAACAATAATTTTCCACCACTATTATGGAGTGGCAACTGTAGCAACTTAATCAGACGTAGCCGTGGTCATGATAAAGGTTGTTGTTATAGTTGTAGCAAAGGCACATATTCCTATACATACATACATGATTATTACGGGCCGTAGAAATTTAACGCAGTGCATTCCCATCAGCTTTTGGAAGATTACATACTCAAAATGTTGAATACGCCCATATATTTATACATATGTACATTAGACTGCATCACTCCCCATACAAAAAAAATATCGGTACTGTTTTTCCAATGGAATATAATATAATATATATATATATATATATATATATAATAATAGTTGTTCTATCGTGATTTTTGTATGTATTTATGTATAAATACGCCCCTGAAGATGTTAAGAAGATTAGCGAAACGTTGGGCCGTAACCGTAAATAACCTCGTTTTATTTATACTAAATAAATAGATCAGACAAGCCTATCACAAAATAAATTTTCACGAAATACAAACTGATCGGACATATATAAATAAAAAAATTTATTATATTTTAAGACGTCCACCAAAATATTTTGGAAAAATATTAAGATTTAAGCGAGCTGGACCGATTTGAAAATACCTCCAAAAATTTAGTTTTTTATGAATAAAACTCGTTTCTTAAAGAGTTGTTTGAAAAAAGATTGGTATAAGAAAAACTTGAATAACTGAACCTAAACTCTTCCGATTTAGACTTGTGAGGTATCATTGGAAAGGTATTTTCTTACCCTTTTTTCTCTGCTAATAAACAAATCCAAGGATGAAATAGATAGGTAGGATGAACGAATATCATTCAACGTTGAATTAAGACGTGTTGGTATTTGAAAAAAAAAATATTGGAACACGAATGACTTTTTTTTGCACATAAATAAAAATTGTGGGAAAATACCTTTCTACTGAGACCACATAAGTCTAAATCAGAATAGTTTTGGCCCAGTTATTTAAGTTTTTCGTAAATCAATCTTTGAAAAAAGAAAAAAAAACAACATAAAAAATCTCATTATTACGATTCCGTTAAAACGATTTTTAAATATTTGTATGCTGATTTTTTAAGCCTAATCTGTTTTGTCATCTCAGGGGAGTTTTTTCAAAAAGTTCTTTAAGAAACTATTTTTATTCATAAAAAACTCCATTTTTGGAGGTATTTTCAAATCGGTCCAGCTCGCTTAAATCTTAATATTTTTCCAAAATATTTTGGTGGACGTCTTAAAATATAATAAATTTTTTTATTTATATATGTCCGATCAGTTTGTATTTCGTGAAAATTTATTTTGTGATAGGCTTGTCTGATCTATTTATTTAGTATAAATAAAACGAGGTTATTTACGGTTACGGCCTAACGTTTCGCTAATCTTCTTAACATCTTCAGGGGCGTATTTATACATAAATACATACAAAAATCACGATAGAACAACTA
>NW_023458563.1:12749767-12755484 GCF_013731165.1 Rhagoletis pomonella
AAAAAACAAATTTCAAAATATTCTGGACCTTTGTCTCAAAGACAACAATTATTTCATGTGCAATAATAAGCTATACACGCAAACCTTTGGAATGCCAATGGGCAACCCCCTTTGGGCAATAATTGCTGATATTGTGTTGGACGATTTACTCGGAAACATCATCTCAGAGCTTAAAAAGCTTAATATCAATTTTAAATTTATAACTAAATATGTAGATGACCGCTTCGCAATAGTCCAAAGAAACGACGCTAACATTATCCTCCAACATCTGAACAAATACCATACCAAACTTTAATTAGAAGAAATACAAGTATCCCTTTTCTAGACGCGCGTACACATAAAAGCGGAAATCGCCTTCTTCTGGACTGGTATTGTAAGCCTACATCCTCTGGTCGCCTGATTAACTTCTTTCTTCGCAACCAACAAAATCAAGATAACTACCGCGAAAAATCTCATACACAAAATTTTAACAATAAGCCACAAACAAATATCATGAGGCAAACATTGAAAAAATAAAGAAGATACTAAAAAGCAACAACTACCCTGAAAATTTAACACACAACTTAATAAAAGAAACGATAATGCAAACGAGCAATCACCAAAATATAACTTCAAGCGCAGATGCAATAAACACAACAAAGCGATACCACAGTGTCACATACATTCCGAAGCTGACCGAAAACTTCGGCCGCGACTTCGCAAAACAACAAAACATAACACTTGCATATAAACCTAATTGCACATTATCGACTGTTTTTACAAAAACAAAGTGCCCAATAAGTGCTCAAAAACAAAGTAACGTAGTTTATGAAATTAAATGTAAGGGAAAGGAGAACGAAGAATGCGGAAAGGTACAACTAAACGAGCCCTAGGCACGCGCTTAAACGAACATGAAGCAGATATAAAGAAACAAAAAAATAGTACAGCGCTGTCACAACACATGCGAATTACTGGGCACTCAGCAGATTTAGCAAACACCAAAATAATCGACATCGAATAAAGAGAAAAAAAAGCAGATACCCATTAGAAAGCTTAAGGATTTTGCAAAAAAGGGAAACGCAATAAACAAAAAAGAAGACACCGCTGACATTTCTGCCGCCTACATGTTATGCTCATAAAATGCAAATTTAGTTTTTAGTTCAGACAAAATACCATAGAAGTAGTTGTAGTTAATTTAATGATGAATTTTTTGTGAGTACTTTTGTGTTTAATATCTTAGTTGTTCTATCGTGATTTTTATATGTATTTATGTATACACACATATATGAATATTTGTTCCTTTATTTAATATCATACATGTATTTTTATTTTTTCTAACAGATAATTAAATAAACACACCCCTGAAGATGCTAAGAAGATTAGTGAAACATTGGGCCATTACACTAAATAAATAGATCAGACAAGCCTATCACAAAATAAATTTTCACATATAATAAATTTTGTAATCCCGGCGGAAAAACCGCAACTTTTTTGGTAATGCAGTCTAATTTTTTTTGTTATAATATGTATTTATTTATTGAATCTTTCTTTCGAAACTAACCATAAGTTTTCAAATCTTACAACGGAATGGACAAGATCCCGAGCATCAGGATCGCTAGATATCGTGCTGGGCAGGCGGTCTGAAAGGACGAATTCCAGAGCCGCACGTCCAGGGCGGGTGGAAAGGACTAGTTTCCACGCCGCGCCTTAGCTTCTCTATATTTAAGTAATTACAATCCAGTAGGCTATGTTCGGTCGGAAAGGACAAGTTTCCGAGCCGCACTGACCTGGTGTTTGGTGGTCTGTGTGAAAGGACAAGTTCCAGAGCCGACATTGATATATTGCGGATATCCACATATATTATACTGCTCATCATTTGGTAATATCGGATAAATCCTTTCTTTTTAGTGTTCTTGCATATCTCGGGCTAAGAGGATCTCTCGCTAGCCGATTTGGGTGGTTCCTTAACCGTACTGAGTAACTGGTGCTTAGCCCTCTTTATTTTTTTTTTTATTTTTTTATTTTTTTATTTCCAAAAAGTCAAAAAACTAACAATGGTTCTTACTGACTAAAACGCTAACCTAGACTTGAACATTTATACAGAAAATTCTAGAAGAATATTGAGTTTAGTAAATTAGAAAACACATTCTTAGGCAAAGAAAAACCAAGCGTAATAGAATTCGCAATCTCGTTAAGTTCGCGAAGTGAACGTGCAATTGGAGCATACCTGGTATAATTCGTAAGTTTTTGATATAAAATGGATAAAAAGAGCGATACAAGAAACTGAACGGAAAGCAACAGTGAAGGGCAGTAAATTTCTCCATTAATCACCCCAAACACAAAAGAAAGAGATAGAACAGTCCTTCTCTTATGTCCTCATGCACCATATTTACATTGAGATCTTTGTGGATATTGGTATTCTTTGTGTACCACAGTGCTCCGCATATGGCGCGTAAAATTTTCGACTACAGACTTTGAAATCTGTTCAAAATGGAATTGCACGTTGTGCCCCAAAGCCCATTTCCGTATGCCCAACATGGTTTAATCATCATATTAAAAATCAAAATCTTGTTTTAATTTAGATTTGTGTCTTATAACCCACCGAAGGCTTACTTGTTTTAGTTTCGCTTGAGAAATTTTGTTTTCTATATGCCTTTTCCAGGTTAGTCTTCTATCTAGTGTCATCCCAAGGTACTTGTCACTATATTTTTGTGGTATAGCCTTGCTGTTTATTTTTAGTGGTGGACAAGTTTCTTTCTTCAGAGTAAATGTTGTCTGAACACACTTGCTCTCGCTATCCTCCAAGAACCTAGCCATAGCTCTAACTTTTTCAAATATTCTTGCAGTATGTAGGAAGCCTCTTTAGGGTCTGGACTATTGCTTAGGATAGCTGTGTCATCAGCAAACATTGAAATGGTTAGAGTTTCATCAGTTGGAAAATGACGAGTAATACGTACAATCTGGGTCCTAGAACACTGCCTTGAGGGACACCTGCATATATAGGGTGACTTCCCGTTCTAAAGGAATTCTGCCTGACTCTGAAGTTCCTCCCCAGCAGAAAGCTTTCCAGAATTGCATGCGTATTTGCCCTTTAGTTTGTATATAAGGCCATCATGCCAAAAATACACCGGTGCAATACTGCTTGTGCAATACTGCTTGCTTCGAAGGCATTTCTAATACAAGAAACAATTCTACGAACTTGTTCTACAGTGCCATGTTTTTCACGAAAACCAAACTGATGTGGTGGTATTATTTGGTTACTTGTTAGAGAAGGTTGTATTTTTTTAACAGAAGTTTTTCAAATATTTTGGAAAATACAGAAATCAAGCTAATGTACCGATATGAATTTACTACCGTCGGATCTTTGACTGGCTTTGGCACCATAAAAAAACGTACGGCAGTTAGTGGAAGCTCTTTTATCATTTCACCTGTAATCGTAACGACGCGCTTTGTTCTTCCGAATGTCATGAACAATGGTTTTAATTAAAACTTTATTTTTAAACCGAAGCGGATTTGTGGTAAGACTACTGGGGGGTATTGAAATATTAGAAGGATGAGCGCTTTAATTGGGTCTAAATACTTGTGCTTTGCTTGTGTGTTTGCTTTATCCTCATCATTCCTCGTCCAGCCTTCGTTCTGAGTACGTAATGATGCTTCTCGAAGAAAGGGCCTCTTCGCATGCTTCAGTGTTCGTCAAAGGGAGTAGTCAGTCTGTTTCGAGGCAGACAAGGACTGGAGGATCGGCTGCAAACTTCTTTCTTTTTCCGCCTGCAACAAAATACGTAATTCCTTTGTACACGCATTCAGATCCTGTTTAAGCTTGGGAGAGCGAATTCTTTGCCATTCTCTTCTTAATTTACTTATTAAGTTAAGAATGTTTGGGGTGTGCAGGCCAGGGCAGTAAGAACTGCGATGTTTAATAGAAGGACTTGGTGTTGCAATTTCTGCGGCCTTAACTATTATATCAGTGAGATTTTCAGCTGTCCTGTCGATATCATTCATGGTCCGAAAAAGAATTTGCGGGTCAATGTGCCAACTGACATATTTTTTGTATTTTAACCAGTTTGTGTGCTTATTTGTAAGTTTGTTTTGTTTTTTTTTTCTTCATAGTTAAGAAACATTGCTAATGTTATGAAGCAGGGAGAATGATCTGAAAAGAGATCAAATAATGCTTCTTTATTTACTTGGTGTCGCGCAATGCCCTTTGTTACACCAAAGTCAATAAGATCGGGTATTTTTTGGGGGTCAGAAGGCCAATACGTTGGCTGACCAGTAGACAATACGTCAAATCCTCTGTTCTGGATTACTTCATATAGGTTTCTACCCTTTGGTGTATCAATCTAGACCCCCAGAATGTATGTTTGGCATTGTAGTCTCCTGCTGCAATAAACTTACTGCCAAACTTTAGGAAAAAGTCATCAAATTGTTTTTCCGTTTCCGTCCGTTCCAAAATAACGTAAGCGACTTTTTTTCGAAATTTTATTTTTGATGCAGAAATGCATCTAGATGCTCTAGGAATATTTCTGCATCAAAAATAAAATTTTGAAAAAAATTTCTCTTACGTTATTTTGGCGGTTAAGGCTCGATATGTGTATTGCAGTATTATGAATGAACTGATCACTTTGCGGTTCTAATTTATATTGCTTTATTCTGTTACAAATGAGAATGGCTGTTCCACCTCGGGCCTTCCCTTGTAGATGCTTAGTATCATAGAATTTGTACCCATTAATTTGAAAATTATTAAATTACGTACGGTGGGTTTCAGATACAAGCAAGACGTCTATATGAAAGTGCTCTAGGAAAATTTCTAGTTCATTTTTATGCTCGGTTAGCCCGCTCGCATTCCAAAAACAAATTTTGAGATTATTCATGGTTTAGCTAAAATGGCTTGAAGTAATAGATTTTGATTTTTAATCAAATCATGTACCATTCTCTGCATTGCCATCATTTGCTCTTGCATAACTTTCATAAAGTTATTTATAGTAGCTTCTAAGTTACTACTATTCTGACCAAAAAGAGGTTGTGTCGGAGGAGTATTTTTCAGCATTTGTGCATAAGAACTAAAATTATTAAGAGTCATTGGCGCAGGCATTGGCTTAGCGATTTCTGGTATGGGGTTACGCCTAGTAGGAATATTTCTGGGAATTGTTTTCTCTTTCATTGATATATAAACTGGACAGCCTCCATAATCAGCATTGTGATTTCCAACGCAATTACTGCACTTTTTGGATTTCGGGTCCATTTTTGGTTTCATAGGAAGTGTGTAAATCCCCATAGATAACATAGACACCAGGTAAGGCGCAGTAGCGACGTGTGTGACCAAATTCCTGGCAGTTATGACATTGAACAAGGCCTCTATGCTTGTGGGGTTCTTCTACGGAGATTTTACGGTGTAAAAGATATCGCAATTGGTATATTTGATGCACCTCCCCTTTCTTAAGGTTATGAAAGTAAGGTTCTAGCTCTATTTTGAACATCGGTTGAGGGATGTTTTCTTTATTTTTGATGTTGAAAACATTGCGCACCTTAAACCTTCTTCCGTAAGAGCATTTTCTATCTCTTGTGAGTTCACGCTGGACTCCAAGCCTTTTATGACAACTACTCGACTACTTTTCAGTTGATAGGTGTAATACGATTTCCTACACTTATCAAACTCTTTGGTAATTTTACGAAAAATATCTTCGTTTTGAGCCTGAATTTTCACTTCTTATATATTACCCTTTTTAATAGGAACTCCA
>NW_023458563.1:12755494-12784846 GCF_013731165.1 Rhagoletis pomonella
AACTACCTGTTGGTTAGAATCATTATTCATATCACTCATGCAGATTAATGTACATTTATCATTTAAGAGAAAATATTTCGATGCAAAGCAACGATTATAAATGGTTATTTTATCTTACAAACTTGCGGAGGAATAATACAGAGTACATTTTTTATTTTGAATAACGTCTTGTCCGGCTATTTGGTTTACTATACAAGTATATAGAGCTATGGATTTAACAACTACATCAGGGTTTCGTTGAGATATTCGCCTTTGACCACTATATTCTGTACATTTCCCGGTACTGCAAAGCTTTTGACTGCCATTCACCTGGGAGTGGCCAGAAGTGATTCGTGTGCTTACGGTTCAAATCGCAGCTTACTACGTCCGGATATTTATATCCACGAATCCTCTGGGTAACGACCAAACACCCGTTTGGGAGCGGGCTACAGTGGGACGGTGTAAAACTCCGCGGGCGCTGGGTTTGGGTCCCGCCACGTTAAAACCCTGCCAATGAAAAAAAATATATGCCTCGGATTATACCCTCGTCTTTTAATGACGATGACGGCAAACGTAGGAAGGACTATGATTTGAGGGTGTTTACCTGGTATATTCGAACCCTTAATCGGGAAGGTGCGTCTGCCGGGCTGGTTGATGTCCTAGGGAAAATAAAGGCTGACATCACCGCCATCCAAGAAATGCGATTGACGGGGCAAGGAAAAATAAGCGAGGAGCCTTGGGACGTCTACTACAGTTGCCACGTAAAGGATCGCGAATTCGGTGTTGGACTTGTGGTGGGAGAGAGACTCAGTCGCCGAGTACCGGCGTTCACTCCATTCGACGAACGACTAGCCACAATCCGCATCAAAGCGAGATTCCTCAGCATCTCGCTCATATGTTCCAATGCCCCAATGGAAGAGAAGGACGAAGCATCCAAGGTTCACTTATATGAGCGCTTAGAGGGTACATACTAGCGCTGCCCCAAACACGTATAAACATCAGGGTTATTCTCTGAGTCTTGCAAAGCCCTGCATGGTGCACAGATTGCACGGATTGCACGGTTAAAACCGGTTTTCGTATGGGACAGCTTTGCAAACCGTCCAATCCGTGCACCGTGCAAGGGCTTTGCAAGACTCAGAGAATACCCCTATCGTGTTTGGCGATTTCAATGCCACGGTGGGCAATCTTTGGCGCCACTGTCGAAAAAACAGCATCCACGACGAAACGTGTGATAACGGGCTGAGGGTGATCGACTTCGACTTCCATCAGGCTACATGGCTGTCTCCAGATCAAAAAACGGGAAACCAAATCGAGCATGTTGTGATAGACACGGAAGGATCGCTTCCAGTGTTTAGATGTACATACGTACACTCCGAGGGCCAAACATCGACTCACACCACTATCTTGATGCAGCCAAGATACGCAGCCGCCTCGGTGCAGCAAAAAATATACGCCCAACAATGCAAGGAAAGCTCAACGTCTAAAGGTGCAATCAAAATAGACGGAAGTACCTCCTGTCAGCAAACAAACAATTAGCGTATTCGCCTTGGCACCCACGTCCTTGTTTACAGTTCTAATTTCGAGAAAGTGGAGAATTTCCTTTACTTGGGAACCATCATTAACATCGATAATGATGTCAGCAACGAAATTCAACGCAGAATCACTCTTGCCACCAAGTGCTACATCGGAAGTAAAGTCCTCTAGCCGTACAAAAATCTTACTCTATAAGTCACTCATCATGTCTGTGCTGGTTTATGAAGCGGACGCATGGACAATGAAAACATCTGATGAGGCGGCTCTTAGAGTTTTCGAGAGAAAGATTCTGCGAAATATGTATGGGCCTTACGCATTGGCGACGGAAAGTACCACAGACAATGGAACGTGAGCTGTATGAGCTTTACAATGTCATGAACATAGTGCAGCGAATATAAATACAACGGTCATGTCGTATGAATGGGCAAAAATGCTCCAGCCCCACTGCGATGGTAGGACCAAGCGGAGAAGGACTTGTCAACATTCGTTGCTTGAGCTTATCTGCTCTTTTGTCAGAGTGCCAGGCCACTTGCGCAATTTGGTGAATACCACTTATGTAACTTGAGGACTTAAAACAAAAACATTTGTGTAAATCCTTTTTGGGTAATAGCACTGTTTTAAAGTTTGCCGTTTCTCAAGTCCGGCTTCTATATTTTTTCATCTTTACTTTTGCTTTCATTTTGACTAATTCTGATAACAGTTAACTTGTTTATTTTAAACTTTATCACACATCAATTTAACTGAAATAGCACTTTTTAGCTTCTCCAGAATACTGGGAAGTCAAAGTAAGGCAACACATTAAAATTTTGTGTGTGTAATATGCATAAACAAAAGAATGTTGTAGGTTTTGAGGTTAAATATTTTTTAAGGGGCACTTAAATATAAAGGTTACAATGTTTTGCTTTAGAGCCTTGTATTAATCAAGAAATTGCACGTATTGGGGGTTGCGGTTACCGCGTACATACTGTAAATATTTTTCATCGGATAAACAGAAATTAATCCGAATTCTTCTTGTTTATTACAATATTAAATATTTTTTATGTTGCTTGGTGTTCTGTTTTCTTATCTTATTTTACTTTACTTCATCAGTTTAATTAACTTTTTTTAGTGTTTCTTATCTTATCGTATCTTATCGTATCATATCGTACCGTGTCGCGTTGTATCGTATCGTATCTTTTTATATCTTATTATATCATACCACATATTATCTTATCTCAGCTTAAATAAACTTAGCTTATGTTATCTTATCATAGTATATATCATATCATATCATATTATATCATATCATGTCATATCATATGTAATATTAGTTCATATAATATCGCATCGTCAGTGTTGTCATTTTCGTGCTTTTGGAGCTTGATTTAACCCTTCAGTTTTCTATTTAGCTCCGAAAATTGGGATTTAGCTCCTAGCTCTTTTCAGAATTATCTAGCACTTTTTCAGCTCCAGAAAGTTTTAGTTGTATTTAAGAATATATTAAAATTAAAAATCTTTAATTTCATTGTACAAGTGTTGACTAAAATTCATTTGGCTTTGGTGTTCTCAGGCTATTTTCGATACCTTCATGTTATTCTATTTCGATTAATACTTATAATAGTTCCATTCCTAATGCAAATGACGCGAAAGCAAATGGAAAATGGGCAAGTAAGGGCCAGTTTCATAATGAAACACTTAAAGTTCCTTTTGCAAAAGTTTCCTTTTAGTTAAAGTTTCATTTAAATTTACTTTAAACAAGAAGTGTTTTCATAATACAATTTCAATTGAGTAATAACAAAAGGTTCATTTAAATGGAAATAACAAAGGTGTAGTACTGATCTCGGCAAAATTACATCAGCTGATTGTCATAAATATGTAATTATAACTAAGAAAATTACATACTTTTTTTTTCTTACAAAAGGAACCTTTATGTCATTTAAATTTCCATTTTGGGTATTTAACTAAAGAGCCTTTATGGGCACCTTTACCTTTAAAGTGGCTGTATGAAATCGATCAGCAAAATAAAGCATCCTATAAATTTTGAAATTTTCTTTAATTTTATTATGAAATCGGCCCTAAGTCGATTAGAGTCTACCACGTGTGCGGAAGCACACAAACTATACCGGGCAGTAATTCGAACTTCGATAAGCTCTGACGGTGTATTCTCTCTCAGGCGGCCACGGTAGAAAAGGAAAGCCAAGACTTAAACTATGTTCACATTACCAACATAAAATACTTAGTTTCGTTTAAAATACCTCACTAAATTAAGTGCGTTCATACACGCGATTCTTTATTTGTCTTGACAGCTTTGTAGCAACCCTGTGTTATTGTTTATTTAACCAAAAGAGATCGCGAATGTGAGTAATTGCGTATATTTTTATATTCTGAGTTGTTTGTGGTAATTTTTTAGATTTTAGATGAGTGATCAAAAGAGAAAGCTTTTGGAAATATTTTACAAACTACCACGCGCGATTATTAAAAACAAAAACGTCCAAACACAATGACATATCAGTTGTGGGACAATACTTTTTTCGATTATTATCGATAAAATTAGAGCCGACACTGATTTGTTCGTGATTTGGTTCTTGGTTTAACATAAACTACGTACTTTCAACTAAATTTACTGAGAGACTTTACAAGGCGAAAATACTTACTTTGTACTTAATTTATGCGTAAATTAAGATTGACCTCTAAATTACGCCAATGGGAACATAGTTTTAAGCGTTGCCAAAATTGCAAAATTTCGAAATACAATGGAAAAACATACATTTGTATTCACTGGAAAATACAGACTCCACCAGATCTATTTTAAAGAATCCCGAAATTAATTAGAAGAAAATCCTTTTTCTGTACGCGCGATTTTTGTTTTTACCTTACAGAGAGAAGGAAATAAAAGTTTTCAGATTTTTTTTATGGTCAATTAAAATATCTGAAATTGCAGATTTTAAGAGTTTGTAAAGTATTTTTAGTTCATCGTCTAGTTTATATGTATAATTATATGCATACAAATAAATGTTATAAGTGCCGTAGCAATCAATTCGAAATATATGAGCTTATTTTCGTTGTAAAAGTTTTTTCAGCACTTAAAGTTATAAGATTCTTTATTTTTATTAAAATTGCGGAAAATGTAAAAGCAACCTTACGTCAATAAATGCTCAACTTCAAAAAAAAATTAGCTCTTCATTTTAGCTACTATTAGTATTATTTAGCTCTTTTTTCTACCGATTTCGAACCAAATGAAATTTTTTTCTGGCAACACTGCACATCATATCTTATCTTAAAGTACGTTTACATATAAACATTATCTCAATCAAAGCTCGTCTGTTAATTACCCCGTTTACACAGGCATATCTCATATTATTACTCGTCAAATTTGTTGTGCTTGCTCACAACTCAAGGAAAAGTTAAGTTTCTTCTCTGAGCCACTATGCTCACTTTTTTCTGCTATATTATCTAAGTAATTTAAAAATCGTCGCCCGTATGCCATAAGCATGAATGTGCAAAATTTAAAATTTTCGAAAATCAAATTTGAAAGTTTTTTTACGAGACTTAACTCTACATTTATGCAATTCAAATTGTAAAATATTTGGTCTCCGTGTACGCATGCACAGTGATTAATAAATGGGACTTAATGTTCATATTCACTGGCGCCATCATTTCTCCACCAATTTTGATAACTTTTTTTTTTAAATGAAAGCTTATAAAATTTGGAAGAGACTAGTTGAGCCTGATTTTTTGATTTTTTGTCGATTGTTCGATTTCTCGGGTATCGGAAATCTCGAGAATGTGCGAGCAGAAATCGAAGGGCCCTACTTATAATCGAATTTTTGTGGCACATTTTGCGGCGCACGAGAAATAACAATAGTGAGGGGCTAATTACAGATTAACGAGTTAAACTCGAAAATGAGGATAATCTACTTATATGTAAACCTGGTATTATCTTATCTTATCTCATTATATCATATCATGTATTATATCAAACCATATCATATCATATCACATCATACCTTAGTTTTTTTTTCTTATCTTCTCTTTTATTTTATCTTATGTTATCCTATTTTAGCTTAGCTTAGCTTACAACAATTAGCACCAATTGACATTTAAATGAAGATCGTTTCTTTCCTTTATGTAGCGTTCACAAGATCGTCCGAGGTACTCAGGATGGTCTAAATACTAGTATGCACGTTTTTTATCGGTAAAACACACATAACGCATTTTGCCGAACCTAGTTTTACAAGTTTAGCAGTCAAAACATCGACAAGATGGCCAGAAATGCGATTCTCAATCTTCGTACGTCCCCTAGAAAGGCATTTCGACGAGAGGTTTTTAATCTTGGTTTATCATGCATTTTGGAACGAATTTCCACCATCCCTTGTCAAACTTCGTTTGGAAACAAACCTATTTTGGCGTTGCGCCATCTGTAGTACCATTTTTAGTTCCCATTCACTTTGATGGTTGCTTGTGTATTTGGCAAGCGATGACGGAAATAAATTTGAATGTATGCGAGGACTACAAAGGGCACCACTGATGGATGAAAACTGTAGGGTTCTGCTCCTGAGAAGCAAGGTTGCCATTTTTTTTTAGTTTCCTTCAGTGCGATTGTAAAAGCACCGTAAAGGCGCTGTAGCATCTTGCTTAACTGCACATGTTATCTCAGGAAAAGGGCAGATCCGACGGGTTTAGGCCGTAAAGAAAAGATCAATGCCTATCTATAATGGACTATAATTTTATAGCGGGTCTGGTGCAGCGGATAGTGTATTCTCGGTTCTAGATACTCGAGTTTTTCCCCGACAAAGTACTGTTTTTTTAACGATCTAATCTTGTTAAGATCTGTGAAATCCATTACTATAATCTAAATACTTCGGATTTCGTTGCCTTATTGAGTTCTTAATTAAAGCTATACCTATTTTTACCTCACTTTTATCAGCTTGGGATGTAACTATGTAACAATGGTTCGCTTAAAAGATCCAGCAGTTTCCATTATCAAGTTACATACGTAATGACAGTATGAATGGGAATTGCTTTAAATTTCCATTTTAAAGTTACCGGATGACAGTACTTAAAGTTACCTGATGACAGTACGAATGAAAATTCCAAAGATTGATTTCGCGGGTTAGTCTATTCGTTATAGTCTAAGATCCAACAAAGGGACGACCTTCGCTAATCTGTTTAATGGATGAAATCTTTTTTCTATGAAATTTAACGTGTCAATAAATATGTTGCGAGGGCGTTGGCTGAAAAATTCCTGGCCAGGATATTTTAAATTAAATATTCAAAAATTATTATTATTTTTTTAATTTTGTACTCATTTGCTTAATGAACAAATTATATACCAACCGAAAGTATTAAACCTATAGAATGTGAAAACAATGGGTTGTCTATTTTTTTCCTGGCCTACCTATCGGGTTGGTAGGTATGAACAGGTAGGTAATATTAGTAATTTGTCACTCATCTGTATAACACATTCTATAGGCTTTCGATTGGTATATCGCTAGCTTAGAGTGAAAAGTTGCTAAGTCCACTTTTTATGAAAACTCATATTTTGATATAGGAGGCTAGAGAAATTGAATACGCATCGTTTCGAAAATTATAAAGGTACTTGTTTTATTTTTTTCTCTTCATAAGCAATAAAGGGAAAATTTGCTAATTCCAAAAGAAGCACCACAAATCCGATAAGGCCAAAATAATACGACATCTTTTAATAAATATCGAATCCTTCTGATTCTTATGGAGTTTTGCTTTGCTTTAAACGCGCAAAATGTTTGATTCAAAGTCTTGCGAAATAGTTAAAGAAAATGGCTCTAGGAAGATTTTTTCCTCTCCTGTAAAATTTTTAAAATGGGACTTAGCAACTTTTCTTTCTAAGCTAGCGATATATGTAATTTTTTCATTAAACAAATGAGTGCAAAATTAAAATAATAATAATAATTTTTGAATATAATTAAAAATTTCCTGGCCAAGATTTTTTTTCAGCCAACCCACTCGCGAAATATTTCCTAACACGTTAAATTGTATACAAAGTAGATTTCATCTATTAAACAGATGGATGAAGGTCGTGCCTTTGCCGGATCTCCTATATTATAATAGTTTAAAATAAAATCAACAAGACTAAGAAGATGAAAATAAAATTATAGTTTAAAAAAACTAAAAACTCGCTTTTATTACGATGTGAACTAAAAAGTAAAAAGTAATTTATAGAAATACAGACTTCGTTTAAGAGGAATAAGAAGTTCCCTAACTTGATTTAACTAAACTCTTAAAACCAGCGTAAAATAGGATTAAAGTAACGTTCCCAGGACAGTCGGGTCTACGTAACCGGAACGACCCAGATAGATATATATCTGGCCAAGGACTGCCACCACTCCAGCAACACTCCCCAAAATCTCTTTGGGGAATTTGTATGCTGTTACAACAACAACAGGATTAAAAAATTAACAATAAAATTAATTTTACCGGAAAAAAGCGTGGGGAAGCATTAGCTTAGATTTTATAGTCCTGCTTTTGACAATATTCAATATTAATAAACTGAAAATGAAAAGTTCAAAGCAACTGATATCAAGCACCCCACGTTTTGTGTTCCGGTAAAATTAATTTTATTGTCAATTACTTTAATCCTATTTTAGGGTGGTTTTAAAAGTTTAATTAAATCAAGTTAGGGAACCTCCTATTCCTCTTAAACGAAATTTGTGTTTCTTTAAATTATTTTTTACTCTTTAGTTCACATCGTAATAAAAGTAAGTTTTTTGTTTTTAGACTATCATTTTATTAGCAGTCATATTGTAATTTTAGTCATGATTTCTGACTAACAGTAAGTGTTACTGTAGAGGAAATATCTAATACAAAACCGGTTTAACCGGTTTTATTCAAATTGCTATTTTTCGAACAACTTGAAAACCGTTTTTCGAAAAAACACGAGTAAACACCAGAAATCGTATCACACTATTATGCGGTTTTCCAGATAGCCATCAAAAGACACTTAGTAATCAGACAAGTGGAATCTGAAAGAAATATGTATGCACCTAACTACCCCTTGACCTATCCCTGTAAAAGTTGATGATCCTCTTCCTGGCTGAATCTGATGTCCATTATGCAACAACCGGAATTCGATCCAAGAATTTGATATTGGAAGTAATAATAGTAGGAAATTATGCGAGTTCCGTCATGATTTTCCATGGCCGATGTGGGTGAATGTCCATTTCTTAAATGGGTTAAGTCTGGTTATAGTGATCCTGGTGTTTGCCAGTGGCAGCAATGCTCTCGAGGCGTTCCTCTTACTGGACATATTTATTAATGGTAGAGAGACCTAGCTAAGCGTTACTGCCTCTTTTTGAGAAGGTTCTTCCATTACGTTATCACTATGTTTCTGGGGCGGTGGCCGAGATACCATCCCACATGTGTCAACAAGTGATCGATAAGTATGTTTGCTATAAACACCGAAGCGTTTTTTGGTTTGTACACATAATGCCAAGGTTCCAACTTTATAATGAAAAATAAATTTCATAACAAAAAATTAACATTGTGTAATAGTCTCTTATATAAATTTAATTTCGAAAATGCAAAATGTCCGACAATTGTCTCTTGAGCTGAGAAAGCGCGGTATGGCAAATTTATAAATGATACGAACTGATGAGTTTGAGTATGCACTGGTTATTTCCTATCAACGGCTACGCGCATGTGCTTTTGCTACATGCTACTATGTGGCGCCCACTGTCTAGAGACGCACACTTCACGCTGCTTACGTTGCACTGAAAATCGAAAAACCGGCTATTTCGAACGCTTAAGCAGTAGAAATTTTCGCTTTTATGTTGTAGTTTTGAATTTTTTATCGCCTGCCCCACGCACTACTCATCTTGTTGTATATTATCTATCTCGCGCTATTGTATATATGCCAGGGTGACATCCATTTTTTGGTTGGTTCGGTTTTTCAATTTTTAATTTAGTCTAACAATAGTACACCCCAAGTGTTATTAACTCAATGAATGTGTTCAAAGTAAGCTAATTTTTATATGTTAGAGTTGTTGTTTCTTTTCTTGCTTTTCGTCGTCATCTATGTACTTATTATTGCTCATTATTTTTCAAATTCGATTGCATATCTCTTTCACACTTTATCGTAGGGCGTGTGCATGGTTGTGGCTTTACTTTCTTTCTAATAACATTTTTAGCCATTCAACTATAGATTAGCATCATTAAACAACTATGTCATTCTCTATAAACCATTCTTATTGCTAATGAATGCATATAATTATATGTAAATACAGTTTTGTATACTATATATACATGTTTATTGAGTTATCATTTCTGTTGTCTATTGCTTTTTCAAATGCGTCTTTATTTTTATTTTATAATTTACAGGTAAACGTAAAGTTCCCATTTTCTATAATGCAATTGTGAATTACACTTCAGTCTCTCGAATTGGTTCCGCCGGCTTAAAATTCAAAAATGAATAAGCATTCAATAAATACAATTTAGAAAGAAACTAAATTATTGAATTCGTAAAGCAATTAAAACTAGCAAAAATTAAGAAGGTACTTTAAAGTTTTATGTGTGCGAAAAAGTGACTGTAAAAGTGCTGAGTAAGGTCGGTTATTGTTAACCATGATTTGTGTTTCGGAAGCAATGAGTGATAGTAAGTAGTATCGTTAAAAGAAACGAACAATGAAAACGACTGTGGATATAGGTAAATAAAACAATAGGGTAGCAGGAAAAATTTTGTTTGCCAAAGGTTACTCGACACAAGAAAGAGGAAATAGACCAACAACATACAGCTACATACTACAAAATATGAGTCCATTCCCATTCACCGAACCAGTACAAAAAAAGTGCCATACAAAACCTACTCCGTAAGGAAAACTTATTGCCAAGGGTTGCAAATCTATGCAAATGTTTGAAAAAGCCTACTTTGCATATATCTGGTAATTTTGTTGGTTTTGGCATATATTCGACTTACGTACTTATTTTTGCATATTTGGCAACCTTTCATACATTTTCGGGAAAAAGAGACGCTGGAAATGCGTGAAACAAGGCGAATTCGAACATATGCTTTTATACTCCTGTACGATCTTGTATGAATTCGCCTTGATACAATGCAAGTATACATACATACTGCTAGAGCTTGTAGAAATCCGAACAGATTTGGCGTTCATTAAGGCGAGTTTGGGTGTTTGATAGTAGGTGCTATATATCAAAGCTTTCCCTGCTCATTACAGTCATAATCCAAGCGTAGACAGACGACAACATTAATCCGGACTAAAGGCGCCATTGATTCCATAAAAAATAGGTTTTCCCAATGGTCGTGGGTTAAACTAAAAAATAAAACTATTAAACAGAAAATAAACAGAAAAGTGAAAAAGCGAATCGAACCAGGGTCAAACTGTGTTGTGCGAACCTCTCAATTTTCGGACAAGACATTCTATAATAATATGTAATCATCTAAAATGACCTTAATTCACTTGAGAATTGGCTCTAGTTATTCCGGATTAACGCTGCCATATATCTAGGTTGTATATAGAAAGTCTAAACTCCTTTGAATAAAGTTAGTATGAAGTTTTAGATTTAGTCTCGAGCTAGGTCATCGCAACGTTTCCGAGAATGAGACTGTTGATCAGTTAGCCAGCGAGGGTTCTATATTGACGTCAATCGAGGGCCGGATCTCATTCTCAATCTGAACTACATATATATGTAAGGAGCAATTTTGGCACCAGGTTGCTGTAAAGCAGAGGCGGGCAGCCTCGGCAGAGCATTTTTATAGTGTGCGTGCAATTGATGTCACTGTGTGCGTGCGAACAAGTCGTGCAGTTGAATGAATCTTTCGCTGCCTTCTCAAGCATAGCGTGTATGTATACGCGAATACGACGCGCAGTCGCCCGCCGGCGGACAGACGCTGCCCAGCTGTGCTGTAAAGCCAAACTCATTTGGCTAGCATACAACCCCAATAGAACAGCAATACAAATTCATGCTTTATGGGACAAGCATTCCCACGACCGTTGGGTATACCGTATACGGAATTTGGGAACTTCTATGCTTTTACAACAAAAACAAGCGCACGCAATTGCAAATTTATCGTTATTCAGCTTAAAAAAAAGAGTGGTTCCACTTAATCACGTATATCTTACGAACCATTGAATAATCGTAATTCATGAAACAAATGAAAGCAAATAAAATTCTCCATAAACCGTATAAACATCACTTTTTAATAGTCCTGATATTTTCTGAGAAATTAATTAATAATTCCAGATTTTTTGTTTTTTGATGAAAAAATAACAGTTTCTGTGTAAATGTTTTGCACTTGTGTTAAAGCCTGTTCCTTTAGAAAAAAATTAAAGCTACCAATGAAGAAAATCGATGGATAAATAAGAAAGTAATGATTGGTCAAACGAAAACGCGCAGATTTGTTGCATGAAATATGAGCAGAAAAGAGTGTTAATCATACGCCACGTACACGTGAGTAGTTAGAGTGTTTGCATCGAAAGCAAGAGGTGTCAGGAATAATTAATTAATTTCTCAGAAACTATCAGGGCTTTGGGGAAGTGATTATGTAAGGTTTATGGAGAATTTGATCAGCTTTCATTTGCCACATCTTGTGTTTATTTATTATTATTCTAATGTACGTAAGATATATATTCAAGAAAATTCAAAAGATCCTTTTGGACAAATTTTCAAAATCCAAAATAGTACGCGAATAGAAAATTTGCAGAAACTTGCAAGTTGGACGAACAGCTGATAGAAATTTTGTTTACATTAAAAAGTATAAAATTTAAAACGTAAGAAAACTAATCCCGAAGTCTTATACTGACACAGTTCACTGACTAAACGAATAATTACTTTACTTCTCACAAGTTTAATTAGTCGCATTTTACTATTTTAAATTCCAAACAGTGTTGCCACTTTACCACAATTGTGGTAGATCTACCACATTTTGGGTAATTTTTCACTTCTACCACAACTACCCTATATTATGAAATATCTACCACAATTTTACTGTAATAAAATTATTAACCTAAGCTGCCAAAATATTGCTTACATAAAAGTTAAACAGCAAATTTTCTCCTCAAAATGAATTTAAAAGTCATGAAAATGTATTGTTAATATTGGGTTAGTTGAAGGGCTGAAGGTGCTGCCAAGCATTTAAAATTTTCTATTGCGTATATAAAGGATAAGCTGCATTTACACGAGGCGATTTTACTGGCGACAGGGCAGAGAATGTGCCTTTTTGGCCTTACAAGAGTGTGAATTTAAAGAAAGGAATAACAAATTTTCTCACCGTTTGCCTTTATTTTAAAATCGAACGCGAAAAGAGAAAGGGACAATGAAAAGGCGATACTTTTTGGGAGAAATGAAAACACTGTAATACTTGTTTTGAATTACTTATTCACATTTCCAACCCGATTCTGTGCACTTGATAAATTGAAAATCTTTATAATTTGTCAATTTTTTATTATTTATCAAGGATTGGTATTCTAGCACAGAAATCAAAAGCTCTTTTCTTGATAAATTATCAAGATTGAGAATGCTATTGACAAATTGAAATTTCATGTGAAATTTATAAATTTTGTATATCAATAAATTTATTTCAAACAATTAAATACTCTATGTGCCGGCATGCGACACACGGAATTATAATCGACATCTCTACCTACTCGGCTACGGCAGTCAAAAGCTTTTTTGCTTTTAAATTCATATTTTTCATATGGGCGATTCCACCGTCATGGGTTGGACATTTGAACAGAAAAAATTTTCTTTCTTGTTTAAATGCAAGTATAAAATACTCAACAATTCTACATTTTGATAAAGCTACACCTATTTGATTATTATATGAGTTATTACAAAATACGAAAAAAATTCCACTATTCTGTGTGAACTTGATGTCTTATAATAAAACAAAGAACCAGGAACGCAAACAAAGCAAAAACTACAAAAAGTTATGGCTTTATTATACAAAAAAATCCGAAATTCCTCTGTCACGGGTGGGACAAAGTTTGTCACGGGTAGGACACGTACGAATTTTTATATGAAAAGGAGCTTTTAGTGTGGTCCATATATAAAGATTAGTTATTAAAAAATGTAAGAAGCCAAGTAGGGGTTAAGCCCACTCACGTTTTATCTTATGATGGTGCCTTTTATATAGAAGAAAATGCATATCACCGTCAGCCAAAAAAATTATTAAAAATGAACGCGATTTCCTAGCGTCTTGAAATTTTCACTTCTACCTACTGAATTTAATGGACTACAAAACTCCATACCTAAAAATCTTGAACAAAAAGTTTAAAATTTTTGGGTGTAATTGTTAAAGATTGTTGAATTTTTATAATTTTTGTAAGAAGTTTGAAATGTAAATTTATGTGGTTCTGGCCGGACTTTTATAAAAAAAAAAAAACTATAAACATTAACAAAATAAAAAACCAAAACTGGTCAAAATGTAACTTAACTTAATCAGCTGACCACAAGGGTATATACCCTGTAGGGAAACCGCGGACTAGTGAATCAAATTTCTAGTTCCGTACCAGGTCTTTATCGCCAAAAACGAACTAGTCTGATAGGAACTAGATCCCCACCAGTCCAAAATCGGCGAAAAGTGGTACTTTAAAAAAATAATTTTTTTCAGTTTTTTTCACTAGAAATCTATATCTAAAGTGACGAATTTAGAAATAGTTCGGAACTATAGAAAAAGGGATGCAGAACGAACTAGATCTTATTTGTCGAATTTAGAACCAGTTCCGAACTATCGAAAAAGGGATGCAGCGGGGGGCTTGTTTACTTTACATAGATATGTGTTCGGCGGCTTTTTCGTTCAAATACGCTTCTATTCTGTGCTTCGCAGATGCTTTTTCATAGCTTGGTAATACAAAACTAAAATTTATGTTAACATTTCAACATCTTGGGACAGTCTGGAATCTAAGAAATAAACGCGAGCACCTCTGCAAACTCAGCTACAGCTAAAGGTATGTAAACGTCCATTTCTTACAATCATTCAAACAAATTTAATTTCAAATTGAAAACACATTTCTTCCAAAATAACTTAAAATCGTACACACGGAAGAACCAAAAAGATTAAAAATCATGATACTTTTTTCTTTCGTCTGTCGATTTTAGAACTGGTTCGGAACTATAGAATTTAGGACTAGTTCGGAACTATCGAAAAAGGGATGCAGCGGGGGGCAATTGACACTTCCTAGGACATCGCCATGTTAAATTCGCCAGTTTCTTGCATGATGAGATGATGCAAAAAGGAATGATGGCGAACCAGTACTGGGTCTAAATGTACTAGAAGCGCACCAATTCAGAACTAGAGATTTCCCCCACAGGGTAGATAATGGACGAGCCCGCGCATCGCCCCTCCTCCCCTGTGCCCACCTCAACAAACAAATAGCTTATCAGCCCTGTAAACCTACTTCTGACAATTGTCCCACACATAGCTGTCACGGGTGGGACATGCTTCTCTGTTGAATTATTCTTATCTAACTACGTGGAAACGACAATGCAATTGTGGTAAATATTTGCAATGAATTTCTAACATTATGTAACAAACACTAAACACAACCTCAACTTCTAGAATTAAATATAACAACTTTTAGCTTTTTTTGTCACGGGTGGGACAAGACAAATACTGCTTAATATTAACTCATAATATAGATAAAGCAGTCACACAATTTAATATATAACACAATTTTATTAAAAGCAGATGAGTTCTACTATATATTTTTCTTACTAAATACTTGAATTATGAATCGCAATCATTTGACAGAGCATTCAACACAACCTACTTTCAACTCAATCAAAAAATTTACTTGAAACTTCATTTCAAAACGTAAAGGTAATAAAAATGCATTTAAAGACTTAATTTGTTATTTTTTGGTTGACTCAAGATTTTTACAAATATTTTATCCACACGTTTGTTAGTTTTATAAAGAAAATAATTTTTGCACTGAGGTCCACTTTCCCATAGAACCTCCCATATGTGACAATGAAATCAGTTCCACTCATGTGGAAATCAGTTCCACTAATGTGGAAATCAAAGAGCTGTTTGTTTTATAAATATTGACACAGAATGCGAAGGAAGCTTTTACTTAATAAAAATCTTGATAAAAGTTCATTACAAAAAATTTATCAAGAAAACACAGAATTGGGCGGTTAGTATGAAAAAAATGTATTTCCACTTAAAAACTTATTGCACTTGTTTACACCACACTTATTATTAGTGACTTATGTTTGTTCTGAATTCTAAAATACACTAGCAGATAATCAGAGTTCCATCGAGAAAAAATCTTCTGACAAAAGTTGACTGCTAACATGGGGCAAGCTACTTTTTATTGCCTAGAAATTTGAAACTTTATTTACACAGGCGATTGCAGTTTATCTACATTCGTATACTATTTACTTCATGGCCTGAAAAATTACTTTTTGGAAAATATTTAAGTTTAAGTGTATGTAACACTTCTATTGTAAAAAGTATACACATATTCTACCACACTTAGAGATCTACCACTGTTTTTAATAATAACCTACCACTAATTTGGTTTCTGAAGTGACAACACTGATTCCAAACCATCTAATTCAATTTAGGGATTTGCGTAAATTCTAACCAGCTGTTTTTAATTAGCTGTTTTCTTGTTGTCTTATCTTGTCTTTTCCAGCAGAAACCAGCAGCTTTCCGTCAAAATTAAATGTCATTTTGCTCTCTCAATTTCCCCTACTTTGCAGGTTTTCTGCTTACGCGAACACAAAAAGCTGATAGTTTTTATAACTTTCAATAAATATCCGGTACGCGAATGCAACAGTATGACTTTACGAATTTCATTGTAGAGTATATTTTAAATCTAGTACTTGTTGCCGGAATTCAAGCAATAGCAAAGCTTAACACTTGGCACGTATATCAGCATTTGGCTCAAAGAGCCGCGTTTGCCCAACGTTGATATATGGTTTAACAAAATCGAACAAAAAAACTTATTAAAGATGGAACAAAAAACAATTTAATTAGAAGAAAAACTTAACACTTGGCACGTATATCAACATAGAATCTTGTATGATCACACAGCAAATTGAACATCATATTTTAACTCCAGACTGCTTAAGGCCAAATCACACGATTGGTGCATTTGTACAGATTGGACATTATGGCAGTCTCAGTATTGATACTTCCATTGACCAAAGACGCACACCCGCTAAGAGCAGAAACAGTGCCCGCGGAGGAGCAAGCCGAGGCACCACTATTTTCGGCAGCGGAACCGAAGTTAGCCCTGCGAAGCATGAAAGCCGGCAAGGTTTCAGGCCCCGATGACATACAAGCGGGTACTGATCTCATGCTTAACATGTACAATAGCTGCCTTAGGGCCCGGGTGTTCCCAAAGGAATGGAAGAAGGCGAGGCTGGTACTTATACTCAAGGGCAAAGGGGTCGAGGCGGTACATAAAGCAGAAGAAGCATGTCACCGGGCACGGTCAATAGTGCTGTTAGTCACACTGGACGACAAGAACGCTTTCAACTCGGCAAGATGGAACGACATGTTAGACGCCTTGGAACGGTGATTCAAGGTTCCCACATACTTGCTAGATATGTTGCGGGACTAGCTCAAGATTTCTACCTCACGCAATTCTTCACCGGTCATGGTTACTTCCGAGAACGTCTTCATAAGATGGGCAGGGTGGACTCACTGTTCTGTCACTACTATGAAAATGTCGAAGATAGCGTGCACCATACACTCTTCACTTGCGAGCACTTCTTGACTTCGCGCAGAATGTTGGAAGAAAGATACGGAAACATAACTCCAAATAAGATAATTGGGGTAATGATCTCCAGTTCATAAAAGTGGGAAGCAGTCGCGAGATAAGTGAAATTCGTACTCCCCTGCAAACGAGGAGACGGATGTCTACTGAGAACACCCGAATGAAACACCCCTACAAGAGAGAAGACCTGAGGCACTAGCAGCGCGCTCCTGCAACTTAAGACATGCAGAACTGCAGGGTCATGCGCGGGTGGTGGGAGTTAGGTTTAAGTGGGTAGCTTAACACGCTTCGGTGGGAGTCCCACACTCGGGGAAGGTAGTATAGAGTCTAGCGATCCGGCCAGTGCATAAATCACTCCACGTTTGTATACGCACCGTTATCTCGCTGCCATAGCAAATGGAAATTTGATATTTCGAAAGTTTTGTTTCACTTAGTATTTTGTTTATTTTGACAAGATTTTCCGCAAAAACAAAACCGACTTCAATTCTAATACAAAAATTTAAGATTCTCGTTAATTTCTTTATGATCCAATTATCGGATTTAAACCAAATTAGTATGGGACCACCTGTGAGGTGGACCTTTCCTTTAAAAAAAGAATTAAAGAAATCGGTTAACATGGTCCAAAGTTATGCAGTACCATCAATAAAAAATAATAACAAATTATCCGACGAATACATAACCCTCTCCTGTTAGTGAATTCGGTTAATAATACTCGTGGCAGCTTAGGCCTCCTACGCAGAAACGATTTTGTATGAAGTTGGTATTGTTTACTTACTTATACGCCGCAATTTTGAAAAATGAGGGTTCGGGGAATTATCCGACACTGTCTTCGGGGAATAATTGGACAGTTAGTTCTTAACATTTGAGGGATTTTTCTTGCATAATTTCTACACAGCATTAGTGTTTCAGCAATTTCTAATAGTTTTTTGGACTGATAAATTTTGGTTTAGCCAGAAGGCCGCTTTATTATGCAAAAAAGGAGACATCAATGATTTCGGATATATCCTGAAATTGGCTGTTTTGACATTGCCTGCAATTATGGCTGACATATGCAGAAAATACCGTTTCCGAGAGAAACTGACGTGGAAGAAGACATTGATTTCTGACGCTGATTAACTAAAGAAGTGTCACAACCCAAAGAAAAAAGTAAGTATGCAAGAATAAACGTTAACTCTTCTTCTATTTTGTGTAAAAATTTCATAGATGTACCATTTACCAGTAGCTCACTAGAACAAAATATGTATTAAGTTTTTACAATGGGAGTATATGTTAATTCAAAACTTTAAAGCTGTTTTTCTCGAATTTTAGGTCTTTAAGTTATGACAGTATTGAATTAAATGAGCGACAGGCTCAAATACATACACATATGTCTTTTGTTTTAATCGAAACTTTCCATAATAATAACCGATTGGCGCTTACACATATGCTAGTGTTTGGCCGAGCTTCTCCTCCTTACGAAACTTTCCATATTCTCATTAAAATATTAAAAACGTCTTTAATAGCATATTTCCTGTTTTAAATGCCTTACAACACAAAATGCGTTTCATTCCATTACAAACATACATATTTCTCGCAAGGCATCTTTGCATTCGAGAAACAAAGCAGAACAGCCACTCGCGATCTTGATTCGTTGCTGTCTCGCCAATGGGGTTCAATCGATACAAGTAAATACTCGATACTTTTCTTTTGATACCAAGTATTTTTTTACTCGATACCTTTTTGTTCGGTATCGAGTAAGTATCGAAAAAAGTACTTGGTATCGAAAGAGTAATTTCCACTACTTTTATCACTGCAACGCCAACTCAACAAATTACGCCCGTTATTAGAGTTTTCGCGAAAATTGCGGTCGTCTAAAAGAAAAAGTAGAAATCGCTTGTCTGGAAAGCATTTAGAAAAGTTGTTGCTAGTTGGCAATGTGCCCAAAAGCTATTTTTTCATAAATATTTTGTGTATAACATACTTATGAGTGAAAATCTCTCACTTTATTCGGTTACAACCATAAAAAAATATAATTTGAACAATTTTACAAAATTCGAATTTTGACAAGTTATTTTTGTTAACTTTTTTTTATGAATTCAGTAATTATTTATTATCCACTGATTCATATCATGTATCTTGTTAATTTTCGCACGATAATAGTTAATTAGACACGCTTTAGCCTGATTGTTTAAATTTTTCAAATATCATTATTGTGTATAAAATTTTTATTTTTTTTTTTTAATTTTATAAACAAATCGAAATATTTATTACTTCTTGATTAGATTTTTTGATCGTTTACATTGAGTAACAATCCTTATTCTACAATGTATTATCTAAAAGAAACAAACACGGAAATTTGCACGGAGTCGCTAGTTATTAATTTTTTTCGCTCCTGCCACGGGTGCTTTCGCCTTCATGCCGCGTGCCGCGCGGACTCGCAGCGAGCGTGGTGCAACCAGAGAACCCAAAACAAAAATTAAATTTATTTATAAACATAAGCATAGAGTATTTAGTACAATATTTTTTAAAGTTGTATATTTACATAAATATGTACATACATAAAATAAATGTGCCGAGCTAAGAAAAACCGCCGAACACAGCCCATTGCATTGTTTGTGATCGAGGTGTTCATTTGAGTTGGGCCGGAGCAAACCCGGGTGTTCACTGTGACTCGGAATAATTTTAATCGTCATTTTTCACTTTATTCTATTAAGTATGATGCCTTCTTTCGTTTTCGTTCACAAATAAATGTTTTCCACCAATAAATTTCATTTTTATCGATTTACAAACTGTTCAATAATTCCCCGAGATTTTTCAAAAGTGCAGAAACACAATTTTTTTGCCAACTGAAATAACATGCATAATTTAATACAATTTGATCAAACTGCTGATATCAAAAGGAAGGTTATTTCTCGTACTAGAAATCCAAGCTATAACATTTTTAGAAAAAGTTAAGTTTTTGCGAGCTTTCGACCAAAATAAAAGTGTGTCCAAGAATACCTCGACTTCCCCTACTCATTTGTAAAATTTTGAATATGACTTTATTTCACTCCTGCATTGGAAACATGATTTTATTTCGAAAACAAAATGGAAATAAGACCATATGGCTTTACTGAGTATGGTGGTATTGCACCCCACCGAAACATGCGATGTGTACTACGTTTGTATGCATTGTATGTACACTGTTGTTTACAAGAGGCGTGGCACTTAGTTAGAAACTATATAAATACTTGACAAGTTTGAAAACTACTGTTTTCTATGAAAACCCTATTTCATTAAAATTGGAACCCTAATTCATTAAAATTTTAACCCTAATTCATTAAATTATAAAATATATTATTGCGGCTTGCAGAATATGTTAGTGTTTGGCCGAGATTCTCCTCCGAATTGTGGCGTGTGCCTCTATGTTGTTTTACAAAGGGGAGAGACCTACAGTTTTACGCCGACTCCGTACGGCGATTGTACTTTCATGAGAAGCTGTTTTTCGTGTCAGAAATACCCTCGTAAGTTTGCCATTCATTGCCTGTCGAGGGGCGACCGGTATTAGAAAAAACTGTTTTATGTTTTATTTTCACCATGTCACGTTGCGACCTTTTTACCAGGGACCATAACGTCATTTTTATTTAAGAAAATATAAATGATTGCCGCTGAAGGTATTCGGAATAACAAGGAGTATGTTGCACGCAGCATTTCTCTTTCAGTGATTTTTTGAGTTGATATTTCAACAAGTAATTTTTAAGCAAAAAACATAACCGACTTCAATTCTCATATACAAATTTAAGAATGCCGTTAATTTCTTCATGATCGGATCTAAACCAAATTAGAATGGGGCCACCCTTGAGGTACCACTTTTCCGAAAAAGTATTATCGAAATAGGTTGACGAGATTCACAGTAATTTAAGTCGGTTGAAAATAATCGTTATTTGCGCTTGCTTTTTACATGTCACCGAAGTTTGATGTGCAAGTACCTATGTATGTAGGTTGAATAAAATATTATAAATCAAAACGGTTTTGAAGATATTTCTGGACAGGGTTGCCACCTATCAAAAAATTTAAATTAATTGAATATGTAATTAAAGAAAGAGATCATAAACTTAGTATCTACATCTCATACATAATGTACTATTGAAGATTGCTAGGTGATTAGCACGTCCAACATCAATAAGTGATGACTTTGCCACGAAGGGACTGATTAACAACTTCTGCCCTACGGAAAGCCTAGTTCTAATCATTGTACCAAGTAATTTAAACTTTTGATTTTATACGATTGCAATTCCAAATTCGTGGAGTGAATCTCGAGTATATAACTGTGCCGTGCAATTACAGTACCTTAAGTGACTTTAAAAGGTTTGACCTTGAATTAAAAAAATTATCAGTTTCCCTTGAAAATGTTTATATTTTTGTTCAGCTTCTATTGAAAGGGCATCTTGAACTACACCTATGGCTAGTTAAACGTTGAAATATTGTTAGGGAACCTAATAAAATGTTGATTTAAAGGGAAAAGGGCTTACCCCGACTTAGGCTACTTTAATTGATCGGCACAGATATGTTGTTCGTAGTATATACATACTCGCGCCATTATTAACTAAAACGAAGGGGTTTTTGATTGCACCTGTCAAGTTTAATCTCTGAGTGACCACATTTTAAATAAAAATAACCGTTTATCTTATTTATCTTATTTTTTTCCATTGTATGGTCCAGTAAGTAAGTAATTTTGGGCAGAACTGCGTCAGTCAAGTCTGACATAATTACTCACAAACTAATATACATTAGCCAACTATTAAACGTTGTTTCAAGCATGGAGACAAGATTTGTGAATGAAATCTGCGAAATTCGGTGCCTTTAATACACGCAAGTGGCAATATAGATACTGAGATATGTATGCAGTGGCGTGCTGGCCGTATGGGACATTAGGAAACTCCATGAGCGACAGCTTGTCAGGGGCGGCAAAAAATTAATTACACTGAGAGAAAATAAAACAAATATTGGTTAATATTATCTAAATTAAATTTGAACAGGATCAAATTGATTTGTGTTTTATATTAACAATGCCATTTTTGACATTTTCAACGATGATTTGGTGATATTAACCACAATTTTGTTTACTTTAAACCCATTTTTCCTTGGACATTTTTTCGTTTGAATATGCTATGGTCTGCACTCCACAGATGCTTTTTCATAGTTAGGAGACAGAAAGCAACAACTTTTTGTTATCATTTAACATCTTTCCTCTGGCGGCATTTGAACTCGGACCTTCATAAAGTTAAAAAATAACAGCAAGTATCTCTGCACACTCAGCTACAGGCGTTCTGCAAATTTTTTTTCAAATGTTCAACTTCAATCAATTTACTTCGTCTTTTGTTTTGGTTCTTCACTTTACAGATGCTTTTTCGTAATTAAGATAAACCCAAAACAGAAAAAAAATCTGGAAGCTAACGATAACAGCAAGCATCTCTGCACGTTAACCTACAGCAAGACATACAAATGTGTTTTCAAATGTTCAACGTGAATCACATTTCTCGCACTCGGTGTATTTAATATGACAAAACCAAACAATAGCTTCTTTGAAAAACCCATGTTGCTTTTGGCTCAGTGTAAAAATAAATTGTTTGAACAAACAAGTAATTTTTAGCAAAAAAAACCGACTTCAATTCTCATATAAATAAATATATGTAAATATCTATATATCTAAAATTTAATCTATCCAAGCTCTGATCAATCAAAGTTTTAAGCGGGTTTAAAAACATCGTATAATGTTTGCAAAATATTACAGAAGTCAATTCTTTTAGCACGAAAATAAAACATGATGCGCAAAGTTTGTTACGGCCATAATTTTCGCGCTCAATATTTGTCGTGTCCAGCCCAGTGCCAAAATATTTACAAGTAAACATCTATATGCAAGCATGGCGTCAAGTAAATTAATTATTAACATATCTGGAAAGTCTGCGAAATCATTTTGAAACTACTATTTTTTGTGGTAAAAAAATCGCTAATTTTATGAATAATGAGTCTGAGGAATATGAAAGTGTCATAAAAAAGGAATTTCCAGTCCAAAGAAAATTCAGAAATGCTTTCAATTTTGAAGGATTTTAAATAAAAAACAACGAAATTGAAGTGTATAATATTATTCCAGACAAAACAATAACACTGTACAGCACTCGGCTGGATATTGAGCCAATCCAACTTTTTTTAAGACATCGAGTCATAAGTAAAAAAAAGTAAGTTCTCCGTTTTTCGAAGTTAGCCTCCGAAATCGAGATATGGGCCTTCGAAGTTCGAAATTGGACCTTTGGTAAAAAATTATTTTTAATTATTGCATGTAAAAAGAATGTAAAATGCAAAAATATAGACGTGGTCTGCCTTTATCTCTTATTTATATGGTATATAACTTTTTGTTGCGAAAACTAGATGCTATAACGGGTCAAAGGTCAGATCTCCGAAAAATTAAAAACTTAATATTTCAGAAAATTTTAAACTTATTTTTAAAGTATTCAAGTCGTTGTAAATTTGTATTTGTATACCTCGTATATAAAAATTGGAGAAAAAACTTAAAAGGAAAAAATACCAATTTTTTTATATAAAAAAAAAAATTACAAAAAATTACTAATTACTGCAATTGAATACCGTATTTAAATAAAACAAATAATTTATAGTGTTATAAGCGTTAATTCGTTCTTGTTCACCCACAGCCTTGTTAAAAATAAAGCAAACGTAATAAAAGTAAAGTATTAGATCTTGTTTATGTTGATGATGCATCTAAGTCCGTTGTAAATAAGCGTGATCCACTAGTTTTGCCCGAAGATGTCTACCACCCTGCTATGGAGGTATCTTACGAAGTTATAAGTGATTGCAGTACCCAAGCATACGAACCAAATATCAGCTTTGATTTTTCGAAAGTCAACTTTAAAAAGCTTAACAAAGAACTGTCTAAATTGTCGTGGCCAGCATATAGAGAAAATATTGAACAAAGCGTTGCACTTTTTAACTTTACTTTACATAAATTATGTAAATGCATGTATGTTCCTAAAGAACAAACACAGTTATGGTTCACTAAAGAACTGAGAAATTTGAAAAACAGAAAGTCGCGTTATCTTAGATTACACAGAAAAATCGGTTTACACTCATACTATGTAAAATACTCACTTTTGCATCATAAGTTTTTGAATTAAACAAAAAGTGTTACAAAGCTTACTTGTGTCAAATCAAACGGCGTATAATATATCGAGCCCTAACCGCCAAAATAACGTAAGCGACATTTTTTTCAAAATTTTCTTTTTGATGCAGAAATGCATCTAGATGCTCTAGGAATATTTCTGCACAAAAATAAAATTTTGAAAAAAGTGTCGCTTACGTTATTTTGGCGGTTAGGGCTCGATATAACCCCAAATCATTTTATGACTTCGTAAACTCCAAGCGAAATGTACGGGAAACCCACGCCATGAAGTACCAAAATACCGTCTCTAGTGATAATCAAACAATTTCCAACATGTTCGCTCAGTTTTTTAAATCCAATTATTCCATTAACTCACATGCTAACATTGACTATTCTTTTAAACTATGTCCAATGAACTCAATAAATATGCCAGTAATATCTCCCGACGATGTAGTAGTTTATCTGAAATCCTCCTTCAGTTATGGTCCTGACCAGATCCCTACTTGTATTCTTATAAATTGTGCTGATTATCTCTATGAGCCGTTAACAGCGTTATTTAATTTGTCTCTTAAAGAGGCCGTTTTTCCAACTATATGGAAGGAATCATTCATTACCCCGTTACATAAAAGCGGTAGCAGATCTTCAGTGGAGAACTATCGGGGCATAGCTAAGCTCTCTGCAATTCCTAAATTATTTGAAGCAATTATTACAAATCAGTTGACGCACTCTATCTCTTCTAGCATTTCATATAGTCAACATGGATTTAGCAAGGGCAAATTCAACTTCTAGAAATTTACTTGAATTAACATCCTATATCTCAAAAGCATTTAGTGAAAGCAAAACTGTTGATGTTATATATACTGACTTCAGTAAAGCATTTGATAAAGTGTGCCACTCATTGCTCATCTATAAACTTGATCTTCTTGGTCTTCCACCTAATTTTCTACGTTGGATCTCTTCATACCTCTATGATAGATCACAAAGGGTAATGTTTAAAAATACTATCTCTGACGTCATTGATGTCACTTCAGGAGTCTCTCAAGGTAGCCACCTAGGCCCGATTCTGTTCTTGCTTTTTATAAACGATATTTCTACAGAGATACAATTTTCCAAAATTTTAATGTATGCAGATGAACGAAAGCTTTATAAATCGTACGCTTATTAAAGAAAGGTCTTTGCTACAATCAGGCATAAACAACATGGCTTACTGGTGTCAAGTAAATCTTATGCCTAAATCTTAAGAAATGTAAAGTAATGTGCTTCTCCCGAAGAGCTGTTCATCCCGCTTCTTATACAATAGGTAACCATAACCTGGAACAGGTATACAATTTTGTGGACCTTGATATAATGGATCCTAAGCTTAATTTTAATCTTCATATTAATGTGACAGTCAACAAGGCTAAGGGTGTACTTGCATTTGTGAAACGATGGGCAAAAGAATTTTGTGACCCTTATATCACTAAAACCCTGTTTACAACATTAGTTAGGCCAATTCTGGAATACGGTTCGGTGGTTTGGAATCCAAGGTATCAAATTTACTCAGACAAGATAGAATCAATTCAAAAACAATTCCTACTTTTTGCTTTAAGAAATTTCCGTTGGGATTCTCAATACGAGCCGATTAAAACTTATTAATGTTCCTACACTTTCTAGCCGCAGGCAAATGCTTGGTACAATTTTTATAGTTAAATTACTAACAGGCTCAATTCTTCTGGGCGAAGTTAGCCTTAATGTTCCCTCCCGGTTATCAAGACACTTTTGTCCCCTATTTCTGAAAGCTTGTAAATCTAATTTTAAATTGCACGACCCACTCCGTTCCTTATGCCAGGATTTTAACTCTCATTCCAAGACGTTTGATATATCAGATCCCCTTTTCAGAATTAAGAAATCGATACTGTCCTCTCTCAATAAATGAATCATTAAAATAAAGACATAAAATCGGCTGATGAATTTAGTTCTGTAGCTGAACAGTTTTAGTTCTCGTCACTTAACAAACTCCTGCCTATCGTGACTCGGCGCAAAAATTGAAAATAAATACTGGTTCCGTACGTCATGCGGACTGCGTTCCTCGTGCGGATGGGCGGGAATGGAGGGTAAAAACCGTTGGGATTATTATTATTATATGTAGCTGAATTCCAAGGCATATGAAACTATAAAAACACCATGGTTTTTGATTTTTTACATAACAGGTTATATACAAAACTTAACGATAATTTTCTGTTTTATTTAAATAATATAAAGTATCAATTGTATTACTAATCAGTAATTTTTTTGTTTAAAAATTTTTTATAAGAAAAAATTGGTATTTTTTCCTTGTAAGTGTTTTTCTCAAATTTTTATATACGGAGTATACAAATATGCATATCAGAAGAAAGTGGGTCTAATCACCTTTACAACGGTACCAATTGTTTAAAAATCGGTAGGTATTTTTTTTTTTGATACAAAAAGCTATTTTTTCCTTTAAATGTGGTTTTTCTCAAATTTTAATATACGAAGTACACAAATATGCATTTCAAGAGAAAGGGGTTTACTCGCCTTTACAACGATACCAATTTTTTAAAAATCGGTTAGTATTTTTTTGTTGAAAATAATTTTTTTTAAAAAGGTATTTTTGCATTTAAATGTTTTTTGTGTTATTTTTTATATACGAAGTATACAAATATGCATATCAGAAGAAAGGGGTTTGATCGCCTTTACAAAGATACCAACCTTTTAAAAATCGGTTAGTAATTTTTTTGTTTAAAATATTTTTTTTATAAAAAAAAGGTATTTTCTCAAATTTGTATATACGAAATATACAAATATGCATATCGAAGAAAGGGGATTTAGTCGTCTTAACAACGATCCCAATTTTTTAAAAATCGGTTAGTAATTTATTTGATTAAAATATTTTTTTTATATAAAAATATTTTTTCATTTAAATGCTTTTTTCTAAAATTATTGAATATGAAGTATTCAAATATGCATATCGAAAGAAAGGTGGTTTAGTCACCTTTACAACGATATAAATTTTTAAATAATCAGTTTAAAATTGTTTGAAATATAAGAAATTTAATTTTTCGAAGACTTGAACTTTGACCCCTTATAACACCTGTAATATAAGTTTCCACAAAAAAAGTTATATACCACTTAAATAAGAGCAAAAGGAGGACTACGTCTGTATTTTTAGGTTTTTAGTTAGTCGGCCGCAGTGGTGTAGTGGTAAGCAGCGCACGCTTCCACTCCACAGCACCTGTGTTCAAGCCCTGGTCAAAGCAACATCACAAAAAAAAATAAAAAAAGAGGTTTTTTCTTAACAGCGGTCGTCCCTCGGCAGGCAATGGCAAACCTCCGAGTGTATTTCTGCCATGAAAAACAGCTTCTCATAAAAATACAATCGCCGTTCGGAGTCGGCGTAAAACTGTAGGTCCCTCCGCTTTGTGTGACAACATCAAGGCGTGCGCCACAAATCGAAGGAAGAGCTCGGCCAAACACTAACATATGTGTAAGCGCCAATCTATTATTATTATTATTATTAGTTATTTATATGCAATAATTAAATATAATTTTTTACCAAAGGTCCTATTTCGAAATTCGAAGGCTCTATCTCGATTTCGGAGGCTAACTTCGAAAAACGGAGAAATTACTTTTTTACCTATGACTCAATCTCTAAAAAAAAATTGGTTTGGTCGAATACCCAGAAAAAAGTTGATTTTGCCGTACAGTGTATTACTGTAAAAAGAAGGTTTGGGGGTCGCAAAAAACTATATGGGCAATCCCCACAAAGTTAAAATCTTTTTTGAGAAAATTTGTTTTTTAATTACTTAACAAACGCGATATAAATTAAAATTTCAGACTTTGTGCAAAAGTTATGAAAATTCTGCAAAGTTTGACCAAAATTATTAACTTTTTGATCAGCGTCTTTAGACAAACCTTTGTTATTCAGTTTTGTAGGCCATCAAATATATGCTTAACAAAGTGCTAATTATAAGTATCTGGGACTTACCGCTGATTTTTGGCAATATATATTTTTTTTTACGGTGCTCCGCATTTTTTTTTTTCATATAAAAATAATGTTCGAACATAAATTGCCAATAATCAACGGTAAGTCCTAGCATCTACAGCCTACCTCTTTCATATGAGATCATTTTCGGAAATCGAACGAACGGTGCAGATCTGATGACTTGGACAAAAATTGCCTTTGGGTATTATTTATGTATTATTGCTGTTTGGGTCTGTAACTTTTTAATGAACAAATAAAAAAGTGGTACACGAGGATCATAGTTCAATAGTATATTGTATAATAGAGCACAAACGTAATTGGCTAATCCAAATTTTTTTCACATAGCTTATCATTAGGGCAACCCAAAATATGCTCCTAAAAACAAGTTTTAAGCGCCTAAAATATGCCAATAAATTCTAAATATGTGCTCCACAAAATGCTTTTAAAATCATTATAAGCCATAAGATATTCTTTTAAATTTCGTTTATGTAGTATGTGCATGCCCAAAAATACCTTTTAACTTTATTTGCAGCAACTAAAATGTTATAAATTTCATAAAAGTGTATATACATAAATATTTATGTTTAATAATTCATATTTATTCAATTTGTTTGTAAAACATACTATGTATGAAAGTACATGGAATCTAATTCACCAATTGTTTCACATAGGAATTCATACAGTGCATGTTTGTAGATATATATATACCCTGCAGCGATAAGTACTAGTCGGGAGTTTTGGAGTCGTACCAGGTTTTATATCTCGCTGCGTAACCTGGTACTAGTAATAATAAAGCTTTCCATAACAAAACACAGTTACTTGTGTTTGATGAAATCTTTGTTAATTGCTTGCCAATCGAAATTATAACGGCGCGCCATGGCGGGTCAGCGTCGGGACAACTCATCTGTCATGAGCAAAACATATAGATATCTAGTATTATCTTTCTCACATATAAAAAACTTAATATAAACACGATGTGAACGTGCACGTTGATATTTACATAGTTCATTCTCGACACAATGTTACTA